>NC_092708.1:204479319-204779319 GCF_047496885.1 Scyliorhinus torazame | reverse complement strand
CCCCAGCTAGTGTCTGAGTGAGGTTTTGTCCTACATTCCTTTGTCCCTTTGCTCTAGAGGGGGATTAGGGGGCAAAGGTCTAAGGTTCACAGAATCATGTCTGAGTCCTATCACTATCAATTATACATTCACTCTGAATAGACCTAACCGTCTGGCAGGCGCGGAGGGCCAGTGAGAACAACTGTGTCCTAATGGGGAGAAGCACTATGCCATTGGGAGGAAGGTTAAAGACTGTGAGACAGTAAAGTGGTGAACAACAATTATATTTAATTCAGTGATGTGCAGATTTTACAATTGAGAATGCCCCTAATTACCACTGTCCAACTTCACCCGTGCCCACACAGTGCCCCTAAAATCCCTTTGGCTTCTATACCCTCCCACTATGTCTGGGTGTGTTCCCAGGTGCACATCAGAGGTGGAGGTGGCCCGCTGCCTTTCGTGCACTGTTGCCTGAGATGCCCTTCACGGTCGTGTTCTGGTGGGTTGGGACATGGAGGACCCTGGCTTACTTTCAGGCGGCACTGGTGTTGCCGCGTCACCCTGTTCTGCCCGCTGTACTGCAGTTACGCCGGTCTAAAGAAGGAGGTATTCAGATTGGCTGGTCACTCCCAGGGTCTTCTGGGTAGAAGGCCACAGGATATGCTCCAGTGGATCCTCCTCCCTCCGGGTAGTCATGGGCCCCTGGGTTACTCCATGGGTTGGAGGAGCAGCTGGAGTGAGCTCCAGAAGCCTCAATGTCATCTGATGCTGCCAGTCCTGGAGGCCCGCATGGTTTGTACCATCCAGTTTCATGGGTAGGGTGCTCTTTCCAAGGGTCGGTGCAGACTTGATGGGCCGAATGGCCTCCTTCTGCACTGTAAATTCTATGACTCTATTCTGTGAATCTTTGATTCTAGTTTTTTTTAATAATCTTTATTGTCACAAGTAGGCTTACATTAACACTGCAATGAAGTTACTGTGAAAAGCCCCTAGTCGCCACATTCCGGCACCTATTCGGGTACACAGAGGGGGAATTCAGAATTCTCAGCTGGTACGGGAATTGAACCCATGCTGCTGGCCTTGTTCTGCATCACAAACCAGCCATCTGTGCACAGGGCTGTGTTTAGCACAGGGCTAAATCGCTGGCTTTGAAAGCAGACCAAGGCAGGCCAGCAGCACGGTTCAATTCCCGTACCAGCCTCCCCGAACAGGCGCCGGAATGTGGCGACTAGGGGCTTTTCACAGTAACTTCATTTGAAGCCTACTCGTGACAATAAGTGATTTTCATTCATTTCATTTTCTAGCCTACTGAGCTAAACCAACCCTAGCTAAATCAGTTGAACCCCTCAGCCATGACCCTCAGGGACTAAGTCATGCTTCAGAGTTCCCCCACGATGGTTCTGACCTCTTGCCCCATGCTTTCCATTGCAGAAAGCCTGGGTGCCATGCATTTCTGGTGCCATCTCTTGTGTCAGAAGACTTTGGGACTCCTCCATTCGGCCTTGAAGTTGCAGGAATATCGCTGACAGCAATCCTGGTATTCCACGTTGCCTTTGCATCTCCAGAAGCTGAGGGGCGTGTCCAGAGGCAGGGCACTTGGCTGGGGCACAGCTGAGTCCTGGGATCCTGCAGGCCTCTGACTATCCGATCCCCGTGACGTTCTGTGCATCAGAAGCTGTGTGGTGCTTGCCATGTAGTGATCCAGAAGCCTGCCTGCTAAGTTCACCCACTAAGATGTGTGTCTCTGCGATGGTGGACAGTGCAGGTGATAGCCGTGAGACTTCATCCATGTCCTCCTGCGAGATTTCCTCCAAGGTGGTGTTGAGGGTGGGTGGCAGTACACTGCTGGTTGATGCGTCAGGCGCTAAGGGTGATGTTCCTGTAAGGCAAGGAACATGGTTTTAGTACATGGTCTGGTCAAAGGTTTGGACTACACAGAACTCACTTGACAATAATCATCTGGATGAGGGTACAGTGGCTGCTCACTTTTCTCTCGCAGGTCTCGCAGCTCTTGCTCTTCCCCTGAAAGCCCCATGGCTCTCTCCCAGAACAAAGTCAGGATCCTGAGCTTGGGAATCCCACCACCCATCTTCTCTCGCTCGCCGTGGTTCTGCTCAAACTTCTCTTGCAAGAACACGAATAGGAATGATGTGAGCTCACCGCCTGGATCAGATATCGATGTCATGTGGCATGTGGGCAGGGACAGGTTCTGAAGAGGAGTGCTGGGAGGTTTGAGGAAGCTTGTGGGATTGAGGTGACATTCCGAGGAGTGACGGAAGGGTGGAGTGCAGAGAGGAAAGAGGGAGCACTTACCCTGGCTGATCAGAGTAAGTTATTCATCTTTTTCTGCATTGCACATCCGTCTTCTTGGTCAGACTGCTGGCACTGACAGGTGCTGCCACCATCTCCCAGGCAGGATTCGTCACCTTGCTAGAGAGTTTCCTGCCAGCTGTGATGATATGCATAAAGCAAGTTTGTACATAATGTTAGGTGGTAGTGTAAACCCACCACGTGACCTTGTCATCTGGGAGTTGGGAGTAGGTTGTGCTGGAGGATAGACGTGTTTTGTAGTCGTTCCACAATAGTTAATTAGTGTTAGTAGTTTATTATTTTATTTATCCTAGTTATCTTATCACGCTGTTGTTCCATAATAAATTATTTAAATTGGATGTTCAGTAGTTCATCATTCACTATGGCCAGTCTACAGACACCATGACACAAGCCTGAGTGCATATTGCTGCCCACCTCTCCTCCACGGCATCCAACATATGGGTGAGTGACCCCTCTGTGAATCGAGGAGCTGGTTTCTAAGCTGTCATCCTCCTGGTTTGAATGAGAGCATGTGCGGTAGAAGCTATTAAATGCAGCGCTCCCTTCTCTGAAGTGCTCAGCTAAAGCGTGGGCCGGTCGAATCAGACTCTTCCTGCTTCAGGAACAGCATTTTCACATGGGGATTAAAGAAGTGCCTGAAAATTGTGATCCGGATCCTGCCGGAGGGGTCGGAGGAATCACATCGGTTTTCATGCCGAAAATGGCACTGTCATTTTTTTCAGAAAATTCCACCCCAAGTTCCTGGTGAGCCCACCCCGCTGGGGTGGGACCCGCAGCTTGGACGTTTTGCTGTCAGGAAATGAAACTGTGCAGAAAGCTGCCATTGGGGTTGGTGGCACTCTGCAGAAAAATGGAACGTGTCCGCCCACATTTTTAATTGAAGATGGTGACGATGTCTCTCAGAGCTCAATTTACCAGTTGTGCCAAACTGTCACTTAGTGAGCTTTGCACACTATGCTAATCATTGACCTTAACCCCTGTGCGTATAGTGGCTCAGTTGGAGGGGTAGCACAATCACCTCCGGGTCAGAAGGTTATGGTTTTATTTGAGCATAAAGGCTGGACACTCCAGTGCATAGAACATCCGTCAAGGGCATCGCACCTCTGGTGTACATACTGGGAACACACCTAGATATAGTGGGAGGGTACAGAAGTAAAAAGAATTTTAGGGGCACAGCATAGGCTGAGATTAGGCAGTAATAGTTGGGGGGGGGGGGCATTCTCATTTGCAAAATCTGTACATCACTGAAATAAATATTATTGTTCTTCATCACTTTAATGCCTCACAGTCTTTAACCCTCCGCCCAGTGGCATGGCACTTCTCCCCATCAGGACACAGTTGTTTTCTCAGGCCCTCCACGTCTGCCAGACGGTTAGGCCCACTCAGTGCACATGTTTCAGTCGCAGTGATAGGACTCAGGCATGATTCTGTGAACCTTAGACTTTGCCCCCTAATCGCCCTCTAAAGCAAATGGCCAGAGGAATGTAGGGCAGAGGTGCATCCCAGGGATGCACTTTTGTACTGTGGTGGTATGTATTAGGGGCAATACAGTACACCATGAATGCCGAGGAGCTATTGGAGGACAGATGCTGGGTCCCAATTGGATCTGCCGCCTACTGGGCTCCACCCAGATAGGCGGGTATAAGAACCCAGTTTACTCCCCGCAGCTGCATTCTGTGACTGAGCTGCTGGGGAACAAGTCTGAACAAGTCTGCTCAATAAAGCCTCGATTGAAGTTCTCTATGTCTCGCCTCGTGTGTGATCGATGGTGCTACAATTTATTGAGCAGACTTAAAAAGGAATATGGAGCTCCGGATCGCCCCGGAGTGCCTGCGTAACGGCCCCCAAGCAGCTAACGCAACATCGGCGTTTAAGCACTGGCTGGCGAGCTTTGAGGGATACCTCCGAACGGCCCGCGGCAGACCAACAGAAGACCAGAAGATGCAGGTCCTGCATTCCAGAGTGAGTCCCGAAATCTACTCACTCATCGAGGACGCGGAAGAATTCCCAGCGGCGATCAACTTGCTGAAGGAGATCTACATTAGGCCCGTCAACCAGGTCTACGCACGCTACCAGCTCGCGACGAGACGACAAATCCCCGGGGAATCGCTAGACGAATTCTTCAATGCTCTAACGATCCTGGGAAGAAACTGCAACTGCACAGCGGTTACGGAGAACGAACATACGGACCTCCTGATCAGAGACGCTTACGTAGCAGGTTTGGCATCGTCGCAAATTCGCCAGAGACTTTTAGAGAAAGACTCTCTCGGACTCACAGAGGTACGGGCCCTTGCAGCCTCCCTTGACGTGGCCTCCCAAAACACCCGCGCCTATGCCCCCGACCGCGCTGCAGCCCCTTGGGCTCTGTGGACCCCCGCCGCAACCGACCCCCCGGCACCCCCCACCCCTCCGCAAGCGTGCGCAGCCAGAATCCCAGACCACCCGGGGGGGCCCCGCTGCTATTTTTGCGGGCAGCCAAAACACCCCCGCCAGCGCTGCCCGGCCCGCTCGGCCACCTGCAAAAGCTGCGGTAAAAAGGGGCACTACGCAGCGGTGTGCCAGTACCATGGGGTCGCCACTATCTCCGGGTAAGAAACGGGACCACGGACCCAACACCCTCAGCGACCCACGGGAGGCCAACGGGCGCCACCATTTTGGGCCCTGGACACCACAAGGGGGGGGAACGGGCGCCGCCATCTTACTACCCACGGGCCGCGTGCGATCCATGGGAGCGGCCATTTTGTCCATCCCCGGCCGCATGCGGCCCATGGGAGCGGCCATTTTGTCCACCCCTGACCCCATGCGACCCATGGACGCCGCCATCTTGGCTGACAGGCAAGGACCCCAGCGTGGACGGCTCCACACTGCCTGAAGACAACGATCTGATGCACCAACCACGTTTGGCATTGGTGACCCTTGACCAGTCGCGGCCCCGGACGCTCCAGACGACAACGACAAAGGTGCTGGTGAACGGGCACGTGACACCGTGTTTGATCGACTCGGGGAGCACGGAGAGTTTTATTCACCCGGACACGGTAAGACGCTGTTCCTTTGTAATTCGGCCAAGCACCCAAAAAATTTTCCTGGCGGCGGGGTCCCCCTCTCCGTTGCGATCAAAGGGTTCTGCATCGCAAACCTAACGGTGCAGGGAAGAGAGTTCAAAAATTACTGGCTGTATGTCCTTCCCCACCTCTGCGCTCCCACCCTCCTGGGGTTGGACGTCCAATGCAATCTCCAGAACTTAACATTCAAATTTGGCGGCCCTATACCCCCACTGACTATCTGCGGCCTCGCGACAATCAAGGTCGAACTGTCCTCCTTGTTTGAGAACCTCACCCCGGATTGCAAACCCGTAGCCACTAGGAGCAGACGGTACAGCACCCAGGACCGGACGTTTATCAGGTTCGAAGTCCAGCGGCTGCTGAAGGAAGGCATAATCCAGGCCAGCAATAGTCCCTGGAGAGCCCAGGTGGTAGTAGTGAAGACAGGGGAGAAGCAAAGGATGGTCGTAGACTACAGTCAGACCATCAACAGGTTCACGCAGCTAGATGCGTACCCTCTTCCCCGCATATCCGACATGGTCAATCGGATTGCACAGTACAAGGTCTTCTCCACCGTGGACCTTAAGTCCGCCTACCACCAGCTCCCCATTCGCCCCAGTGACCGCAAGTACACTGCCTTCGAAGCAGATGGGCGGATATACCACTTCTTAAGGGTTCCATTCAGCGTCACGAACGGAGTCTCGGTCTTCCAACGGGAGATGGACCGAATGGTTGACCAGCACAGTTTACGGGCCACGTTCCCGTACCTCGACAACGTCACCATCTGTGGCCACGACCAGCAGGACCACGACGCCAACCTCCGCAAATTCCTCCAGACCGCTAACGCCCTCAACCTCACCTACAACGAGGAAAAATGCGTGTTTAGCACCGACCGTCTAGCCATCCTTGGCTACGTAGTGCGTAATGGAGTGATAGACCCCGACCCCGAACGCATGCGCCCCCTCATGGAGTTCCCTCTCCCCCACTGTGCCAAAGCCCTGAAACGCTGCCTGGGCTTCTTTTCTTATTACGCCCAGTGGGTTCCTCAATACGCAGACAAGGCCCGTGCACTAATCCAGTCCACTACATTTCCCCTGTCGACAGAGGACGCCAGGCCTTCAGCCGCATCAAAGCGGATATCGCAAAGGCCACGATGCGCGCCATCGACGAGTCCCTCCCCTCCCAAGTCGAGAGCGAAGCGTCCGACGTAGCTCTGGCGGTCACGCTCAACCAAGCGGGCAGACCCGTGGCTTTTTCTCCCGGACCCTCCACGCTTCAGAAATTCGCCACTCCTCAGTAGAAAAGGAGGCACAAGCCATAGTGGAAGCTGTGCGACACTGGCCGGCAGGAGATTCACTCTCCTCACTGACCAACGGTCGGTAGCCATCATGTTCGTTAATGCACAGCGCGGCAAGATAAAAAACAACAAGATCCTGCGGTGGAGGATCGAACTCTCCACCTACAATTATGAGATCTTGTATCGTCCCGGAAAGCTAAACGAGCCGTCCGATGCCCTATCTCGCGGCACTTGTGCCAACGCACAAGTGGACCGTCTCCAAGCCCTCCACGAGGACCTCTGCCTCCCGGGGATCACTCGTTTCTACCACTTCATAAAGGCCCGCAACCTCCCGTACTCCGTCGAGGAGGTCCGAACAGTCACCAGGAATTGCCAAATCTGCGCAGAATGCAAACCGCATTTTTTCAGGCCAGATAGAGCGCACCTGATAAATGCTTCCCGTCCCTTTGAACGCCTCAGTTTGGACTTCAAAGGCCCCCTCCCCTCCACCGATCGCAACACGTACTTTCTTAACGTCGTTGACGAATACTCCCGTTTCCCCTTCGCCATCCCCTGCCCCGACATGACCGCGGCCACGGTCATTAAAGCCCTATGCACCACCTTTACCCTGTTCGGTTTCCCCGCCTACATCCATAGCGATAGGGGGTCCTCCTTCATGAGTGACGAGCTGCGACAATTCCTGCTCAGCAAGGGCATAGCCTCGAGCAGGACGACCAGCTACAACCCCCGGGGGAACGGGCAGGTAGAGAGGGAGAATGGAACGGTCTGGAAGACCGTCCTACTGGCCCTACGGTCTAGGAGTCTCCCAACTTCCCGCTGGCAGGAAGTACTCCCGGATGCCCTTCATTCTATCCGGTCCCTGCTGTGTACCACCACTAACCAAACGCCTCACGAGCGCCTCCTTGTCTTCCCTAGGACGTCCGCTTCTGGAACGTCACTTCCGACCTGGCTGGCAGCCCCGGGACCCATCCTGCTCCGGAAACATGTGCGGCCGCACAAATCAGACCCACTGGTGGAGAAGGTACATCTACTCCACGCAAACCCGCAGTACGCCTACGTGGCGTACCCAGACGGCCGACAGGACACGGTCTCTCTGCGGGACCTGGCGCCCGCCGGAGCTCCCCACACCCTCCAACACCAATCACCTCCCCCTCACTCCCGCCGGTGCACCCCACTACCACCCGCTTCCCGGGGGGATCGGTTCTCCTCCCAGGCCCGTCCAGGAGTAAAGAAACAGAGGGGGACAGCGCGATGCTCCCAGAGTCGACCGGACCCGTGCCAGCACCACCACCACCACCCGGGCTGAGACGATCGGAAAGGGCGACCAGAGCACCACCTCGACTCATCGAATCGACTTAAGATGTATATAATTCAGTGGCCCAGTAAGCGGCATTGTTGTAAATAGTTAACGCTGCTAATCGGGTAAAATGTGAATAATTCAGTGGCCCAGTAAAAGCGGCATGATTGTACATAGTTCAATGGTTAAGGCACCGACCCTGTAAACCCCTACCACCATACCACCCACCACCCTGCCGGGTTCTTTTTTAACAAGGGGAGAATGTGGTGGTATGTATTAGGGGTAATACAGTACACCATGAATGCCGAGGAGCTATTGGAGGACAGATGCTGGGTCCCGATTGGATCTGCCACCTACTGGGCTCCACCCAGATAGGCGGGGTATAAGAACCCGGTTTACTCCCCACAGCTGCATTCTGTGACTGAGCTGCTGGGGAACAAGTCTGAACAAGTCTGCTCAATAAAGCCTCGATTGAAGTTCTCTACGTCTCGCCTCGTGTGTGATCGATGGTGCTACATGTACGTACCACTTTTCAGATGAGACATTAACCTGGGCCCCGACCGCTCTCTCAGGTGGATATATTAAAGATTCCACGAGACTATTTCGGAGAAGATCGCCCGGTATCTTGGCCAATATTTATCTCTCAGCCAACATTGCTAAAGACAGATTATTTGGTCATTATACACTGCTGTTTGTGGGACCTTACTGAATACAAATTGGCTGCCATATTCTCTTCATTACAGCAGTAACTACACATTTAAAAAAAACTTAATTATCGCAAATTATGCTTGATGAAGTCCGTAAGAATAATTTAAAGGCACTGCATTTATACAGGTTGTTGTTGACCAACATTCCTTTACTTCTCGTTTTGATGTCATGGAGGCCTGGCAGTGAGGAAAAGAATCAAGCAAGGGTTCAGGAAACAAAAGAAAGATTCTGGATGACTAACTATCTAAAGCCTCACACCCTACATTCAGGCCCGTCAAAATTCCTTAATAATCCCAACTCTTATGAGGTGCAAAGAGCTCTCCATAGACTCACCCGATAATACATGGAACTGGGGCACAAATGAAACATGTCTGTGGGGAAGGGGATGTCGGGTGAAATAGAAACATTAAACCTATTTCTGTTTCACATTTTTAAAACATTCTAATTCAATTTCTCTGATTTATGACCCAACAGATATTCATGGCCTCAAGGCCCGAAGCCTCAGTGTCCCCTGACAATTAGTGTCAGGGACTAGCAGATAGCATTCATCAAGAACCTGCTAAAAGGTCTGACTCAGCTAAACTCACAGGCTAGAAACAATTACATTACAGAGGTGGATACGTACTGAGACAGGGGTGGGGGTGGGGTTCAGAAAGAGAAGGATAAATTCAGAGAGGGAAAGTGAGGTGCAGAGAGAGAGCGAGAAAGAGGGGGCCTGAGTGCTCCAGAGGGTGTGAGAGAAAGAAAGGAAGAGAAAGAGGAATGTCAATAGACAGATACACAGAGGGAGAGACAGAATAGTGACAAGACAGAGGGAGGTTAAGAGACTTGGAGAGAAATAGAGAAGCCAAGGAAAAGACAAGTTAAAAATAACAATACAGAGATATAAACCAACAGAGATTCTCACTGATACAACAGGAAATGAACAGAATAGAGAATGGTCAAATTTATAATACTCACTGTCTCCATAATATCAATCAATCTCATTCTAGTTGAAAAGTATTATGAAATACCTCACTCTTACTAAGTAAACAGCACCCGCCATCTTTCCCGTCTATAATTTATGTTACAATTTCTGACCACAAATCACAATCCTGACTCCTTCGCTGTTGACAGCTTTGCTATTCATTATGCAAGAGAGAGAAACCGAGCAAGGGAGGCCTGGAGACTAATGTAGCTGGGACGAGTGTGAGCTGTGACTTGCTGAGTAGCACTCTCACCACTCAATTGGCCAGCAGTGAGTTCAAGACCCACTCCAGGGACTCCAGCATAATATCTAGGATGACATTGCAACGTAGTACTGAGGGGATGCTGCACGGTCAGATATGCCGTCATCTCAGATGAGATGTTAAGCAGAGACCCTGTCTGCCTTCCCATGTTGACACAAACTATTCTATGGAATTATTCCAGGGAAATTCTCCTCAATATCCTGGCCAATATTCATCCTTCAACTATCATCGCTAAGCAAAATGATTTTGTCATGATCACATTGCTGCTACTTGTGGGGTATTGCTGGTTCTGTAACATGAAATGTGCTTGATAAATACAAGTCCTTCTCCTAACCGAGGCAGCAAGAGGTATAGTGATAGCCCGAAAGGGGCACAGGACAAATGGCAGAGCAAGAGATATGGAGCAAGAGTGTGTGTGAGGTGGGGAAGGGGAAAGAGCAATGAAGTGAGAAGGAGACAGAAACCAAGACGGCCGTGTGGAAGACAACCCCAAAATGGACAATGCCTCACCCTTGATAGCGAAAACCGCAACGTTCATGGATCTCTGGTGAACGATCCCAGTTGTTACAACTCAATGCTCATTCACTGAGCAAACCGGAGCCAGCCATCCTTTAGCAAAGGTTTATTCACATAACATAGGCACAAACTTGCTTTTTCTCACCCTCACAGAGCTGGAAGCTAGTTCTTATACATACTTAAGAATAATGCCCTCACCTTTCCTCAATTAGCTCTCACTTTTTATTATTAATTCATGGGATGTGGGCATCTTTGACTGGGCCAGCATTTATTACCCATCCTCTCTGAATGCCCGTGAACTGAATGGAGCCTGGTCAGGTCATTTCAGAATGCTGTGGGTCTGGAGTCACAAGTAGGTCAGACCAGGTAAGGATGGCAGATTTCCTTCTCGAAAGGAGCATCAGTGAACCAGGGTTTTTTAACGACATTCGACAATGTTTTCATGGTCACCATTAGACTTTTAATTCCAGATTTTTTTTTTAATTGGCTTCAAGCTTCCCCATCTGCCATGGTGGGATTCAAACCCTGGCCCCCAGAGCATTCTCCTGAGTCTCTGCACTAAAAGTCTGGGGGCAATGCCACAACACCACCACCTCCATTTACAATTGGAGCATGCACTCCATTGCGACAGGATTTCAACACTAATAAGGGTGGCAAGGTGGCGCAGTGGTTCGCACTGCTGCCTCATGGCGCTGAGAACCCAGGTTCAATCTCGGCCCCGGATTACTATCCGTGTGGAATTTGCACAATCTCCCCGTGTCTGCGTGGGTCTCACCCCCACAGCCCTAACGATGGGCAGGGTAGGTGGGTTGGCCATGCTTAATTGCCCCTTAATTGGAAAAGAAAATATTTGGTACTCTAAATTTCTACAAAAAAGCATTCCAACATTGACACCACTAACTAAATTCACTTTCTCAGGAATCACACACACACATTTCAAACCTTCAAACCCTGCAACCGTGTTTTATAAACTTTAGCTACAGGAGAGAAACAGGTCTTCTGATCTGGTTTAAAGTTATATTTCACTCTTATTTTGTGCGCGGTGGTACAATGGGCTGAAGGGGTGATGATGATGGTGGTGGTGTTGGGACAGAGGCGATGCCACAGCCCTTCACTTTACAACCGCTTTTAATGAAACACTTCCTTCTTAGTGCAAAATGGGCCCCTACTGGATGCCACTTTGACAATAGACTGAGAGATGTCCTCTGCTACAAAAGA
The DNA here is from genome assembly GCF_047496885.1 of Scyliorhinus torazame. Taxonomy (NCBI): domain Eukaryota; kingdom Metazoa; phylum Chordata; class Chondrichthyes; order Carcharhiniformes; family Scyliorhinidae; genus Scyliorhinus; species Scyliorhinus torazame. Next base: position 204,767,703 of record NC_092708.1, on the reverse strand, counting down.
CCATGTCAATTACTACAGAGAGAATTAAAGTGTAAAACATTTTATAATTGAAGCCATCCATCAGCCAGCTCATCAGCTCTCCCACGTGACGCCAGATGTAAAGACCCGGAGGCTGAGGTAAAGTGATGACTCTGAAGCAGGGAACCCTTCATGATTTGGCCAGCTCAATCGTTTTTATACAAACCAGCTCCACAAATAAACTGGACACCTGTTAGTAGGTTCGCTGTTAGTAAGTGCCTCCCTTACACCCTGCTCTCCAATTCCCTAGATTTCTCCCAATCAATGTGAATTCATTCAGCTCCCTATTCCTCAGGCTCTTTCTCTGTTGAAGAAAGGAAGACTTGTGGCAAGATCCTCTGGCCCCGCTTGCCGCGGCGAGATTTACCAGTGCCGCAGAAGTCGATCTGGCTGGCTAGCGGAAGCGAGGCCAGAAAATCCAACCCTTGATTCCTCCAGCAACTTTCATGATGTCAGGACATCCCGAAGCACCTATATATCCAATAAAATACGTCTGAAGTGTAGTCACAGGAAGCGCCCAGAACCATAGTCTTCAGCCTCCACCAATCCCGAGCCGGCGAGTCCATGCTTCTCCCTGGCCATGGTGTCAGATTGAATCAGACAGTTCATAACGTCAGAGTGAGATTCTCCGGTCCCTCAGCCGCCTGTTTCTCAGCAGTGCGCCATTCGCTGGTGGCAGGATTCTCGACCCCCACCACTTGTCAATGGGATTTTCTGTTGAAGCCATCCCATGTTGCCGGGAAACCAGCCGGCGCCAACAGCTGTAGAATTCCGACCTCAGATGACCCCAAGATGAGCCTCTGACCCGTATCAACCCCATCAACCCCATCAAAATGACTGCCTATTTTCACCTCCATAGCATTGCCCGTTTCTACCCCATCTGCTGCTGAAACCCTCATCAGTACTGTTGTTACTATGGTAAACCACTGTTGTACCTATATTAAAGGATGTACGGTAGAACCTGCACTACAGGTTCGCCTGTGGCCCCTGCCTGCTAGCTCCGCCCAGGAGGCGGGGTATAAATATGCGTGTCCTCCTGCTCGCAGCCATTTCGCCAGCTGCTGTGGGAGGCCACACATCTGATAACAATAAAGCCTCAGTTTGGATTCAACTTTCATCTTTAATCAAATTGATCCCCCTTCCGCACTGCCCCAAGGCCCTCAAACGCTGCCTGTTTTTTTTTTCATATTACACTCACTGGTCCCAAACTATGCGGACAAGGCCCGCCCACTCATACAGTCCACCCACTTCTGCCCGGATCAGAGCTGATATTGCCAAGGCCACAATGCACGCTGTGGATGAAACACTACTCTTCCAAGTAGAAAGCGACGCATCGGACGTCGCCCTTGCCGCCACCCTCAATTAGGCAGGCAGGCCCGTGGCATTCTTTTCCCGCACCCTTCATGCCTCTGGAATTCGGCACTCATCCGTCGAAATAGAGGCCCAAGCTATCGTTGAAGCTGTGCGGCATTGGAGGCATTACCTGGCCGGCAGGAGATTCACTCTCCTCACTGACCAACGGTCGGTAGCCTTTATGTTCAACAACACACAGCGGGGCAAGATCAAAAATGATAAAATCTTGAGGTGGAGAATCGAACTCTCCACCTATAATTACGAGATTATATATCGCCCTGGCCACCTCAACGAGCCCCCAGACGCCCTATCCCGAGGTACATGCGCCAGCGCACAGGTAGACCGACTCCGGACCCTGCATGACAGCCTTTGACACCCAGGAGTCACACGGTTGCACCACTTCATTAAGGCACAAAATTTGCCCTACTCCGTCGAGGAAGTAAGGACAATCACCAGGGACTGCCAAGTCTGTGCGGAGTGCAAGCCGCATTTCTACCTGTCAGACCGCGCACGCCTGGTGAAGGCCTCCCGCCCCTTTGAACGCCTCAGCGTGGATTTCAAAGGCCCCCTCCCCTCCACCGATCGTCACACATATTTCCTCAGTGTGATCGACGAATACTCCCGGTTCCCCTTCGCCATCCCATGCCCCGACATGACGTCTGCCACCGTCATTAAAGCCCTCAATTCGATCTTCACTCTGTTCGGTTTCCCCGCCTACATCCACAGTGACAGGGGATCCTCATTCATGAGCGATGAGCTACGTCAGTTCCTGCTCAGGAGAGGTATCGCCTCCAGCAGAATGACAAGCTACAACCCCCGGGGAAACGGACAGGTAGAAAGGGAGAATGGGACGGTATGGAGGGCCGTCCAGCTGGCCCTACGGTCCAGAAACCTCCCAGCCTCCCGCTGGCAAGAGGTCCTCCCTGATGCACTACATTCCATTCGCTCATTACTCTGCACTGCCACTGACAATACACCATATGAACGTCTTTTTGCCTTCCCCAGGAAGTCCACATCCAGAGTATTGCTCCCAACTTGGCTCACAGCTCCGGGAACCGTGCTTCTCCGTAAACATGTCCGACTCCACAAGGTGAACCCATTAGTGGAGAGGGTACACTTGCTCCACGCAAACACCCAGTACGCCTACGTGGCGTTCCCCGACGGCCGCCAGGATACTGTCTCCCTCAGGGACCTGGCACCAGCAGGTTCCACCCCCACACCACCCCCGTTGCCCCTGGCACCACCCTCCCCTCCCCATCGCTCACAACTCCACCCCCCCCAGGACCGTCCATCCCCCCCTGCCCACGCCCGTCGATGAAGTGGATTTTGGCATGCTCCCGGTGTCACCTTCGACCAGGTCAGCACCAACATCGCCGTCACCACTTTGTCGTCCCAAAGGACCATCAAGGTCCCGGACCGGCTGAACCTCTGACCGGTCCACCGACGTCAAAGGACATTTGTTTCGCTTTGTAAATATTAAAATCATGATTGTATATAGTTATCCACCACTCCCGCCGGACTCAACTTTAATAGGGGGTGAATGTGGTAAACCACTGTTGTACCTCTATTAGAGGATGTACGGTAGAACATGCACTACAGGTTCGCCTGCGGCCCCTGCCTGCTGGCTCCGCCCAGGAGGCAGGGTATAAATATGCGTGTCCTCCTGCTCGCAGCCATTTTGCCAGCTGCTGTGGGAGGCCACACATCTGATAGCAATAAAGCCTCAGTTTGGATTCAACTTTCGTCTTTAATCAAATTGATCGTGCCTCCGTTACCACTGGCTTTGACTCTTCCAATGCTCCCTTGGCCAGCCTCCCATCATCTGCAGTTCCGAGTTCATCCAAAACTCTGCTGTCTGCATCGTACCTCAAATCAAGCTCCTGTTCACCCATTATGCCTGTGCTCGCTGACCTGGTCAACCAGCCAGCAATGTTTTATCCAAGATTATCGCGGCAGACATCAGCTTGATCCGCTCGGCTTACCTGTGAAACAGCTTGAAGCTCATCTTCCTTCGACCTGCCTCAGCTTTTAGGAGTTTGATTTTCGAAATGATTTTCAATTGCAGCATGAATTTTAGAACCTTCTGGAGACAGGCTTTGATTAGGAAACTAAGTTGTCTTATGAGGAAAGGTTGAGCAGATTGGGCCTACGCTCATTGGAGTTAGGAGAATGAGGGGTGATAAAAGAAAATTACTGAGAATGCTGGAATCTGAATCTGAAACAAAAATAGAAAATGCTGGACAATCTTAGCAGATCTGACAGCATCTGTGGAGAGAGAAGGAAGCTAACATTTCGAGTATTCATGTCAAAGCTTTGGTGGTATTCCCCAGTCCTCCAGCCGCATTTACCAGCACACACGCCCCCGCCGGCAGCGGGATTCTCCGTTCCTGCAGCCGGTCCAGTGTGGCCACCCACGCTGCCGGGACATCCACGGGCATGGGTGCACTGCCAGCGGATCAGAGGATCCCGCCGATGAAGAATTCCACTGCATGTGTGTTATATGTAGGGAAGCACAGGCAAATGAAAGTTTAAAACCCTCAAAACTTCAAAAGCATTGAAGACTAAGCGTGGCGAGTTCAAGGACAAACCTCTTGATTTTTTTCAACAGGTGCACTGAGATCTTAGATCATCAGCTGAAGTCGTTATCAGCAATGTAACCTTTAATGACAAAGCAAGTGAGATTGTGAGGACCAGGCAGGCTTAGTGAAAACGGCGGGTCGGGAAGTTCGGACAGCGTGGATGGCAGGTTGGTAAAAATGGGTCCCGTGCAAAAAGGTTTGAAAAATACTGGTTTAGGCCACAATCAGTCGGCCATGATCTTATTGAATGGCGGAACAGGCTTGATGGGCTGAAAGGCCTACTCCTGCTCCAATTCCTTATGCTCTTAGAAGTGCTCACTGCTACTTCATTTGGCATGAGAAAGAGATGCAGAGACAGACAGAATGACTGAACGGTTATATAGAATTATAGCATTCCTACAGTGCAAAAGGAGACCATTCAGCCCATTGAATCTGCACTGACCCTCTGAAGTAGCATCCTGCCCAGGTCCACACCCCCACCCTATCCCCGTAACCCTGTAAACCCTCTAAATGTCAGAAAGACCAAGGAACTGATCAACGACTTCAGGAAGCGTAGCATGACCCCCCCCCCCCCACCACCCTGTCTGCATCAATGGCTCCGAAGTGGAGATGGTCAACAGCTTTATGTTCCTGGGGGTCACCATCACCACCAGTCTGTCCTGGTCCACTCACATTTGATGCAACAGTCAAGAAAGCCCAACAACGTCTCTACTTCCTGCGGAAGCTAAAGAAATTCAGCATGTCTGCATCGACTCTCACAAACCCCTCCAGATGTGCCATAGAGAGCATCCTATCCGGCTGCATCACAGCTTGGTATGGCAACTGCTCGGTCCAAGAGCGCAAGAAACTGCAGAGTGCGGTGAACTCAGCCTAATGCATCACACAAGCTTGCCACCCTCCCATTGATTCTGTCTACACCTCCCGCTGCCTCAGGAAGGCAGACAGCATTGTCAGAGACCCGACCCACCCAGGCATTGCCTTCTTCCAGATCCTTCCATCAGGCTAAAGTCTGAAGACTCGCACATCCAGACATAGGAACAGCTTCTTCCCACAGCTACTAGACTAAACGACTCTCCCTCGGACTGATCTGTTCCCTGTAAGATATTATCCACGACGTCCTATGCTGCTCCTGCTCATGTATTTGCTTTGTTTGGCCCCTTGTTCCGCACTGTAACCAATCACTGTTTGTCGATGTACCATTTGTCAATGTTCTCTGTTGATTCTTTTTTGTCTACTACATACGTATTGTGTGCATTCCCTTGGCCACAGAAAAATACTTTTCACTGTACTTCGGTACATGTGAAAATAAATCAAATCAAACCCACATAACCTTTTTGGACACTAAGGGCAATTTAGCATGGCCAATCCACCTAACCGGCACATCTTTGGACTGTGGGAGGAAACCGGAGCACCCGGAGGAAACCTAGGCAGACCCTGGGGTATGTGCAAATACTGCCCTTTTTTGGTTACACGCAATCCCCACCACTTAAAATTTCCATGTTTAAATCTGGCAGTCATCATAAAGTAATGATCAAAATCTCACTGAATGATCAAGCTCATCAGCTGCCATTTCTAGTGTCTTCAGTACTTGATTTCTGGCCATAACTGCAATTAAAATGATTCCTAATGGGACTTCCGGTGGCAGCCATGGAGCGAGTGCTCACACAACAGGCAGCTGCAGCTCAAAGGTGTTGGTTTTGGCACTTTTTATCCGTTAGTGGGCTAGTTTCAGCAGAAAGTGAAGCGGAAGGTGTAGGAGAAGAAGTTATCCCCAAGATTGGCATGTCTACTGGCTATCAGACCTGGCTAAGGAGTTGGAGGAGGCCTGTGGCGCAGCAGCAATTTTGAGAATGGTGGAGGAGGAAGGGTTGCCATTGGTAGGAAAGCCTCAGATGGAGCAGTTGATGAGCTTCCTCAAGGAGGAATTTCGGCAGCAGAGGAAGGAGATGCACAGCGACTGGTCGAAGATGATTGAGGGGGCAGTGGCACCTCGGGAAGGTCGTTGGGTCAGGGAGAGAAGTGCCATGAGGCGCAAGGGGCGACGATACGTAAGGTGGAGAAGGTGGTGTCCGAACCAGAGCGATCATATTGTCAACGTATATGTGTCTAACTGGGATGATGTGGGGTTTGTAAAGGGGTTACTGGGAGCAATTCCGGACTTGGATATACACCAACTGATTATGGGCGAAGATTTTAACTGTGTAATGGAGCCGAAGATGAAGAGGTCGAGCCCCAAGTCAATGGGAAGGTCAAGGATGGTAAAGGAGTTGGGAGGGATTATGGGACGTACGGGGATGGTGGATCCGTGGAGGTTCAGGAACCCGGGAGGGAGGGAGTATTCCTTCTTTTCGCACGTGTATAAGGTGTATCCTAAAATCGATTTCTTTGTGGTGAGTACTTGTTCGAAATTATGGGAAGGTTTGGGCCAAACTCTTTGTGGAGTGGGTGTTTCTTTTGAATGCATCCCCGATGCCAAGCATGCGTACGAACGAGAGTAGTGATGCACGATCAATCACTACTGAAGTGAGATTGTAGTCCAATTGAAGGCTTTAATGAACAAGTAGTTACCCCAGCAGCTGTGGGTGAAACACAGACTCTTATGCTCCGCCTGCTGGGTTCCACCACTCATACTACAGTATAAGGTACATCCCACCTAGGTACCGCGATACCCCTAATATAGCCTACCACATTCACCCCCTTTTTAAAATTGAGTCCGGTGGGGGTGGTGGCCTTGCTTTTACAGTGGTAGAGGTTATAGTGGTATCCTTCGGTGCCTTTACATGCAATACACATATTTACAGACAATTATTTACAAGTTCATTTTACAATGGAACTATCAGCTGGTCGGGGCCCTGGTCGTCCTCTGCGATCGTCGCAGTCCCGGCAGTGATGCTGGCGTTGGCTCGGGCATCCGTGGCTCTGGGAACGTGTCATCTTCAGCTTCATTGCATCCGGATGGGGCCAGTGGGAGGACGGATCCTCCTGAGAAGGGGGCTGCGGCGGTGTGCGCCGGTGAAAAATGATTGGGGTTGGTGGGGGTTGAGGATGCATCCAGCGGGGGCCAGATCCTGGAGGGAGACCGTGTCTTGTCGGCTGGCGGGGTGTGCCATATAGGCATACTAGGGGTTAGCATGGAGGAGATGTACCCTCTCGACCAGTGGGTCCGACTTGTGGGCCCATACGTGTTTGCGGAGTAGGACGGGTCCGGGGGCTGCCAGCCATGTTGGGAGCGAGGTCCCAGAGGAGGACTTCTTAGGGAAGGCAAGGAGACGTTCATGAGGTGTTTTGTTGGTAGTAGTGCACAGTAGTGATCGGATGGAGTGAAGTGCATCGGGGAGGACCTCCTGCCATTGGGACACTGGGAGATTCTTGGACCGTAGGGCCCGTAGGACGGCCTTCCAGACCGTTCCGTTCTCCCTCTCTACCTGCCCGTTTCCCCGGGGGTTGTAACTGGTCGTCCTGCTGGAAGCAATGCCCTTGCTGAGCAGGAATTGATGCAGCTCGTCACTCATGAAGGAGGACCCCCTATCGCTATGGATGTAGGCGGGGAAACCGAACAGGGTAAAGATGCTGTGGAGGGCTTTAATGACAGTGGCAGCCGTCATGTCGGGACAGGGGATGGCGAAATGGAACCGGGAGTACTCATCAATCACGTTTATGAAATATGTGTTGCGGTCGGTGGAGGGAAGGGGCCCTTTGAAATCCACGCTGAGGCGTTCAAATCTGGTGGGAAGCCTTCACCAGGTGCACTTTCTTTGACCTGTAGAAGTGCGGCTTGCACTCCGCGCAGATTTGGCAGTTTCTGGTTACGGCCCTGACCTCCTCGATGGAGTAGGGCAGATTACGGGTTTTAACAAAGTGGAAGAACCGGGTGGCAGTGGTTGTCGTGGAGGGTCCGGAGTCGGTCTACTTGTACACTGGCACAGGTGCCGCGGGACAGGGCATTAGGAGGCTCGTTGATCTTCCCGGGACGATACAAGATCTCGTAATTATAGGTGGAGAGCTCGATCCTCCACCGTAAGATCTTATTATTCTTAATTTTGGCCCGCTGTGCATTGTCAAACATGAAGGCTACCGACCGTTGGTCAGTGAGGAGAGTGAATCTCCTGTCGGCCAGTAATGCCTCCAATGCCGCACAGCTTTGACGATGGCTTGGGCCTCCTTCTCGACAGAGGAATGGCGGATTTCTGAGGCGTGGAGGGTGCACGAAAAGAAGGCCACGGTGTTGCTAACTTACCGGTTGGTTCAATTGCTATGTTTTATTACCTTTGCTCTCGAGTCGCCAGGTATCTTTACGATACCGCCACGAGGTTCAAGTCCAAGTAATGATCAATAACACAATACACCGATTAGTAAGATTCAAATCAAAGCACATTTATTATACACAGTAATCACTACTCATGCACAAATTCTACATCTAAGCTACTTCTACAACTAACAGGCCTATACTTAACTTCGGACTGGCCCACCAGGGTTCTGAGTCTGCGGGATTCGAAGTTGGTACAGATTGGTAGCTAGGAGCACCTATCTTGTAGCGGCAATTGAATTAAGACTTACTTCTTTCGGTGGTCACTGCACCGGTCACGGTCAATGTTGGTTCGCGTTGCTGGGTGACCCGGGCAGGACAAAGAGAGTGAGTTGAACTTGGGGCTTTAGCTTTATAGTCCCCAGGGGCTTCCCGCCTTTCGGGGCGGACCCTGTACCTGGTTCTAGGTGATTGGACTATGTTCCAATTGTTTGGTTCGATTTCTCCAATACTGGAGCGATTCCCTGATCGATGGGCGGTCTTGAGGTACTCGTTAACCTCTTTTGTGTTGGCTCCTGCTGGCGCCGGGGAGTCTGGCTTAGTTTTGTGTGTCCCAAATGTTGCTGTTGTTCCCAGGGATTGCTCATTAGTATGTAGATGGCTGCTACATTATTATGCTGATGGTCGCTGGTATCGATGCTGTCTGGGCTTTTGCAGAGTTAAATGCACAGCAAACCTGCACCTGCTGGTTTCTGCCTGTATTGGCTGAATTTCCCATCAGCCTTTGCCGTTTGCCATTTTAAATCGGGGGTTGGCCAATTTAGGTGGCTATACATCCTCCTTGTGATCCTAACATGAAGCGTGAAGGATCACATAACTGCGTTGCTTTCCATTCCCTGACCCGGTGAGCACTTCTTTCATGGCCTCTACACTGACCATTACTGTGCAAAAAATTTTTTTTGACTGACAATTCTAAGGGGCGCTATGTCAAACAGGGACATGCATTACAAAACAAGAAAATGGGGACCTCTAACTATCCTTAATACACTACACTCACTTAAACATTTCATCACTCTAACTTCCTCAACCATACAAATAAAATCATAGCAGTTTATACACATGTTTCCTGGCTTGGCAGTCAAGCTCAGGATCGTACAATTGCTCATGAACATTTCTTTATTTATAACAAAAACGCAAACGAATGCTCTTTATTATAGATCGCGAGGGTCGGGGGTCTGGTCCTTTCCAAAAATAGGGGATCTGACCCTATATCCCGGGGTGCGAGCGCGGTAGGCTCTCCTTCTCCATTTTCTCAGACGCATAGTCTGCACGATGCAGCAGAGTATCGCCAATACCAATAGGGATTCTATCAAGTAGGACAGGGAGTACCAGGCTATAAACCTGGCACACCAAGATGGTGTGGTGTCGCTGGTGACTGGGCTCTGGGTACTGTGGGGAAGTGAATCATTAACGGCTGGGGGGGCTTGAGGTCATGGGGTTCACGTTCGCGCGCAACCAAATGTCCATTATAACGATGAACCACGCGGAGGATGTCCTCATGGTTCTTCTTCTGTCACTTCTCTTCTCTTCTCTTCCCTTCTCCGGTCCTGGAACTTCTGGAGTTCTGTATGATCAAGCATAGTGTCTGGTACTATCTTTGTTTAATATCTCATATGATAGCCTGTCTGTCCTTTAGTGCCTCTTACTCCCTTTATAATTGGTCACTATGTGTGACTCCCTCATTTTTTTTTCAAAAACCGAATTTCAGGACAAGACACACTTACAAATACTGAACCAGTGCGAGCCGTCTCGCAGACTGTGCAATTTACCATCCAAATGTTTCAGGATGTAAATAGCATATGGTTGGCAACCTAAGGGTTACCTGAAACAAAACAAAACTTTTTGAACTAAAACTTTCCAAAATGAGGTGCGTATGGGTCGCGATGGTAAGAGTTGGATGGAGTCCCTGGGTAGGACGGCGACCAATGCTGTGTGTCCCCTACCCGAGCGTAGCTGACCAGAGGGGGGTTCCCAGGCAGGGCGGGTCCCAAGCCATTTCTCCACTGCCTGAGCAACCGACAAGAACGGGCAAGAAATGTAGTTATCGTGGTGGGGCTGCCGTATTGGTTCTACCTTCGAAACAGAAGGGCAGTTACGAACGGGCGTCTGTCGACAGATGAGTTCCTCTGAACTGGCGTCCTGGACAGTAGCAAGTCTCTGTGGGCAAGTCCTCAGAGGTTTCTGCTGAAAGGGCGTGGGGCTGTGAAAAAAAAATTTCCGGTCTGACATACAACATTTAACAAAACACTACAAACAACATAAACATGCTGCAGGTTCTATCAGAAAGGACACCGTTTTCTCCCAAGCGGTTCCTTTTAAAACATCATCTGGACACCTCAGTTATTGGTTGTGAACAGGGTCGCAAAGGGGTTCTCGTTGTGGGAGTCAGACTCAAGGTCGTCATCTTCTTACGGATGCAAAACTCTTGAATGTATCAGGGCTGATAGGGCTGCTTTGTATGATTTTGGATCGCTCTCGTCATTCCGGACGAGTCTGTACGAATTGTCTCTGTGCCAATAGGTGGTGTCTAGTTCTGTGGGAACGGAATCAGGGTCGTCATGGTAGGTCGGTGGTCGGTGGTGCGGTTTGTTTAGGAAAGTGATCATGAAGGGATCACTCGAATCGTGGTCAGATTCATTGGGTGTGGGTCCTGTTGCATGGCAAAGTAGGGAGGCGTGCTGTGGCTATCGTCCGAGTCGCTGTCTCTGCTGCTGCAGTCTGTGGGCGTTCCGGGGTGGAGTGTATATTTAGGGGGTGGAGTCGAGGTTGAGTCCGTGGCTGGGCATGTTGGGGGAGGGTAGGGTTACGTTGGCTGTGGGCGGGGTGTGGTGTGCTGCGTCGAGCATGACGCGGTGTGCGTGGTTAGACTGTGTTCCATATGCCTTCAGCTGGTTGATATGGAACCACGCAGTCTTTCCATTGGGGTACTTTATCTTGTAGACGGAAGGGCTTACTTTGTCCGCAATGGAGTACGGACCCAAGTACTTTGGTGACAGGAATGTGCTGGTGTTGTATACGGAGAGCATGACTTGCTGTCCTACCTGAACTCAGTCGCATGCACTGTCTTGTCGAAACAAGCCTTGGTCTGTTTCTTCCTTGTGCCCAATTTCACTGCGGTTGCTAGCTGAGCCGTTTTAACATTATCCACTAATTGTTTGACTGCGTTCTCGTGTGTGAGGGCCGTCACTTCGGGGCTGGTCAAGTCTAAACCTAATAAAAATGTTGTGCCTTTCATGGGGCGTCCGGTCATGAGAGTGTGTGGGGTGTAACCTGTGGAGGTTGAGACTGTATTTCGCAAAAACATCAGCGCAAAAGGGAGGGCTGAGTCCCAAGTGGTGTTGTTTTGCTGGACCATTTTTCTGAGGGTGGATTTTAGGGTCCGATTCATGCGCTCCACGATACCACTTGACTGGGGGTGGTATGCAATGTGGAATTTTTGGGTAATGCCAAATATCGTGAGGACGTTCTTCATGACACGTCCGTAAAATGGGAACATTGGTCGGATTCAATGCTGTGGGGGAGTCCCCATCTTGTAAAGATGTGGTGGGTCAAAATCTTGGCTGTGGTCTTTGCAGTGTTTGTTCTGGCTGGGAATGCTTCCACCCATTTCGTAAACGTGTCTATCACCACAAGTACATATTTATAACCATTCCTGCAAGGGGGCAATGGTTCTATAAAATCAATCTGGAGGTTAGTCCAGGGGCCATTAACGGGTCAGGTGTGACTGAGCTGAGCCTTCTTGGCATATCTGTCCGGATTATTCTGGGCACAGATAAGACAATTGTCGATGTAGTGATTAACATCGTCCTTTAAATTCGACCACCAACAAAGCTGCCTGAGGTGGGCTGTAGTGGGATTGATTCCCTGATGTCCATGACCATCATGGAACAAACAAATCAGTTGATTCCTGGCCTGTTCAGGAACCACATAAAGGGTGTCTTTTAACACCACACCGTCATGTGTGGTCAGAGCATTTTTAAACCTCTCATAGGGTGCCGGATAGTTTCCTTTTAAAATCTCCCTGAGATTGCTGTCCTGCTTCTGGGCCTGCACTAGATCCTCGATCTTAGTCTGCGAGACCTGAACTGCATTCACTGGTGCGCTTTCGGGGAGTGTCCAAAAATATCTATGCCTGGAACCTGCTTTAGCCAGTGCGTCGGCTTTTACATTTCCAGGGGGGGGAGGAACGATGGTGACTTCGAACTTTGACTATCCCAAAAGTCCTGTTCTGTGCTCTCTCTAAAATGTGATGGAGTAATGGGGCTGAGGGGAGGGGTTTTCCGTCTGTGGAAACAAATCCTCTTGCTTTCCACAGGGGTAGGAATTTCACAAGGCTGTTGCAGACATAGAGGCTGTCCGAGTATATGTCTGCTGGGCTGGGGAAGGAATCTGGGTGTTCCACTATATACGCGATGGCCGCAAGTTCTGCTGCCTGCGCGCCTAAGTGTCCTGGAAGTTTTATTGCTATTTCTTCTAGGGCGTGTCCCTGCGCATAAATACCGCAACCTGTTATGCGCTTGCCTTCCAATACTGTGGAAGATCCATCCACATATATCTTTATGGGCTCGCACGTGTCTGTGTGCTTGGGGCTCTGGTTGTACTACCTATCTTTCGGGGGGGGCGTTTTAGCAATAAAGGGGCCTGTGTTGTGGTGTGGAGATATAATTTCACATTCATGGGGGGTTCTGGGGTACTGTAGGTTGTCGGCTAAAAAAGTGTGGGTCTTTGTCCGTTTCACAGTGATGTTCCGTCCCAGCAAGAGAAGGGTCCATCTGGCTGCTCTTATTTGACTGACTGTACCGTCCTTGAGTCGTCCGTCCAGTAAAAGTTGTGTGGGGGTGTGTTCTGTGAGGATTGTAATGGGGTTCAGTCCGGTAATGTACGAAAAATACTGAACTGCCCAAAATACTGCGAGCAGGTGCCTCTCACAGGCTGAAAATCCCTGCTCCACAGCATCTAAAATTCTGGAGGCGTAAGCTACGGGCCTTAACTGTTCGTGCCGTTCCTGGAGGAGCACGGCCGAAAGGGTGCGGTCTGTGGTTGCTACCGCTATAGCATAAGGGGAAAGCGAGTCTGGAACTTGTAGTGCGGGGGCTGCTATGAGTTCCTGTTTTAAAGAGTCCACAGCATCCATATGCTGCGGAAGCCATTCCCAGGGGGCTCCTTTCTTTAGGAGATCTGAGAGGGGTGCTGCCTTGCTGGCGAAACCGTCAATGTGGTTTCGGCAGTAGCCAACCAGTTTTTAAAATGACCGGAGGGCCAAAACATTCTGGGGAAGGGGCAATTTAGCAATCGAGTCAATCTTTTTATGCTCGATCTCGCGTTTACCATGTATGATAATTGTTCCCAAATATATCATCTTATCTTCCAAAACCTGGGCCTTTTTGGGGTTAACTTTACAATTGAGTATAAGAGTTCCAGGAGTTCGGACAGAAGCTCAATGTGAAAATGAAAAAATGAAAATCATTTATTGTCACAAGTAGGCTTCAAATGAAGTTACTGTGAAAAGCCCATAGTCGCCACATTCCGGCGCCTGTTCGGGGAGGCTGTTACGGGAATTGAACCGTGCTGCTGGCCTGCCTTGGTCTGCTTTCAAAGCCAGCGATTTAGCCCTGTGCTAAACAGCCCCTTCCTTGGTGCCTGTCTGCAGTAGTAGGTCGTCTACATACTGGACCAGACATTCGGGGCGAGAGAATTTGGCTAAACCATTTGCCAGCTGCCGGTGGAAAATGGAGGGGGAGTTGTGGAAGCCTTGTGGCAGGAATGTCCACGTGTACTGCTGTGCTTTAAAGGTGAAGGCAAATTTGTACTGGCACGCCTTTGCCAATGGAATGGACCAGAATCCATTACTGATGTCCAAAACCGTGAAGTATCGGGAATTGAGTCCCTGCTTGAGCATGGTCTCGGGACTTGTGGCTACTGTGGGGGCTGTTCTTTCCTTCATTTACCCATGCGGGGTTCTGGTGTGTTGTAACTGCCTGTGTATCTGTGTCGGCCTGCTTTTCTTCGGGATTTTTAACTGCGGGTTTGTTTTGTACAGACTGCTCCCAGGCGCGGGACAATCTCTTTACTACCCATTTTTTATTATGAGCCTCCTCTGAGGGATCGTAATTTGCGCACGCTTTTTGTCCTGTTTCTGTGGCATGGGAGATAAGGGTGCGGGTCCATTTGGCCATGTTGTCTGGGGACAAATGGGGACGGTCTACGTCTCCAAAGACTGCTGCAAAGTGGTTCCACAAGCGTCCAGCAAATGCTGTGGGGTGCTCGGTTTTCTTTTGCCTGCATTTGTTGAGGCCATCTACGGGGTCACCCCGGTTATACCCGATCGCATCCAGGATCGCGGTATGCATTTCTGTAAGGGTGCCTCCTCCTACATTCTGTGGGTCGGGAAGGGCTGCTGCGACTGAAGGGCCTAAACCTAAAACTGTGAACTTTACATGCTCTCGCTCATCCAGGCCGTATGGTCGCCTGCTGCTTTACTCTGGCAAAGAAATGGTGGGTGTCTGAGCTGGGGAGGAATGGTGTGATTTTATCGCACGCGTCCCGTAATTGGGTCACTGTTAAGGGGGTGGAGTATAGAAATTCTGCATTGTCCGATGTGGCTGTGCGGTGGGTGGTGACTGGGTTCATTGGAGCCTGAACTATCCGCTCTGTGGGGCGTTGGGGCGCTTTTCTCTTCTGTGGCTTTCCCTGCGCATATGTTCCCTGAACATATCTCTGCGCTGGCTCGTTTAATTCTTCCCAATCAGGGCCGTCTTCCTCATCTAATTTTGCTCCAAAGGTTTCCTGGAATCCTTTCTGGACTGAAAGCAGTGATTGCAGCTCTGCAATCTGCTTCCGGCACTTTGCGTGGTCTAGTGAGCTTTGTCTTTGCTCTGTGGTTGCAGCATGGAGTGCTCTTAACGCTGCCTTCAGGTCGCTACACTACCTCTGCAATGCTTCTACCTGCTTCTCGGTTTCTTCACGTACCAGGATTGCATGTTGCGTGTCCTGATAGGCCTTTTCATATTGGGACTGGAAGCTGCTTAAGTGCGCCAGACAAGACTGGTGTGCCCTTTTGGCATCCTCCACCTCTCCGTCTTTTGCTGCCAACTTCCTCCTTAATTCTAAGTTCTCTTTTTCTACCTCGCTTACATCGACCTTACTCATTCGATGTATGCCTTCTACTTCTTTCCGGAGTGTCCTAACGACCTCCTCTGTGCCTCGCAATTGTGCCAAGCAGGACACGATTGCCATCGGCTTGCGAGCTTTCCCTAAGCTCTTCTTGTGGATCTCGCTCAGGGTCTCCCACCAAGTATGTCCTATGCTCCCGGGGCCTGATTCCTCGTTGTTACAGAATTCACTCCAAAGGGGCCATCCCTTCCCTTTGAGATATTTCTTGATCTCCTCTTCCCAAATGGGACATTGTCCCACTCTACTGATGCTGGTCGCTGCGACCGCAAATTCCTCGGGGTTGCTGTAAATACAGGTACGGCTTTCGCTCATTTCCGAAATACAAACTCCCGACAGTTTTGTCGCAACAAAAAATCTATCAGTTTTACCTTATCGCCCTGTTAGTTACGCATGCATACACACACTTCTGAATTATGAGGATTGATCAGAACTGCTTGAACGCTTGTGCTTTTCTGTTCCCAATTGGATCTCTAATTCAAATTCTGGGTTCTGCCGGAGTGGTTATGCCACTTCTAGATCGGGTCCCGTCTGGGTCGCCAAATAATGTTGCTAACTTTCCGGTTGGTTCAATTGCTCTGTTTTATTACCTTTGCTCTCGAGTCGCCAGGTATCTTTATGATACCGCCACGATGTTCAAGTCCAAGTAATGATCAATAACTCAATACACCGATTAGTAAGATTCAAATCAAAGCATAATTATTATACACAGTAATCGCTACTCATGCACAAATTCTACGTCTAAGCTACTTCTACAACTAACAGGTCTATACTTAACTTCGGACTGGCCCACCAGGTCAGGGGAACAAATGGACTTTCGTTCGGTTCTGAGTCTGCGGGATTCGAAGTTGGTACGGATTGGTAGCTAGGAGCGCCTATCTCGTAGCAAGTGTTGAATTAAGACTTACTTCTTTCGGTGGTCACTGCACCGGTCACGGTCAAGGTTGGTTCGCGTTGCTGGGTGATCCGGGCAGGACGAAGAGAGCGAGTTGAACTTGGGGCTTTAACTTTATAGTCCCCAGGGGCTTCCTGCCTTTTGGGGCGGACCCTGTACCTGGTTCTAGGTGATTGGACTTTGTTCCAATCGCTTGGTTCGCTTTCTCCAATACTGGAGCGATTCCCTGATCGATGGGCGGTCTTGAGGTGTTCGGTAACCTCTTTTGTGTTGGCTCCTGCTGGCGCCGGAGAGTCTGGGAGTTTTGTGTGTCCCAAATGTTGCTATTGTTCCCGGGGATTGCTCATTAGTATGTAGATGGATGCTACATTATTATGCTGATGGTCACTGGTATCGATGCTGTCTGGTCATTTGCAGAGTTAAATACCCAGCAAACCTGCACCTGCTGGTTTTTGCCTGTGTTGGCTGAATTTCCCATCAGCCTTTGCCGTTTGCCATTTTAAATCAGGAGTTGGCCAATTTAGGTGGCTACAACGGGTCTGCCCACCTGATTGATGGTGGCAGCCAGAGCTACGTTTGATGCGTCGCTCTCGACCTGGAAGGGGAGGGACTCATCAATTGCGTGCATCGTTGCCCTGGCGATGTCTGCTTTGATGCGACTGAAAGCCTGGCGGGATTAGTGGGCGGGCCTTGTTCGCATAATTGGGGACCCACTGGGCGTAATAAGAAAAGAAGCCTAGGCAGCGTTTCAGGGCCTTGGGGCAGTGGGGGAGGGCATACTCCATGAGGGGGCGCATGCGTTCGGGATCTGGGCCTATGACACCATCATGCACTACATAGACGAGGATGGCTAGGCGATCGGTGCTAAACACGCATTTGTCCTTGTTATAGGTTAAGTTAAGGATTTTTGCGGTATGGAGGAATTTGTGGAGGTTGGTTTCGTGGTCCTTCTGGTCGTGGTTGCAGATAGTGACATTGTCGAGGTACGGGAACGTGGCCCGCAGACCGTACCGGTCAACCATTCGGTCCATCTCCCGTTGGAAGACCGAGACCCCATTTGTGACACCAAAGGGAACCCTTAGAAAGTGGTAGAGCTGCCCATCTGCTTCGAATGCAGTGTACTTGCGGTCGTCCGGGCGAATGGGGAGCTGGTGGTAGGCTGATTTAAGGTCTGTGGAGAAAACCTTGTGTTGCGCTATCTGGTTGACCATTTCAGATCTGCGGGGGAGAGGGTACGCGTCGAGCTGTGTATACCTGTTGATGGTCTGACTATAGTCTATGACCATCCTCTGTTTCTCCCTGCTCTTTACAACCACCACTTGAGCTCTCCAGGAGCTGTTGCTGGCCTCGATAATGCCTTCCTTCAGTCACCGTTGGATTTGCGACCTAATGAAGGTCCGGTCCTGGGCACTGTACCGTCTGCTCCTGGTGGCGACGGGTTTGCAATCGGGGGTAAGGTTTGCAAACAGGGAAGGCGGGTCGACCTTGAGGGTTGCGAGGCCGCAAACAGTGAGGGGGGTATGGGGCCGCCAAATTTGAACATTAAACTTTGCAGGTTATACTGGAAGTCTAATCCCAGGAGTGTGGCAGCGCAGAGATGGGGGAGGACGTAGAGTCGGACGTTATTGAACTCCACGCCCTGGACAGTGAGGCTGGCTATGCAGTACCCCCGGATCTCCACAGAGTGGGACCCAGAGGCCAGGGAGATCTTTTGTTTAATCGGGTGTACAGCGAGGGAGCAGCGTCTTACCGTATTGTGATGGATGAAGCTCTCCGTGCTCCCGGAGTCGATCAAGCAGGATGTCTTGTGCCCATTGATGAGTACTGACGTCGTAGCGGTTGAAAGCGTTCGGGGCCGAGACTGGTCCAGTGTCACTGAGGCAAGTTGTGGCAGAAGCTGAGAGATCTCGTCGGGCGATACATGGCCAGCCGAGTCGGGGTCCTGAGACGTCATCCAAGGTGGCTGCCCCCATGAATCGCACATGGCCTGTGAGGAGAGGAATGGCAGCGGGCCCGGTTCGCCTGTGGAGACAGTGGCGGCTAACCGGGTCTGGCATACTGCCACGAGGTGCCCTTCTTCCCACAGCCCTTGCAGATTACGGGTCTGACCGGGCAGCGTTGCCGGGGATGTTTGTTTTGCCCGCAAAAATAGCATTGCCCACCCCCCGGGGGTTTCCTGGCTGCCGCACTGCACAAGCTTGTGGGGAATTTAGGGGCGCTTTGGAATCGGCCGTGGGTGGGGTCCACCCTGTCCATGCGGGTACTGCACGGTCGGGAACGTAGGCCTGGGCGTTGCGGGAGACTACATCTAGGGAGTGCGCAAGTTTCTGTGCCTCTTTAAGCCCTAGCGTGTCGTTTTCCAACATTCGCTGGCAGATTTTAGAGGACAGCATGCCCGCAACAAAAGCATCCCGAATTAAGAGTTCGGTGTGGTCATTGGCTGAGACTTGTGGACAGTTACAGTTTCTACCTAACACTAACAATGCGCGGTAAAAATCGTCCAGTGATTCCCCTGGGATCTGCCGTCTGGTAGCTAAAAGATGCCGAGCGTATACCTGATTCACAGTGCGGACGTAGTGCTCTTTTGACAAAGTCATTGCGTCCTCAAAACCGTCCGCGTCTTCAATTAGCGTGTAGATTTCTGGGCTCATCCTTGAGTGGAGGACTTGCATTTTCTGTTCCTCCGTGGGAGTAGTCGGGGCCGTCCTGATGTACCCTTTGAAACATGCCAGCCAATGTTTAAAAATTGCTGCTGCATTTGCCGCGTGAGGGTTGATTTGTAGACACTCTGGCTTGATGCGGAGAGCAGCCATTCTTCAATTTTGTTCATTAAATTGATGCACGATCAATCACTACTGAAGCGAGATTGTAGTCCAATTGAAGGCTTTAATGAACAAGTAGTTACCCCAGCAGCTCCGGTACAGAATGACTGCTGTGGGTGAAACACAGACTCTTATGCTCCGCCTGCTGGGCGGAACCAGCAGACAGGTTCCACCACTCATACTACAGTATAAGGTACATCCCACCTAGGTACCGCGATACCCCTAATATAGCCTATCACAAGTAGTTCAGCGTTTTTTGGGTTGCGCATGGGAGCGATGCAGGGGTGCCCGTTGTCACCATTGTTTTTTTTAAAGTATTTTTATTAAGGTTTTGCAGAATGTTTCATAATAAAACAGTAGTAACATTAATAACAAAACAAACTAGAGTGAACATTAACATAGTGCAAAAAGAGAATATACAATAACAATTATAGACATTACCCCACGCGACTCAGTCTTCCCACACCATCCCAATGAAGCACTCACCCCCCCCCCCCCCTCCCCCCGCCCCTTACGGATTGCTGCTGCTGACATTTTAATTTTCCCCGAGAAAGTCGACGAACGGCTGCCACCTCCGAGAGAACCCTAGCGTAGACCCTCTTAAGGCAAACTTTATTTTCTCGAGGCTGAGAAACCCAGCCATGTCGTTAACCCAAGTCTCTACACTCGGGGGCTTCGAGTCCCTCAACATTAATAAAATCCGTCTCCGGGCTACTAGGGAGGCAAAGGCCAAGACATCGGCCTCTTTCGCCACCTGAACTCCTGGGTCTTCTGACACTCCAAAGATCGCTATCTCTGGACCCGGCACCACCCGTGTGTTAAGCACCTTGGACATTGCCCTCGCGAACCCTTGCCAGAACTCTCTAAGCTCCAGGCATGCCCAAAACATGTGGACATGGTTTGCAGGGCTGCACTTGCACCTCATACAACTGTCTTCTACCCCAAAAAGCTTGCTCATTCTCGCTGCCGTCATGTGTGCCCGGTGGACCACCTTAGATTTAATTAGACTGAGCCTGGCACATGATGAGGAGGAATGAACCCTGCCAAAAAAGACCCACTTCCAACTCCTCACCTAGCTCCTCCTCCCACTTGCCCTTGAGCTCCTCCACCGGGGTTTCCTCCACCTCCTGTAGTTCCATCCATCCTACCAGGGACAAACCTGAGGTTGTTACATATCGGGGTCCAGACCGACGCTCCCTCCACCTTCTTGTACTTCCTCCACCGTCCCCAGATCCGCAGTGTCGCCACCACAACCGGACTTGTGGAGTAACGGGTCGGCGAGAACGGCAAAGGAGCCGTTATCAAAGCTCCTAGACTAGTACCTTTACATGACCCTGCCTCCAGCTGCTCCCCCACCCCCCATCGCCCACTTCCTAATCATAGCTATATTGGCCACCCAGTAGTAGTTGTGAACGTTCGGCAGCGCCAACCAACCCCCCCCCCCCCCCCCCACACACCCCCACCTCCCCACCCCCGACTGCGCTCCAACAGCGATCTCCCTACTCGCGGGGTCTTATTCGCCCACACAAAGGACGAAATGATCCTACTCACCCGCTTAAAAAAGGCCTTGGGGATGAAGATGGGGAGGCAGTGAAAGACAAACAAAAATCTGGAGAGGACAGTCATTTTCATGGTCTGCACCCTCCCTGCCAGTGACAGCGGGAGCATGTTCACCTTTTAATGTCCCCTTCCATTTGCTCCATCAACCGGGTCAGGTTGAGCCTGTGCAGGGCATCCCATTTCCTGGCCACTGTCTACCCAGGTAACGAAAACTTTTCTCTACCATCCTGAGCGGCAGCTCTTTCAGTCTCTCCTCCTGCCCCTTGGCCTGGATCACAAACAACTCGCTCTTTCCCATGTTCAGTTTGTACCCGCTATCGCCATTGGTATTCGCACTGGCGATTGAACCCTTGGCAATGACATTTCGGGGATCTGCTGAGGGGTGAGGAAGAGCCAGGAGCACCGGGTGTCGTTGTACGCAGACGACCTGTTGTTGTTTCTGTCGGACCTGCTGAAGAGTATGGGCAGAATCATGGGCCTGTTGGAGAGGTTTGGGGCCTTCTCTGGGTATAAGCTGAACATTGGGAAGAGTGAGGTATACCCAGGGAATGTGGCGATGCGGGGGGGGGGGTGGGGGGGGGGGGAGGTATTTAGGGGCACTACCATTTAAGGCAGCTAGAGAGATGTTATGGTATTTGGGGATTCAGGTGTCATGTGAGTAGGCCGTGATGCACAGGTGGAATTTGACAGCATTTGACACCATGGATGAGGTTAAGGGGGATTTTAAGAGATGGGACACTTTGCACTTGAAGCTGGCAGGAAGGGTGCAGGTGGTAAAGATGAACGCAAATTACTGGGATGCTGGAATCTGAAACCAAGATTCCAGAATCCAGCGCTTTGACAAAGGGTCACCTGGACCCAAAACGTGAGCTCTTTTCTCTCCCTACAGATACTGCCAGACCTGCTGACATTTTCCAGCATTTTCTCTTTGGTAAAGATGAATGTGCTGCCAACGTTCCTGTTTATTTTTCAGGCCCTCCCAATCTATCTCCCTGAGGTCTTCTTCTGGAGGGTAGAGGCACAGATCTCTTAGTTCACATGGGCGGGGAAGATGCCCAGGTTGAAGAGGGTTCTGTTGCAGAGGGACAGACAGAAAGGGGAGTTGGTGCTCCCGAACCTGCTGTATTATTACTGGGTAATGAATGTGGAGAAGGTGAGAAGATGGATGGAAGGGGGTGGGGGGGGGGGGGGGGGGGGGGGGTTGGTGGGGGAGGGGGGCAGGAGATGGATGGAGGGGGGGGGGCAGTCAGGTTGGAAGAGGAATCCTGCAGGGGTTCAAGTTTGAGGGCCATGGTGACAGCCCCATTGTCGTTAGCTCCGGGAGGTACACGGGGAGCCCGATGGGGAAAAATTGTACAAACCGTGGACTGTGATTTGATGGACTGTGTATTTTGTTGATGTTGTATGTGTTTGAAATAAAATAACTTTTTTAAAAAATGATCCCTAATTTTACTAACGCTACTTTAATTATACCAACCATTGCATGTAAGGAGCAAATCACATTTGCATGAACAAGTCCATTATAAGCAGTGGAGACTTTATGCAAAAATTACAAGTATTAAGAGAATAGATGAATTAAACATCGGTGATATCGTTAAATCGCAAGTGGATTAAGAGTAGTGGTCTTCAAGGAACAGGACAGTGTTGCAACTAAATATCACAATACAGACAAATTACCATCCAGAGGATCTTCTTACATTTACAATACACAAAGAGAGAGACAAAGCATTAATGGACATATTTAACACTCAATTTTATGGATCTTAAAAATCTCATAAAACGAAAACCTTCCCGTGCCTGTGGACAGCAGTTTAATTAAAATCAGATCAAAATGAAAGAAGAAATGGAAGTACAAGAAAATGAGAAGAATTCTACAGACTGAAGCTGAATTTTAATTCAGCAAGAGCTGTTATTGATTGCATCGTGTCCATCAACTCCCCTAGATCCCTGCTATAAAAAGCAACAAAGAGATTCTTGGGAAGCAGTAAGAGAGGCAGAAAGAAAATACCAAAGGACAAATCACAAGGGATATTAAAGCAAACGGCAATTTTTTTTTACAAATATATAAAAAGAGTAGTAAAAAGGAATGGGACTCCATTAAGGCCAGCTGCTTGTAAGGGACACTAAGGAAATGGCATATATATGATAGATCCCTAGAGTTCCAGGCTTCTGCTACCTTTTATGTGAGATGTGTTTCCTGCTTTCTCTCCTAATTTTAGTAAGCCCGCTTGCTCTGGATTCGCTCATCGGAGGAAAATAGTTTCTTTGTAACTATCCTGCCAAGTCTCTTTATCGTTTCATATACTTCGATCAGATCACCCCTCAACCTTAACGCAAGAGAATACAAGTCTGGTTTGTGCAACCTGTTCTCATAATTTTACTCTCTAAAGCCCAGGTGAATCCAGAGCGAATGTACCTATTCCCATTGCTGATATATTCTTTGTTAAAGTTCAACGCCCAAAACTGAATCCAATACATACAGGGGCACTTTGTCCGTGTTTAGGATGTTAAGAATGCTGTATGTGTTCTTCCTCAATCTTCCTCTAGACGAAATAGGTAAAATAGAAATAGATAGCACAATTGCTTCACAGCTCCAGGGTCCCAGGTTCAATTCCCGGCTTGGGTCACTGTCTGTGCGGAGTCTGCACATCCTCCCCGTGTGTGCGTGGGTTTCCTCCGGATGCTCCGGTTTCCTCCCACAGTCCAAAGATGTGCAGGTTAGGTGGATTAGCCATGATAAATTTCCCTTAGTGTCCAAAATTGCCCTTAGTGTTGGGTGGGGTTACTGGGTTATGGGGATAGGGTGGAGGTGTTGACCTTGGGTAGGGTACTCTCACGGTTTCCCACCCAGTCTCAATGTTTAGGCTGGCAGGAGGATTTACTGGGTGTGAGGGAAGCCTGAAAATGATCGGGTTTAGACCTCTATTGGGGAGCAAGATGGGATGGGCACCTCCATCGCAAGCCCCCTTTTAAATTCGGGCTTTCAGGCTCTCAGGCTCTCCTCCTCTCCCCCCCCCCCCCCCCCCCACCCCCCCCCCCCCCCCACCCCCACCCCCCTCCTCACACCCCACACACACCTTAAGGACCCCTGGATCTCCCACCCCCACCCTGGCTTCTTCCCCCCGACACCCCAATTGCCCACAATCCGTCTTCCCAGACCTTCTCCATCGTCCCCAGCCTGAGAGCCCGAAAACTAACCTTTCCAACCGGTCAAAGGTCTTGGGTTCCGTTGAGTCCATGAGGTTCCTCTTCACACGTACACTGCAGCTTCTGTCGCTGCAGGGATTAGAGAGATGCTGACCAAGCTTATGGGTGGCGTGGTAGCAAAGCCGCTTCACAGCACCAGGGACCCGAGTTCGATTCCCGGCTTCCGTGTGTCTGCGTGGTTATCCTCCAGGCGCTCCGGTTTCCTCCCACAAGTCCCGAAAGACGTGCTGTTAGGTAATTTGGACATTCTGAATTCTCCCTCTGTGTACCCGAACAGGCGCCAGAGTGTGACGACCAAGGGATTTTCACAGTAACTTCAGTGCAGTGTTAATGTAAGCCTACTTGTGACAATAAAGATTGTTATTATAACAAAATCCCTCCATACCCAGGGTCAAGGGCGTAAACCTTCTCTGGACTGACTCCAATGCCAGTATATCTTTCCTTAAATAATTATTCACAGTATTCCTGACTAACAAGGTAGTCAAAGGTTATCTGGGGTAGTCAGGAAAGTGGAGTTGAGACTACAATCACATCAGCCATGATCTTATTGAATGTTGGAGCAGGTTCAAGGGCCAAAGGGTCTACTCCTGGTCCCAGTTTGTGTGTATGGGACACAGATTTAAGGTGATTGATGAAGAGGATTTATTTTATGCAGTGAGTTTGGTGTGATCTGGGTTCTACTGCAGAAAGGGAGGCAGCGTGATAGCAATTTTCAAAAGGTAATTGGATATATACATAAAAAGAATGAGGAAAGTGCAGGGCAGCGATTGAAAGGTATTCCAAAGTGATGTGTTTGGTGTTCTGGATCACAAACAGGTCACCAACACTGGAAGTGGTGCAACTCTATTTTATTATAAGGTTAACTATATTAACATACTTGAACTGTGGGTAAATGCAATACCAGCTTTAACTGTTGACCCTTGCCTAGTCTTAACCAGGTGATGCACTCAGCACATGGTGAATGTCTGTGTTGCAGGCTGTGAGCTCTGTGCTCCGAGCTGGCTGCTACTAGAATGAGCGGGAACTCTCCTGTCCCCTGTCTTTATAGTGCACGTGCTCTCACTGGTGATTGGCTGCGGTGTTGTGTATGCTGATTGGTCCCACTGCATGTCCATCAGTGTGTGTGTGTGTCTCTGCACCATGATAAATTTGGGCTTTCAGGCTCGACATCCCCCTTTTATATATTGACATCCCCCTTTTATATAAAGAATATGTGCCTGCGTGACAATAAATATTGTGTAGTGAATGTGCCTGACTATGTGTGTGCGTGTTATTTACATGACTATGTACATGAGGCTAATCTATTTACACGGGAAGGTGCCTGGTGCCGAGAAATAGGGTGTCACACCAACAACGAAATGAACATTATATACAAACTACTGGAACGATGAAACAGGATAACAGAACAGATCAAAGAGTCCAACATCGTAAAACTCGTAAGTCAAGTCTCTGAGGTGGGCGACGAATTCTGGTTGACCGCCTCAAAGGTGGGTCAGGAGCCACCGGCTGAGGAACGGGCTGGGCCACGGCAGAGTGAGAAGGATGCAGAGTATTCGGGATCTCCACATAGTCCAGGTTGGGGACAACAGGAGGGCGTGGCACCGGTGGAGGATCACGTAGTGAGCGTGGAACGAGACGAAGGGCACGCCGATTGCGGCAGCGAATGGAACCATCTGGCAGACGAACCAGGAACGAGCGGGGAGACACCTGCCGAAGAACCACAGCAGTTGCAGACCAGCCACCCTCCGGAAGATGGATGCGGACGTTGTCATCCGGCGCCAGAGCAGGGAGATCAGTCGCCCGAGTGTCATGCGGCGCCTTGTGTTGTGCACGAGACTGTCGCATCCACTGAAGGACCGGAACGTGGTCGAGGTCTGGGACGTGAATGGACGGCACTGTGGTCCTGAGGGTGCGACCCATGAGCAGCTGGGCTAGCGACAGGCCCGTGGACAGTGGGGCCGAATGATAGGCCAGCAAGGCGAGGTAGAAGTCGGATCCTGCATCAGCAGCCTTGCAGAGGAGCCGTTTGACGATGTGGACGCCCTTTTCCGCTTTGCCATTGGATTGGGGGTGCAGGGGACTGGATGTCACATGCACAAAGTTGTACCTGCTGGCAAAGTTGTACCATTCCTGGCTCGCGAAGCAGGGGCCATTGTCCGACATCAGAGTGAGTGAGATGCCGTGACGAGCAAAGGTCTCCTTGCAGGCACGGATGACCGCCAATGATGTGATGTCGTGCAGGGGTACGACCTCCGGGTAGTTCGAAAAATAGCCTACAATCAGAACATAATCCCTGCCGAGCGAATGGAACAGGTCAACGCCTAGCTTAGACCAAGGGGACGTGACCAACTCATGGGGCTGTAGGGTCTCACGTGGTTGGGCCGGCTGGAACCGCTGACAGGTGGGGCAGTTGAGCACTGTGTTGGCGATGTCCTCATTGATGCCGGGCCAGCACACAGCCTCTCAGGCCCTCCGTCGGCACTTCTCCACACCAAGGTGGCCCTCGTGTAGCTGTTCCAAAACGAGTTGGCGCATGCTGTGAGGGATCACGATGCGGTCCAGCTTCAGGAGGACACCATCGACTACTGCCAGATGGTCTCTGATATTGTAGAACTGTGGGCATTGGCCCTTGAGCCACCCGTCCGTCATGTGGTGCATGACACTCTGCAGTAGGGGGTCAGCCGCAGTCCCGCGGCGAATGTGGATAAGGCGTTCATCCGTGGCCGGCAGATTGGAGGCCGTGAAGGCCACATGGGCGTCAACCTGGCAGACGAACCCCTCTGGGTCACACGGGGGTTGACTGCCCTGGACAGAGCGTCAGCTATGATCAGGTCCTTGCCCGGGGTGTTTGGGAGCTGGAAATCGTACCGCCGGAGTTTAAGCAGAATGCGCTGGAGGCGAGGGGTCATATCATTCAGGTCTTTTTGTATAATGTTGACCAGCGGGCGATGGTCAGTCTCGACAGTGAATTGGGGGAGGCCGTACACGTAATCATGAAATTTGTCAACCCCAGTCAACAGGCCCAGGCACTCCTTTTCGATTTCGATTTTCGGGTTGATGTTCTCCATACTTCAGGATGCCGGAATGCTGATTAGTTGCAGGTGGGTCTCAGAAGTGCTAGTATGCAACCACTCCTTGTACCATGATGTGTTGGGTGTTCTGGATCACAAACAGGTCACCAACACTGGAAGTGGTGCAACTCTATTTTATTATAAGGTTAACTATATTAACATACTTGAACTGTGGGTAAATGCAATACCAGCTTTAACTGTTGACCCTTGCCTAGTCCTAACCAGGTGATGCACTCAGCACATGGTGAATGTCTGTGTTGCAGGCTGTGAGCTCTGTGCTCTGAGCTGGCTGCTACTAGAATGAGCGGGAACTCTACTGTCCCCTGTCTTTATAGTGCGCGTGCTCTCACTGGTGATTGGCTGCGGGGTTCTGTATGCTGATTGGTCCCACTGCATGTCCATCAGTGTGTGTGTGTGTGTCTGCACCATGATATACTGGTGTATATTATGACACAAAGAAATAGCACATGCAAGATGGGCCAAATGGTCTCCTCTGCTGCATCATTCTATCATAGCTTGGAAAGCCTTTACCTTAACTGCAATGAAAAATCTACATTCACTCGTCCAACTCCTGACCATCAAGGATAAATCTGATTACATGATTACACAGAAGACCATTATCTGATTTCCTGTTATCGGAACCTTGGCATTTTCCGAAGCACTTTTACATCAAACTAATCCAATTATCTAGCTCCCTTTTATCCAAATTCATTAGACACCAGAACAGTTTGGATAACAAACATATGACTTGGCAGGGTAGGTCGCTGGGTGAGGAGGGGGTGGGGGGAAGCAGGCAGCGAGGAGAAGAGAATCATTGTTAGTCTGATGCTCCATCTAGTGGGCAAGCAGGCTACAACAGACATCTAACTGCTGACAAAACCTTTCAGGGCATCCTAAAGCACTTCTGGACTGTAGTGACTGTTGTAGTGTAGGAAAGAGGACTATCAATTTGCACAGAGGCAGATCCCACAAACAACAATGTGATCATTGTTAGCACACGGCTAAATCGCTGGCCTTTGAAGGCAGACCACGGCAGGCCAGCAGCACGGTTCAATTCCCGTACCAGCCTCCCCGAACAGGCGCTGGAATCTGGCGACTAGGGGCTTTTCACAGTAACTTCATTGAAGCCTACTTGTGACAATAAACGATTTTCATTTTTTCATTTCATAGTGATTGATATCGATTGAGGGATAAACATTGGACAGGAGACCTGCAAGAATGTCCCTTTACTTCTTCAGATCGGCACCTGGGATCTTTTACAAGACCATAAAACATCAGATCAGAATTACGCAATTCGGCCCATCAAGTCTGCTCCGCCATTCAATCATGGTTAATATGTTTTTCATTCCCATTCTCCTGCCTTCTCCCCATAATCCCTGATCCCCTTATTAATCAAGAACTATCCCTGTCTTAAAGACACTCAGAGATTTGGCCTCCACAGCCTTCTGCGGCAAAGTGTTCCACAGATTCACCACCCTCTGGCTGAAGAAATTCCTGCTCATCTCAGTTTTAAAAGATCGTCCCTTCAGTCTGAGACTGTGCCCTTAGATTCTAGTCTTTTCTACTCATGGAAACATCCTCTCCACGTCCACTCTATCGAGGCCTCTCAGTATCCTGTAAGTTTCAACAAGACCCCCCTCACCCTTCTATACTCCAAACTTTTATGTTCAGCGAAGAAGTGCAGACAGGGCCTCGAGTTTAATGTCCCATCCAAAGAACGGCATCACTAACGGGGCAGCACTCCCTCCATACGGCACTGGGCTATCAGCCTAGATTACATGCGGTCAGATCGCTGGAGCGGGACTTGAACCGACGACATTCTAACTCAAGGGACAATAGAGCTACACACCGAATCACAGCTGGAATCTATAGACAGTGAGACAAGGGGGGCATTTTCATTTTATGAACAAGACAAATTCTAGGAAGTTCAACAGTGGAGGGGGAGGGCAGGGTGCATGTGCTGGAAAGGGATACATCAATTTTTGGCTGCAGTTCTGCCCCCATTCCTATTTTCAGCTGGTTGGTTCACACATCACAGATAGGCAGGAGCGCCATCTTAAAATCTTGCAACAGGGGTCAAATGGCATTGTCAGGAGCCCTGATGCCAATCAGCATTTCTTCCTCACCTCATGCTGCTTTATTATTCTCTTACGGGATGTGGGCCAGCATTTGCTGCTGATAGATTGATTTATTGATTTATTGATTTATTGGTTCATTGATTTAGTTGGTGCCTTTAAGGATTGATTGATTGCATAGAGAACAAAATTATTCAAAACACCCTGGGCGGGATTCTCTGACCCCCCCGCTTTTCGGGCGGGGATCTCGCTGCGCCGGTCAGGGGCCGTTGGCAGCGGCCCCCCCCCCCCCAGGCAATTCTCCGGGCCCCAATGGGCCGAGCAGCCACCCGTTTTCGGCCAGTCCCGCCGGCGTGAAATGTACATGGTCTATCCTGGCGGGACCTGGCTTGGTGGGCGGCTAGCGGAGTCCTCAGGGGGGTGCCGGGGGATCCGGTCTCGGGGGGCCCCCACGGTGGCCTGACCCGGAATCGGGGCCCAATGAGCTGCGGGCGGGCCTGTGCTGTGGGGGCACTCTTTCCCTCTGCAGGGCTCCGCCATGGCCGGCGCGGAGAAGAAACCCCCTGCGCATGCGCAGGAAACACACCGGCGGTTCTGCACATGTGCCAACTCACGCCAGCCCGGCAGCCTTTCGGCGCCAACCCCTCCGGCAATGGCCTAGCCCCCGGAAGTGCGGAGGATTCCACAACTTCCAGGCGGCCCGACGCCAGAGTGGTTCGCGCCGTTCTTGGCGCTGGCGTCGGGCCATCCGGCCAGTTGCGGGAGAATCCCGCCCCCTGTCTGCAAAAAGATAGTCAATGTTTCAGATAATGAATAAGCTATTTAACTTTGGGGCTGTGTCTGCAGAAATTCGGACATTGTTTCAGAAAATGTTTCATATAATGAATAGACCATTGAATTCCAGTGCATTTAGTAATGAGAATGTATCAAATAATTAGCTACAACAAGGTTAATGGCTAGCCGTGACGTGAGAATCTTATTCTCGTAAGGTGGTGAACGTAGACACTGAATTAATTTTGATGGACATTAGTAAATCTTAAGTAATGACCAATGTTTGATTAATAAATCATCTTCTAAGTAACACATCTATTTGAACAAATCAGGACGTCTCAGCTGAGAATTAGAAACCAATGAGAGTGAATGAGGGATGAGGCCATCGATAAGAATTTCCTTAAAAGACCTCGTGGTTAAGTGGTTGTTCCAAATTTATGTTTTCATGAATCTTTGAAGCATCTATCTATTTGCTTTGTTTTGAAGTACTTTCTTCATACTTTTCTTATGCTTTATGTTTAATACTTTTCGCTATGTTCTGACCAGTGGGCTGGTTTGCTGGTTTAGCACAGTGGGATAAACAGCTGGCTTGTAAAGCAGAACAAGGCCAGCAGCATGGGTTCAATTCCTCCCCGAACAGGCGCCGGAATGTGGCGACTAGGGGCTTTTCACAGTAACTTCATTTGAAGCCTAC
The DNA here is from genome assembly GCF_047496885.1 of Scyliorhinus torazame. Classification (NCBI taxonomy): domain Eukaryota; kingdom Metazoa; phylum Chordata; class Chondrichthyes; order Carcharhiniformes; family Scyliorhinidae; genus Scyliorhinus; species Scyliorhinus torazame. The sequence goes on along the minus strand of NC_092708.1, from coordinate 204,737,182 downwards.
TTGTGACAATAAGCGATTTTCAGTTCATTTCATTCAGTTTATGGAGTATTTGGATCTACTATTTTTGATTCAGATCTTATGCAAGTGTATTAAGGTGAATAATTGGCAAGAAAAGTTGTATTTTGGACACCTCCAATCAACCGGACTTTTGACTCTTATTAGAAGATAGAATAAGAGATCCTATAGTTGCCCATCCCTAATTGCCCTGGAACTGAATGGCTTTGTTAGGCCATGTCAGAGGGCAGTTAAGAGTCTAAACCGCATTGCTGTGGATCTGGATTAGATTAGATTTGTTTATTGTCACGTGTACGGAGCTACAGTGAAAAGTATTTTTCTGCTTGCAGCTCAAACAGATCATTTAGTACATGAAAAGAAAATATGTAATTGTGCAACACAAGGTCCACAATGCAAATACATAGACACAGGCATCGGGTGAAGCATACAGGACTGTAGTATTAATCAGATCAGTCCATAAGAGGATTGTTTAGGAGTCTGGTAAGAGCGGGGAAGAAGCATGTAGGCCAGACCAGGTAAGGGCAGCAGATATCCTTCCCTAAAGAACATTAGCTAACCAGATGAGTTTTTGTTTACAACAATCGCTGATAGTTTCACGGTCACCATTTACTGAGGGTGGCTTTCAATTCCACTCTTAATTAATTGAATTTAAATTCGGTCTGCTCATGGTGGGATTTGAACACACCTTCCCCCACCCCCCCCCCCCCCCAGTTTTGATCTGGATCCACAGTTTACTAATCCAGTGATATTACCACTGTACCACTAGCTCTCCCAAACCAAAGATACGGGTCGGGAAGCATTTGGGATTGTCCTGAAGTTGTGAACGTTATGATATAAACGTGAACTAAAAAGCAGGAAATGCTGAAAGATTTACAGCAGGTCAGGTGGAAATAGTTTCCCTACCCTACCCTATTAGTTTGCTCAGTATCTTCAAAACATTGATTAAATCACTCCTCAATCAAATTTGAGGAATTGCAACACTAATTTGTGTAATCTCTCCTCTTCTCGTTCTAGTAAATCTACACTGCATTCCCTCTAAGACCAATATATCCTTCCTGATGTCCTGGACTGAACCCAGGTCCTTTTTGTTAATTTAGAGTCACCCAATTTATTTTTTTTCCAATTAAGGGGCAATTTAGTGTGGCCAATCCACCTACTCTGCACATCTTTGGGTTGTGGGGGTGTGACCCACACAGACACTGTGAGAATGTGCAAATTCCACACGGACTGTGACCCGGTGTCAGGACCGATCCCGGGTCCTCAGTGCTGTGAGGCGGCAGTGCTAACCCCTGCGTCATCATGCTGTCCAACTGAACCCAGGTCTCACCAGGTTTTGCTATAACTACAGCATGACATCTGATCCCTTGCATTCTAGTCTGTTATTTTAAAGAATAGCATTCCATTGGTAATTTTGATTAATCTTTTGTACCTGTTCATGATAGTTTTAATGATCTGCACTCTTGGATCCCCAAATTTCTTTGGACCTCCACTCTTTCTAGCTTTTCAGTAGATCCTTCCTGGGTGTGAATGTCCAACCTTACACTTGCCTTTTTTTGAAATCTATTTGCTGCAAATTTGCCCAATCACTTAAACTATCAATTTTCTTCTTATTCTTCTTTCCACCTCCTTCCCATTTTATTTTGGGGTCTCCACAATGCTGGTTGATCATCCTTCTCCAGCTCTGCGATTAAACTTCAACCAGTCAAAAGAACAATTTTTGGGTAATCTTGAAATTAATGAAATAAACTAGACTTTTAAATTGAAATTTAGATTAAAATTAGTCCTTACATTAAATCATTCCTTAGAATTTAGCCCTTCAGACTCCCTGTTTCACCAAACTCCAGCTGCACTCTGATGTAACACGGAGCACTCAGTGTTGGGTTATTTTCTGGTTGGCAAGATGTAATGAGTGGTGTGCCACAGGGATCAGTGCTGGGACCTCGACATTTGGATGAAAGGATTGAGAGTATTGTTGCTAAATTTGCTGATGACACAAAGGTAGGAAAGTAAGTTGTGAAGGGGATATAAAGGGGCTATAAAATAATAGATAGGTTAGGTGAGTACACAAAAGTTTGGCAAATGGGGCGCAATGTAGGAAAATGTCAAATTGTCCATTTTAGCAGGAGGAAAAGAAAAGCATTTAGCTAAATGTTAATAGATTGCAGAGTTCCGAGATAAAGAGTGATCTGGGTGTCCTCGTGCATGAATCTCGGAATATATAGGTGCAGCAGTAATTTGCAAAACTAATAGAATGTTACTGTTTAGTGAGGGGAATTTTATACAAAAGATTATGCTTCAATTATACAGGGCATTTGTGAGATCACATCTGGAGTACTGTGTACAGTATTGTTCTCCTGTGAGTCATGCAAAAAGGAAATAGAGAGAGTGCAGGGCAACATGTTCCCATAAAGGTAAAGGGTGGGATCAACAAGTCTGGAGAACCCTATATGTTAAGGTATATAGAGGATTGGATTACGAAAAAACGGGAGGCTTATGGCTGATAAAAGGGGCTGAAAATAGTGGAAGTAAGAGAGGAGTACAGAAAGTGCCGAGGGGGAGCTAAAAAGCAAATTAGGAGAGCAAAGAGGGGGCATGAAAAGACATTGGCAGGCAAAATGAAGGAAAGTTCCTAGGTGATGTACGAGTATATTAAGGGCAAGAGGGTAAACAGCAAAAGAGTAGGGTTCATTAGGGTCCAAAGTGGCAATAAGTGTGGAGCCGGATGACATCATAGAATCATCGAATTTGCAGTGCAGAAGGAAGCCATTCGGCCCATCGTGTCTGCACCGACCCGTGGAAAGAGCATCCTACCCAAGCCCACACTATCCCCGTAACCCTGTTACCCCACCTAACCTTTTTGGCACCAAGGGCAATTTAGCATGTCCAATCCACTTAACCTGCACATCTTTGGACTGTGGGAGGAAACCGGAGCACCCGGAGGAAACCCACGCAGACACGGGGAGAATGTGCAGACCATGTACAGACAGTGACCCAAGCCTGGATTCAAACCTGGGACCCTGGAGCTGTGAAGCAACTGTGCTAACCACTGTGCTACCGTGCTGACATAGGTGAGTTTTTAAATTAGTCTTTTGCATCTGCGTTCACCAGAAGGACAATGTTGGTACAAAAATCAAGGAGGGGGATTGTGATATAATTGAACAAATTAGCATTGGGAGGGAAGAGGTATTAGAGGTTTTAGTGGGCTTAAAAGTGGATAAGCCCCCAGGCCCAAGCAAGATATATCCCAGGCTGCTGTGTGAGGCAAGGGCAGAGATTGCAGTGGCTCGGATGCTAATTTTCAAATATTCTCTGGCCACAGGAGGGGCTCCAGAAGGCTGGAGGCTAGCTAATGTGGTATCATTATTCAAGAAAGGAAATAGGAATAAACCAGATAATTACAGGCCAGTGAGTCTGTGGTCAGGAAATTGGAAAAGATTCTGAGAACAGAATTAATCTCCACTTAAGAGTGGCAAGGATTAATGAAGAGGAGTCAGCATGGTTTTGTCAGGGGGAGATCATGGGCGAAATTCTCCCCCAACGGCGGGATGCCCGCCGACTGGCGCCAAAGCTGGCGCAAATCAGACGGGCATCGCGCCGGCAAAAAGGTGCGGAAGTCTCCGCATCTTTGGCGGCCTAGCCCCAACATTGAGGGGCTAGGCCGACGCCGGAGGGATTTCCGCCCCGCCAGCTGGCGGAAATGGCGTTTGTTGCCCCGCCAGCTGGCGCGGAAATGCGGCGCATGCGCGGGAGCGTCAGCGGCCGCTGTCAGTTTCTCCGCGCATGCGCGGGAGCGTCAGCGGCCGCCGAAAGTTTCCCGCGCATGCGCAGTGGGGAGAGTCTCTTCCGCCTCCGCCATGGTGGAGGCCGTAGCGGAGGCGGAAGGGAAAGAGTGCCCCCACGGCACAGGCCCGCCCGCGGATCGGTGGGCCCCGATCGCGGGCCAGGCCACCGTGGGGGCACCCCCCGGGGTCAGATCGCCCCGCGCCCCCCCCCAGGACCCCGGAGCCCGCCCACGCCGCCTGGTCCCGCCGGTAAATACCAGGTTTGATTTACGCCGGCGGGACAGGCAGTTTCTGGGCGGGACTTCGGCCCATCCGGGCCGGAGAATCCAGCGGGGGGTCCCGCCAACCGGCGCGGCTGGATTCCCGCCCCCGCCCAATCTCCGGGAGCGGAGACTTCGGCGGGGGCGGGGGCGGGATTCACGGCGGCCAACGGCCATTCTCCGACCCGGCGGGGGGTCGGAGAATGACGCCCCATGTCTCACAAATTTGATTGAATTTTTAGAGCTAGTGACTAGGTGTGTAGATGAGGGCAGTTGATGTCACCTAAATGAACTTCAGTAAGGCTTTTGACAAGGTCCCGCATGGGAGACTGATCAAGAAGGTAAGAACCCATGGGACCTAGGGCAATTTAAATCCAAAATTGGCCAAATGGCAGGAGGCAGAAGGTGATGGTCGAAGGTTGTTTGTGTGACTGGTAGCTCGTGTCCAGCGGTGTACCGCAGGGATCGGTGCTGGATCCCTTGCTGTTTGCAGTGTACATTAATGATTTAGATGTGAATGTTTTTTTTAAAATTCATTGCAGGATGTGGGCATAGCTGGTTCGGCCAGCATTTATTGCCCATCCCTAGTTACCCTTCAGAAGGTGATGGTGAGTTGCCTCCTTGAACCACTGCAGTCCTTCAGGTATAGGTACCCCCACTATGCTGTTAGGGTGGGAGTTCCAAGATTTTGTCCCAGCGACAGTGAAGGAACGGTGATATATTTCCAAGTCATGATGGTGAGTGACGTGGAGGGAACCTCCAGGTAGTGGGGTTCCCAGGTATATGCTGCTCTTATCCTTCTAGGTGATAGTGGTCGTGGGTTTGGCAGGTGCTGACTAAGGAAACTTGGTGAGTTACTGCAATGCATCTTGTAGGCGGCACACACGGCTGCCACTGTGCGTTGGTGGTGGAGGGTTTGAATGTTTGTGGAAGGAGGAGCAATCAAGCGGGCTGCTTTGTCCTCGACGGTGTTGAGCTTCTCGAGTGTTATTGGAGCTGCACTCATCCAGGTAAGTGGAGAGTATTCCATTACACAAATTAAATGTGGGGGTATGACCAGTAAGTTCGCAGATGACATGAAAATTAGTGGTGGTGTAAATAGCGAGGATGAAAGCCTTGGATTACAGGACCAGAAAGACAGGCTGGTCAGATGGGCAGAACAGTGGCAAATTAAATTTAACCTTGAAAACTGTGAGGTGATGCATTTTGGGAGGACTAACACAGCAAGGGAATATACAATGAATGATAGGACACTAGGAGGTAAAGAGGAACCTTGGGGTGCATGTCCATAGATTTCTGAAGGCAGCAAGACAGGTGGAAAAGATGGTTAATAAGGCATATGGGATATTTTCCTTTGTTAGCCAAGGCATAGAATATAAGAGCAGGGAGGTTATGATGGGGCTGTGTAAAACGCATGTTAGGCCACAATAAGAGTACTGTGTGCAGTTCTGGTCGCCACATGATAAGAAGGATATGTTTGCACCAGAGAGGATGCAGAGGAGTTTCACCAAGGTGTTGAATGGGTTGGAGCTGTTGCTAACTTTGCCTTAGTTCAATTGCTCAGTTTTATTACCTTTGCTCTTGAGTCGGCAGGTGTCTTTATAATACCGCCACGTGGTTCAAGTCCGAGTAATGATCAATAATTCAATACACCGCTTAGTAAGGTTTAAATCAAAGCACATTTATTATACACAGTAATCGCTACTCATGCACAAATTCTACGTCTAAGCTACTTCTACAACTAACAGGCCTATACTTAACTTGGAACTGGCCCACCAGGTCAGGGAAACAAATGGCCTTTCGTTCGGGTTCTGAGCCTGCAGGATTCGAAGTTGGTACAGATTGGTAGCTAGGAGCGCCTATCTCGTAGCGAGCGTTCAATTAAAACTTATGGTTCGATCTTCACTGCTCCGGCCACGGTCAATGTTGGTTCGTTGTTGCTGGGTGACCCAGGCAGGAAGAATAGCTGAAGAGGAGCTGCTGAAGAGTGAAGAGGTGAAGAAGAGAGAAGAGAGCGATTTGAACTTGGGGCTCAATTCTTATAGTTCCCAGTGGCTTCCCGCCTTTCGGGGCGAACCCTGTATCTGGTCCCAAGTGATTGGTCTTTGTCCCAACCGCTTGGTTCGCTTTTCTCCAATGCTGGAGCGGTTATCTGATCGATGGGTGGTCTTGAGGTGCTCGTTCACCTCCTTTTGTGTAGGCTTCTGCTGGTGCCGAAGAGTCTGGTTTTGCTTTGTGTGTCTAAATGTTGCTTATTGTTCCTGGGGATTGCTCATTAGTATGCAGATGGCTGGTATTTTGTTATGCTGATGGTTGCTGGTATCGATCTTGTCTGGCCTTTCCAGAGGTAAATACACAGCCAACCTGCAGCTGCTCGTTTTTGTCGTGTTGGCTGACTTTCCCATCAGCCTTTGCCGTTCGCCATTTTAAATCAGGAGTTGGCCATTTTAAGTGGCTACATTCCCTCCTTGTGATCCTAACGCGAAGCGTGAAGGATCACATAACTATGTTGCTTTCCATTCCCTGACCTAGGGGGGGGGGGCACTTCCTTCATGGCCTCTGCAGTGACCGTAGCTATGCAAAAAAAAATTTTAACTGACAATTCTAAGGGCGCTATGTCAAACTGGGACATGCATTACAAAACAATAGACTGGGAACCTCTAACTATTCTTAATACACTACACTCACTTAAACATTTCATCACTCTACCTTCCTCCACCATACAAACAAAATCATAGCAGTTTATACATCAGTTTTCCTGGCTTGGCAGTCAAGCTCAGGATCGTACTATTTGCTCATGAACATTTCTTTATTTACAATAAAACCGCAAATGAATGCTCTTTATTATAGATCGCGGGGGTCGGGGGTCGGGGGTCTGGTCGTATCCGAACATAGGGGATCTGATCCTATATACCGGGGTTCGAGCGCGGTAGGCTCTCCTTCACCATTTCCTTAGACGCATAGTCTGCACGATGCAGCAGAGTATCGCTAATACCAGTAAGGTTTGTATTACATAGGACAGGGAGTACCAGGTTATAGACCTGACACACCAAGATGATGTGGTGTTGCTGGTGACTGGGCTCTGGGCACTGTGGGGAAGTGAAACATTAACGGCTGGGGGGCTTGAAGTCATGGGGTTCGCGTTCACTCGCAACCAAATGTCCATAAAGGTGATGATCCAGGTGGAGGAAGTCCTCATGGCTCTTCTCTTTTCTTTTCTTCTCCGGTCCTGGAGCTTCTGGAGTTCTGTGGAAACAAGCATAGTGTCTGTAACTATCTTTGTTTAACATCTCGTACGATAGTCTGTCTGTCCTTTAGTGCCAATTACTCCCTTTATAATTGGTCACTATGTGTGACTCCCTCATTTTTGTTTCTCCAAAAACCGAATATTAGGATAAACCACTCTTCCCAATAATGAACCAGTGCGAGCCGTCTCGCAGACTGTGCAATTTACCATCCAAATGTTTCAGGATGTAAATAGCATGTGGTTGGCAACCTAAGGGTTACCTGAAACAAAACAAAACTTTTTGAACTAAAATTTCCAAAATGACGTGCGTATGGGCCGCGACGGGTAAGAGTTGGATGGAGTCCCCGGGTAGGACGGCTACCAATGCCGTGTCTCCCCTACACGAGCGTAGTTGACCAGAGGGGGGGTTCCCAGGCAGGGCGGGTACCAAGCCGTGTCTCCACTGCCTGAGCAACCGACAAGAACGGGCAAGAAATGTAGTCATCGTGGTGGGGCTGCCGTATTGGTTCTATCCTTCGAACCAGAAGGGCAGTTACGAACGGGCGTCTGGTATCAGTTGACAGACGAGTTCCGCTGAACTGGCGTCTGGGACAGTAGCAAGTCTCTGTTGGCAAGTCCTCAGAGGTTTCTGCTGCTGAGTGTGCGGACAAGTTCTCAGAGGTTTCGGCCGAAAAGGCGTGTGGCCGTGAAAAATTTTTTTTTTCCTGTCTGACATACAGCATTTAACAAACTTACAAACAACATAAAACATGCTGCAGGTTCCATCAGAAAGGACACCATTTCTCCCAAGCGGTTCCTTTTAAAACATCATCTGGATACCTCAGTTCTCGGTTGCGAACAGGGTCGCAAAGGGGTTCTCGGTTTGGGAGTCAGACTCAAGGTCGTCATCTTCTCCCAGGTGCCAAACTGTTGAGTGTATCAGGGCTGAAAGGGCTGCTTGGTGTGAGGTGGGGTCGCTCTCGTCGTTGCGGACGAGTCGGAACGAGTTATCTCGGTGCCAATAGTTGGTGTCTAGTTGTGTGGCAACAAAATCGGGGTCATCAGTGTAGTTCGGTGGTCGTTGGTGGGGTTTATTTAGGAAAGTGATCATGAAGGGATCACTTGGATCGTAGTCGGAATCGCTGGGTGCGGGTCCTGTTGCATGGGGATAGTAGGGAGGCGTGCAGTGGCTATCGTCCGAGTCACAGACGCTGTCTCTGCTGCTGCAGTCTGTGGGCATGCCGGGGCGGAGAGTATATTTCGGGGGTGGAGTCGAGGTCGAGTGTGTGGCTGGACTGGCGTGTTGGGGGATGGTAGGGTTATGTTGGCTGTGGGCGGGGCGTGGTGTGCTGCGTCGAGCATGACGTGGTGTGCATGGTTCGACAGTGTTCCATATGCCTTTAGCTGGTTTATATGGAACCATGCAGTCTTACCGTTGGGGTACTTTATTTTATATACAGAAGGGCTTACTTTATCCGCAATGGAGTATGGACCCGAGTATTTTGGTGACAGGAATGTGCTGGGGTTATACATGGAGTGCATAACTTGTTGTCCTATACTGTACTCAGTCGCATGCACTGTCTTGTCGAAACAAGCCTTGCTCTGTTTCTTTCTGGTGTCCAATTTTACTGCGGCTGCTAGCTGAGCCGTTTTAACATTTTGAACTAATTGCTCTACTGCTTTCTCGTGTGTGAGGGCCGTCACTTCGGGGCTGGTCAAGTCTAAACCTAATAAATATTCTGTGCCTTTCATGGGGCGTCCGGTCATGAGGGTGTGTGGGGTGTAACCTGTGGAAGTAGAAATTGTGTTACGTATAAACATCAGCACAAAGGGGAGGACTGAGTCCCAAGTGGTGTTGTTCTGCTGGACAATTATTCTGAGGGTGGATTTTAGGGTCTGATTCATGCGCTCCACGATACCACTCGACTGTGGATGGTATGCTATGTGGAATTTTTGGGTGATGCCAAATATCGTGAGGACGTTCTGCATGACACGTCCCGTAAAATGGGAGCCTTGGTCGGATTCAATGCTGCGGGGGAGTCCCCATCTTGTAAAGATGTGGTGGGTCAAAATCTTGGCTGTGGTTTTTGCCGTGTTTGTGTGGGCTGGGAATGCTTCCACCTATTTTGTAAATGTGTCAATTACCACAAGTACATATTTATAGCCATTCCTGCAAGGGGGCAATGGTCCTATAAAATCAATTTGGAGGTTAGGAGGTTAGTCCAGGGGTCATTAACAGGTCGGGTGTGACTGAGTTGAGCCTTTTTGGCATATCTGTCCGGATTATTCTGGGCGCAGATAAGACAATTTCTCGATGTAATGGTTTACATCTTCCTTTAAATTCGGCCACCAACAAAGCTGCATGAGATGGGCTGTAGTGGGATCGATTCCCTGATGTCCATGACCGTCATGGAACAAACAAATCAGTTGATTCCTGTCCTGTTCAGGAACCACATAAAGGGCGTCTTTTAACACCACACCGTCATGTGTGGTCAGTGCATTTTTGAACCTCTCATAGGGTGCTGGATATTTTCCTTTTACAATCTCCATGAGATTGCTGTCCTGCTCCTGGGCCTCCACTAGATCCTCGATCTTTGTCTGCGAGACCTGAACTGCACTCACTGGTGCGCTTTCGGGGGGTGTCCAAAAATATCCATGCCTGGAACCTGCTTTAGCCAGTGTGTCGGCTTTCACATTTCCAGGAGGGGAGGAACGATGGTGACTACGGACTTTGATTATCCCAAAAGCCCTGTTCTGGGCTCTGTCTAAAATATGACGGAGCAATGAGGCTATGGGGAGGGGTTTTCCGTCTGCGGAAAGAAATCCTCTTGCTTTCCACAGGGGCAGGAATTCCGTGAGGCTGTTGCAGACATAGAGGCTGTCCAAGTACATGTCTGCTGGGCTGGGGAAGGAATCTGGGTGTTCCACTATATACGCGATGGCCGCGAGCTCTGCTGCCTGCGCGCCTAAGTGGCCTGGAAGTTTTAACGATATTTCCTCAAGGGCGCGTCCCTGCGCGTCCTCGACATATATACCACAACCTGTTATGCGCTTCCCATCCAAGACTGTGGAAGATCCATCCACATAGATCTTTATGGGCTCACACGTGTCTGTGTGCTGGGGGCTCTGGGTTGAACTACCTATCTTTCTGGGGGGTGTTTTAGCCTATAAAAGGGCCTGTGTCATGGTCTGGAGAGATAATCTCACATTCATGGGGGATTCCGGGGTACTGTAAGTTGTCGGCTAAAAAGGTGTGCGTCTTTGTCCTTTTAACAGTGATGTCCCGTCCCTGCAAGAGAAGGGTCCATCTAGCAGCTCTAATCTGGCTTAGTGTACCATCCTTGAGTCGTCCGTCCAGTAAACGTTGGGTGGGGGTGTGTTCGGTGAGAATTGTAATGGGGTTCAGTCCTGTAATATATGAAAAATACTGCCCTGCCCAAAATACTGCGAGCAGGTGCCTCTCACAGGCTGAAAATCCCTGCTCCACAGCATCTAAAATTCTGGAGGCGTAAGCTACGGGCCTTAACTGTTCGTGCCGTTCCTGGAGGAGCACGGCCGAAAGGGTGCGGTCTGTGGTTGCTACCTCTATGGCGTAAGGGGAAAGCGGGTCTGGAACTTGTAGTGCGGGGGCTGCTATGAGTGCCTGTTTTAAAGAGTCCACAGCATCCGCATGCTGCGGAAGCCATTCCCAGGGGGCTCCTTTCTTTAGGAGGTCTGAGATGGGTGCTGCCTTGCTGGCGAAACCATCAATGTGGTTTCGGCAGTAGCCAACCAGTCCTAAAAACGACGGGAGGGTTGAAACGTTCTGGGGAAGGGGCAATTTAGCAATCGAGTCAATCCTTTTATGCTCGATCTCGCGTTTACAATGTATGATAATTGTTCCCAAATATATCACTTTATCTTCCAAAATCTGGGCCTTTTTGGTGTTGACTTTACAACCGATTGAGTGTAATAGTTCCAGGAGTTCGGACAGAAGCTCAATGTGCTCTTCCCTTGGTGTCTGTCTGCAGTAGTAGGTCGTCTACGTACTGAACCAGACATTCGGGGTGAGAGAATTTGGCTAAACCATTTGCCAGCTGTTGGTGGAAAATGGAGGGGGAGTTGTGGAAGCCTTGTGGCAGGAATGTCCACGTGTACTGCTGTGCTTTAAAGGTGAAGGCAAATTTGTACTGGCACACCTTTGCCAATGGAATGGGCCAGAATCCATTACTGACGTCCAAAACCGTAAAGAATCGGGAATTGAGTCCCTGCTTGAGCATGGTCTCGGGACTTGTTGCTACTGTGGGGGCTGCTGCGGGGGTGACTTTGTTGAGTTCCCGGTAATCGATGGTCAGTCGCCATGATCCATCGGGCTTTCTCACGGCCCAAATTGGGGCATTTTTAGTGGAGGCTACTGATCCAAGTACGCCCTGCTCTAATAAGCTTTCTATTACCTTGGAGATTTCTCTCTCTGCCTCTTAGGAAAATCCGTACTGTTTTTGGGGTCTAGGGTCAGGTCCTGTTATTTGTACGGAGCCAGTCATCTGTCCACAGTCGTGCTTGTGGGTCGTGAATGCTGTCCTGTTCTTTTGCAGAACTGCCCTAACCTGCTTGTCCGTACTAAGTGTGGTCGGGCTGAACCAAAATTCGCCTACTGCGCTAATTCTGTTCGCGTACTCTCCTATGTTGAGCGTTGCGGGGGCTCTTGCAGATTTTGCCATCTTCCAGACACACTGGTTGACTGGATCGAATGAAAGATGATGGGAATTCATGAAATAGATTCCCAGAATGTGTTCTGCTGTGTGGGGCAGGTCAACTAAAACTACGGGGTGCTTGGTGGTGATGGTACCGATTTGAATGGGTACAGGGGCTGTGATGTGTCCCTGCTGTGAGTGGCCTGTAAAGCCGCTGAGGGTGATGGTGGCTGTAGTGGGCCACGTGTCTTTTTGAAACACGGTGGAGGAATTTACTGTGGTGCGGGACCCTCCTGTGTCCCAGAGAAATTCGATGGGCTGTCCCCGAATTTTCGCTGCAACTACCGGTCGTCCGGACCTATCCCAAAGGGTGTCGCAGACCCAACTGGGGGAGCCCGTACACAGTCAGTCCGTTCCGGTCAAGTCCGTCTGATCTGAACGGGTGCTAACGCTACGAATGGGCTCTGTCTTTTTCTTACTCAGAGTGCCCGTCTGATGGGCTCTCTGTGGCTTTTTAGGGGCATTGCACTCTCTTGCGAAGTGTCCCAACTGTCCGCAGTTGTAACACGCCTGAGACTTGGGTGGGGGGCTGTTCTTTCCCTCATCCACCCATGCAGGGTTCTGGTGTGTTGTCTTTACTGCCTGCATTTCTGCGCCGGCCTGCTTTTCTTCGGGATTCTTGACTGCGGGTTTGTATAGATTGCTCCCAAGTGCGGGACAATCTTTTCACTACCCACTTCGCGTTATGGGCCTCCTCTGAGGGATCATAACTCGCGCAGGCTTTCTGTCCTGTTTCTGTGGCATGGGAGATAAGGGTCCGGGTCCATTTGGCCATGTTGTCTGGGGACAAATGGGCATGGTCTAAGTCTCCAAAGACCGCTGCAAAGTGGATCCACAGGCGTCCAGCAAACGCTGTGGGGTGCTCGGATTTCTTTTGCCTACATTTGTTGAGGCCATCTACGGGGTCACCCCGGTTATACGCGATCGCAGTATGCATTTCTGCAAGGGTGCCTCCTCCTACATTCTGTGGGTTGGGAAGGGCTGCTGCTACTGAAGGGGCTAAACCTAAAACCATGAGCTTTACATGCTCTCGCTCATCCAGGCCGTATATGGTCGCCTGATGCTTAACTGTGGCAAAGAAATGGTGGGGGTCTGAGGTGGGGAGGAATGGTGTGATCTTATCGCACGCGTCCCATAATTGGGTCACTGTTAAGTATAGAAATTCCGTGTCGTCTATTATGGCTGTGCGGCGGGTGGTTACTGGGTTCAATGGAGCGTGAACTATCTGCTCTGTGGGGGGTTGGGGCGCTTTTCTCTTTTGTGGCTTTCCCTGCGCACATGTTCCCTGAACATATTGCTGCGCTGTTTCGTTCAATTCTTCCCAATCAGGGCCGTCTTCCTGATCTAATTTTCTCCAAAGTTTTCCTGGAAACCTTTCTGAACTGAAAGCAACGGTTACAGCTCTGTAATCTGCTTCCGGCACTTTGCGTGATCTAACGTGCTTTGTCTTTGTTCTGTGGTGGCAGCATGAAGTGCTCTTAATGCTGCCTTTAGATCACTACACTGTCTCTGTAATGCTTCTACCTGTTTTCTGTTTCTTCACGTACCAGGACTGCACGTTGCGTGTCCTGATGGGCCTTTTCGTATTGAGACTGGAAGCTGCTTAAGTGCGCCAGACAAGACTGGTGTGCCCTTCTGGCATCCTCCACCTCTGCATCTTTTGTTGCCAACTTCCTTCTCAATTCCAAATTCTCCTTTTCTACCTCGCTTACATCGACCTTACTCAATCGATGTATGCCTTCAACTTCTTTCCTAACAACCTCCTCTGTGCCTCGCAATTGTGCCAAGCAGGACACGATTGCCATCGGCTTGCGAGCTTTCCCTAAGCTGTTTTTGTGGATCTCAGGTTCTCCCACCAAGTATGTCCTATACTCCCGGGGCCTGATTCCTCGTTGTCACAGAATTCATTCCAAAGGGGCCATCCTTTCCCTTTGAGATATTTCCTGATCTCTTCCTCCAACTGGGACATTGTCCCACTCTACTGCTGCTGGTCGCTGCGACCGCAAATTTCTCAGGGTTCATTAGGCGCTGCATTGCCATCTTTCCTATCCGAATGCTGCTCTTCAAATTTGGGACAGGGGTATTAATCCGAATGCTGCTCTTCAAATTTGGGACAGGGGTATTAAGGCGGTGCTGTAAATACGGGTACGGCTTTCGCTGCTTTCCGAAATACAAACTTCCGACAGTTTTTTCGCAACAAAAAATCTATCAGTTTTACCTTATCGCCCTGTTGCTTACGCATGCATACACACACTTCCGAATTATGAGTATTGATCAGGACTGCTTGAACACTTGTGGTTTTCTGTTTCCAATTGGATCTCTAATTCAAATTCTGGGTTCTCCCGGAGTGGTTTTCCACTTCTAGATCGGATCCCGTCAGGATGTCGCCAAATAATGTTGCTAACTTTGCCTTAGTTCAATTGCTCTGTTTTATTACCTTTGCTCTTGAGTCGCCAGGTATCTTTATGATACTGCCACGAGGTTCAAGTCCGAGTAATGATCAATAATCCAATACACCGATTAGTAAGGTTTAAATCAAAGCACATTTATTATACACAGTAATCGCTACTCATGCACAAATTCTACGTCTAAGCTACTTCTACAACTAACAGCCCTATACTTAACTTGGAACTGGCCCATCAGGTCAGGGAAACAAATGGCCTTTCGTTCGGGTTCTGAGCCTGTGGGATACGAAGTTGGTACAGATTGGTAGCTAGGAGCACCTATCTCGTAGCGAGCATTGAATTAAAACTTACGGTTCGATCTTCACTGCTCCAGTCACGGTCAATGTTGGTTCATTGTTGCTGGGTGACCCGGGCAGGAAGAATAGCTGAAGAGGAGCTGAAGAGTGAAGAGGTGAAGAAGAGAGCGATTTGAACTTGGGGATCAATTCTTATAGTTCCCAGGGGCTTCCCGCCTTTCGGGGCGGACCCTTTACCTGGTCCCAAGTGATTGGACTTTGTCCCAATCACTTGGTTCGATTTTCTCCAATGCTGGAGCGGTTCCCTGATCGATGGGCGGTCTTGAGGTGCTCGTTCACCTCCTTTTGTGTAGGCTCCTGCTGGTGCCGAAGAGTCTAGTTGTGCTTTGTGTGTCTAAATGTTGCTTATTGTTCCCGGGGATTGCTCATTAGCATGCAGATGGTTGGTGTTTTGTTATGCTGACAGTTGCTGGTATCGATCTTGTCTGGCCTTTCCAGAGGTAAATACACAGCCAACCTGCAGCTGCTCGTTGTTGTCTTGTTTGCTGACTTTCCCATCAGCCTTTGCCGTTCGCCATTTAAAATCTGGAGTTGGCCATTTTAAGTGGCTACAGAGTGTTTCAGCGATGAAGAGAAGCTTGTTAGGCTGTGGCTGTTTTCCTTACAGCAGAGAAGGCTGAACGGGTGCCTGATCGAGAGACATAAATAGGGGAGATAGGAAGGAACTTTTCACCTTAGTAGAGGGATCAAGGATTTAAGCTAAGAGGCAGGTGATTTAGAGAGATTGGAGGAAAAACCTTTTCACCCAGAGGATGGTGGGAACCTGGAACTCGCTGCCTAAAATGGTGATAGAGATGGGAATCCTCACAACATTTAAGAAGCATTTAGATGAGCACATAAACACCAGAGCATACAAGGCTACAGACCAAGTGCTGGAAAATGAGAATAGAATAGATAGGTGTTTGATGGCCAGTGCTGACATGATGGCCAAAGGGCCTCTTTTTGTTTTGTAAACTGTAACTCCAAATGCATTGGGAGCAGTTCAGAGGAGGCTTACTAGATTAATATATGGGCAGGTTGTCATAGGAGGAAAGGTTGGGCGGTAGAGGCTTGTATCTGCTGGAGTTTAGAACACAAAGGAGCAGCTCGATTGAAACATAGAAGATCTTGATAGGTCTTGACACGGTGGATGTGGAGAGGGTGTTTCCTTTTCTGGGAGAATCTAGAACTAGGGGCCACTATTTAAAAATCGGCAGTCATCCAATTAGGGCAGAGATAAGGAGAAAGGTTGTACATTTGAGGGATGAAAGACTTTGGAACTCTGTTCCTCAAAGGGTGGTTGAAGCAGAGTCTTTGATTAGCTTGAAAACACGTAGATTCTTGATCAGCAAACAGGTGAAAGGTTATCAGGGGTGCGGAATGCAAAATTAAGGTCATAATTAGATCAACCAGGATCTTACTGAATAGCGGGGCAGGCTCGAGGGACCGAGTGGCCTACACCTGCTCCTAATTCACGTTTGTATGATCCTCTTCCCTAGATTCAAGCTGACATTCCATATATTAGTTCTCTGGTCTCCGATCTCCACGTGCCCGTCTTCCAGTGCTTTTATCTAGATATTCTCGTCACCCACACTATATAGCTGAATGTTATCGGGAAGCATGGATGTCCATGACATTTCCTGTCTCACTTGCTCAGTTGGAACATCCATGCCATTCCGGAAAAGAAAATGACTCCGTGCCAATCCTTGGTGCGATCCAACTTAATCCATCTATGATAACCAAGAATGACAAAATGGACAGAAGCATTGACGATGCAATTCAATGCAGGGAACTGTGAAGTGAGGCAATTTGGAAGGACTATGATGGAAAGATGATAGATGGTGGCATGATTTTGAAAAGATAAATGATCAGATATTTGCGTCCATGTACACAAATCCTAAAAAGGTGCAGGGCAAATTGATAGGGGAGGTAAATCGGCATTCAGGCTTACTTAGGTGTGCTAGATCATTTCTCAACCTTGTAAGATCATTCGTAATACCTGTTCTGGTCAGCTTGGATCTAGTATTGTGAGGATGATGAATTTGATTCTATTTCAATTGGTTTTTGAAGCAAGTGAGATGGGTTAAGGGTTTGCCCCGTCCAGTCTGGGCACTGGCTTTGAAACGGAGAAAGGAACAATTTTCTTGGAATTCCCAACAGCTGTGTCACTGAAAATCCACCTCTTTGAACAAGCTTCATGTTATCTGTCCAGTAACTCTGTACGTGGTTCAATGTTCGAGTTGTAAGTAGCAAAACACCTGTCAAATGTCATGGGATGTTTAACTATGTTAAAAGACATTGGCCATGATTCTACTATTGCGTTTCACCTGGTGCCAATCTGGGCGCAACAGATGCATTTCGGGAAAGGCCCAAATCAGGCTTCGTGAGTCACCAAATTACAATGGCTCATTTGAGGTCGCATCCGTGCAGCAGTCACTGGCTGCACCAGTGGGGCCTCACCGAGGAACCAATTAGTAGGTGTGATGGTCACTCCAGGGGATCGCTGAGGCTATTGGAGCACCACCCCACCCCCCGTGTGATTGGGGACAGGGCAAGTCAATACCCTCGCAATCCCCGGGCACCCTGGAATTGCCAGCCTGGTACTGCCAGGTACCTATCCAAAATTACACTAATCGCATCCATTATTTATAAGTGTAAGTTGCTGCTTTAAGAAATTAATAAATGCAAAATGCGTTGCCTGTACCTAACGTTTTTGCATTCTCTCCGCTTAATCGCTTCAGACATTTGAGCACAAAATTTGGATGACACTCCAGTGTAGTGTCAAGTGTCCTGCATTGTTGGAAATGCCTTCTTTCAGCTGGGCACAAGAGATCCCGTGATATGATTTCCAAAAGCGGTCATTGCCGCTTGTGGGATCGCGCTGTGCATAAATTGACTGCTATATTTGCTGCAACCATTGCCATGCCACACTTCCAAAGCATTTCATTGGTTGTAAAGCCCTTTGAGACATCTTGATGTTATGAAAGGTGCTTTAGGAATAAAAGTTATTTCTTCCTTTTTGGTGTGGATGCTTGCTTATGCTCAGCAAGAAATAAGGACAACTTATGCACCAGAGGCAGATTGAACACCCCACACCCCGGTTTCTGCGATAACCGAACAACTTCACGTTTTCAGTCTAGAAAAGAGGCATGCTTGTGGTGAAACTTAGATTGTTAGAAAAAAGGTTCAACTGGAATATTACATTACAATTAAACCATTTAGGTACAAACCAGAAAAATGGAAATTTATAATTGAGGTGGACGCAGCTGCCGAATAATCATGTAGTCAAAACCTGGAATAATATAGGGAACCGAAAGATACATCAGAAGGTTGGGTGGTGAGCGACAGGATCTCTCTGGATGGACTGAATGATCATCTCCAACTAGACTGTGATTGCAGTAGTGTCAATACACCTGATAAGTGGGCAGTATTCGAGGAACTGCTTGATACAATGAATAAAAATATTAGGCTTTACAACAGGGCCATCCTGTGGAGACAACAAACCATAACAACTACTGACCCAAAGTCACCAGCCACTTAATGCCAAGAAGATTTTCTTCACCATTTTCTTTACGTCGTCTGCGGACTATAAGGTTCATACTTGTCATGCGCAGGGGGCCAGTTAACTCTTGGCTGAACGGCTGATTCACGATGCAGAGCAAGGCGAACTGTGCGGGTTCAACTCGCGTAGCAGCTGATGTGATCCATGAAAGCCCCCTCTTCTCAACCTTGCCCGAGTGGTGATAGTCTGCTTAAATCACCACTAGTCAATGCAGTCAACACAGACACACACAAACACAAAGGGGAGAGCAACTTATGGTCCTCCGGGAGTGGGGCAACATTTCATTTCTCATTCGTACTTTATTCATGCACGTACTCCACTTGAGCGATCCTTCTGTTCATATTCTGCACATCACATTCATTCTATACCCATGTTTAAATTCTGCCCAAATCCACACTCCAGTTTCCAGGACTGAGATCCCTCAAAACGACATTGCTGACATTTAGAGAATTTAAAGAACAATTAACATGAAAGGAAACACAAAGCTGCCTCTGTACAGTACCGTTTGCAATAGTAACCATTCTGGATGAATGCCTTGTGATTCATGCCGTGCATTTGGAAAGAGAAGGCAGACAGGGAGGAATAGCAGAAAATCCATTCTATTGTATTGATCGAGGCTGCCTACCTCCTTTCCCATAGGATCAATATCTTCTACATAAGATGCAATGACCCTGACTGAAGAGGGGCAACATTGAGATGTATCTTGCTCACAGCTGCCATCCAGCTGTAGGTAACTACTGTGACTCAGTGGTGGCACTCATGCCTGGGTCAGAAGATTCAAGTTCAAGCCCCACTCCAGAGACTTTAGCACAACAGCCAGAATGACGCTTCAGTGAAGTACTAAGAGGGCGCTGCACTGTCAAATATCATCTTTTGGATTAAACATTAAACCAAATGGCCCATCTTCCACACAGAGTGCTCTATGTGGACAGCATAGATATATTCAAGAAGGCTAGAGATAAATATATAAAGAGAAAGGAATAGGACATCAGATTTTTTGGTTTCTTGGGGAAATTAAGGGATATGGGGTACAGGCAGGAAAATTTAGCTGAAGCCCAAGATCAGCCAGAGGGCACTATTCTCCCAAAATGTTTTTCAGGGAGTTTCCCACCGGCTCTGCCGGCGAGTTCCCCACCGCTATTCAATGGCACTTAGTCACTTTTTTGGGCCCGAGGGAGTGTCTCACCGGTTTAGTCCACACTTGGAATTTTGTTTGCACCGGGGAGCGGAGATCGGGCCGCCATTTTGAAAGGTTGCCCCGATCCCCAAGTGAGCTTGTGGGTCCCCCACCCATGGGCAGTCACCCCACACACACACGTGGACGCTACACCACACACCCCAAGTGATGACCCCCCCCCCCCCCCGAGCTATGGGGTCGCTGAGGGTCTCTCCGCTTTGGGTCTCCACCCATCAGCTCCCCAACCTCCCAGAGGCCCCTACTTACCTACCCTACACCCCCCCACCCTTCAAACCTCCTTCTCCACCCTCATGGGGCAGCACGGTAGCATTGTGGATAGCACAATTGCTTCACAGCTCCAGGGTCCCAGGTTAGATTCCAGCTTGGGTCACTGTCTGTGCGGAGTCTGCACATCCTCCCCGTGTGTGCGTGGGTTTCCTCCGGGTGCTCCGGTTTCCTCCCACAGTCCAAAGATGTGCAGGTTAGGTGGATTGGCCATGCTAAATTTCCCTTAGTGTTGGGTGGGGTTACTGAGTTATGGGGATAGGGTGGCGGTGTGGACCTTGGGTAGGGTGCTCTTTCCAAGAGCCGGTGCAGACTCGATGGGCCGAATGGCCTCCTTCTGCACTGTAAATTCTATGATAATCTATGATTTCATGGGCATGGCCCCCCTCATCCCCTGGCAGTACCACCATGGCACTCAGGCACCCTTGCACAGCCACCCAGGCAGTGCTCCTGCTGGCTTGGCAGTACCAAGGTGCTATCTACGCAGTGCCGAGGTGCCAACATTCCAGGGCATCCTGCACTTAGCCCGGTTACCCAGGTGTCTTCGGTGGCCCAGGAGATTCCCCAGGTGCCATTCCGCCTGGTCCACGTTTGTGTAGCCTCCCTGGGGAGATTGAAGAATCGAGGGAGGCCACTGGATCCTGCGCAGGGAAGTTTGTAGGTAGGGTGACGACCTACTTCCAGGAACGTCATTCGGTCCCACCCATTTGGGGCAGGGTTCCGACTCCCGACGTCTCACAGGACTTCAGAGAATACCAGGAGGCCCGGAGCCTGTCGGGAGGCTCGCTGTAAGACTCTCCCAGCATTCTCCAGCCTCGCTGAAAGCCTCGCACGGCATTCTCCGGCCGCGTTGCACTCAAGCGAGAGCATAACGCACCGGAGAATCGCGCCCCTAGTGGTATTGACTAGCAGAGCAGCCATAGCGTGCCAAGTGGTCTACTTTTGTTGCTGTATCTTGTGTCCTTGCGATAGGGCGAGATGAAGAGGGATGGGAAAAGACTTGGTAGAACATAAAAACTAGCATAGATCAATTGGGCAAAATGGTATGTTTCTGTACTGTAAATTCGATGTAATACAGGATACAGCCGTCATTCTTAACCTTCATTTGTAAATAGAAAAAGCCACCTTTGAACAAGGCAGAACAGCCCTCGAATATTCCAACTTACCCAGTCGAGCATCCAACTGCATATTAATGTCACCTAATGATTTTGATGATTATTTGCACATCAACCATAGGAGTACAAATACAGGGCAGATGCAGTAAAAACATTCAAGGGTCATTTGCTTATAATGGAATCTGGACAGATTTTCATTGGGTGCTCCATATGCCAACATTCTGCTCATTTACTTGCTTCTTCACATTGTCAAATATTGACAGATGTTTGAATAAGTCCTGTTAAAGCTCCTTATATTAATTCTAATCCATTCATAGCACACCTGCCTTTCATTTCTTAAACACAATAAACATTACTGTCTGATAAATTGAATTTGCCATTTGTCTATCCAGTAGCATAATTAATCTAAATTCTTCTGCCAATGCAACCTCCATACCTACTGTTCCCCATATTTCAGCAAATTGAAAAAGACAAAGTGATGGAGATTTGGATGATTAACAGGCTAGAATTCATCCATCTCAACTCCTGCAGCTAAAGTTTTTGAAAGAGAGCTCGTTATTGAAGCTTTCCATCTTGCACTCATCAGGATAAATGCAGGAAAGGCAAATGGCAGGTAGGTAGACCATATGCCCAAGCAACCGGCTGATCAAATCGAACAGCATGTCCCTTCTGCTGTTCGTACTAGGCAGAGTACCGACCATACGCCACCAGCTCATACTTATAAAGTCTAAAACAACCCGTCAGATGTGATTCTGCAATAGTGCAGCACCTTGCCGAACAATCCCGAGTGCGCAAATAGCTTTACTGACAACCAATTTAAGATGATCACTCAACCTCGTAATATAATGAAAAGCAAAATACTGCGGATGCTGGAAATCTGAAATAAAAAAATGCTGGAAAAACTCGGGTCTGCAACATCTGCGGATAAAAACAGAGCTAATGTTGCGAGTCCATAATCTCGTAACGGAGCTCCTTTACACTGTAAACAGAAGGAACATATTTTGCGCCATTTTTGAATCACCCGGGAACATGAGGCTATAGTTCCCCGCTGCTTTCTCAATGACAACAACTGCAGCCAGTGGTAACTTGTCATCCTGTAGTATAAATTGTTTGTGATCGTTTGGAATTTGTCATCCTTGCATTTGTCCTGATAAGTGCAAGATGAAAAGCTTTGGCAACATGTCTCTTCAGCAAAAAGGGTGGTAAGATGTTGCACCCAAGTCCTGCCTACCCATCAGATTTGTATGTTCATATTGATAGGAGAGTTGCTGATAAAATTAAGGCACAATATATGTCCATTGTACATAGTTAGATAGGTAGATGTTAGATGGATGACAGATATAGAGAACATATAAAAATAGCACCTTATATATAAACATAATATATAGAGGGAGAATCTCAAAATTTGCAGACAACATGTGAAAGGGAGCTTGATAACTGCAAAGTGAACCACAGTGAGGGCATTGTCAGGTTAGTGTGTTAGATGAATAGATGTTGAATGATATTTAATGCAGAGAAATGTGAGGAATCATTCTGGGGAAAAGATAAAAGGAAAAATAAACAAATTGTCGAACTAGCTAAGGTGTAGAGGAGAGGGACTTGGGAATTAAAGATGCTCAATTTTGTTTTTTGTTTTTTCAAAGTGTATAGATGCAATCAAAGTGTACAGGATCCAAGGCACATGGTAAAAAAACCAAAGAGATACTAAATTGGCACAAATCATGGGTTATCCCACTTAAAATATTGTATCCAATTTTGGTCACCTACTATAGAAAGGTTACCAGGTAACAGGTATAGAAGAAACTTGATAAGGTGATAGCAGGGATGCGAGGCTTTAGTTACGAAAAGAGGTAATAGAAACTGGGACAAGTACAGAGGATGCTGGGAAAATTCAGCAAGTCTGACAGCATCTGTAAGGAGAGAAAGCAGAGTTAACTCAAGTTCATTTGACAGTCAGAACTGAAGAGAAGGAGAACGTGTTAGATTTTAAAGTGTGGCTTTGAGAAGTGGCAACAAAAAAAAGCGGCACGGTGGCACAGTGGTTAGCACTGCTACCTCACAGCTCCAGGGACCCGGGTTCAATTCCGACCTCGGGTGACTGTCTGTGTGGAGTTTGCATTTTCTCCGTGTGACTGGGTTTCCTCTTGGTGCTCCGGTTCCCTCCCACAGTCCAAAGATGTGCAGGTTAGGTGGATTGGCCATGCTAAATTGTCACTTAGCATCCAGGGATGTGTAGGTTAGGTGAAATGGCTAAAGGAATAGACAGGGAAGTGGGTTTGGTTGGAGTACTCTTTCAGAGGGTCGATGCACTCAGTGGGCTGAATGGCCCCCTTCTGCACTGTAGAGATTCTGTGATTTTATTCTATAACAAAAGACAAATGGCCTGGCATGGGAGGAGGGTTTGCATTGAGGTAATACATGTATGGGGTATGTTAAAAAAGAGAGTTAAGGGTAGCACGGTGGTGCAGTGGTTAGCATTCCTGCCTCACGGCGCCAATGTCCCAGGTTCGATCCCGGCTCTGGGTCACTGTCCGTGTGGAGTTTGCATATTCTCCCTGTGTTTGCGTGGGTTTCGGCCCCACAACACAAGGATGTGCAGGTTAGGTGGATTGGCCATGCTGAATTGCCCCTTAATTGGAAAAAATGAATTGGGTACTCTTAAATTTTTTTTTTTTTTTTTTTAAATTTTTTTTTTTAAAAGGGGTTAAGCTACAGGAGAACGGTCACAATCTAAAGTTGCCAAATTCAACATGGAGTCCTAAGGGCTGTAACGTGCCTAATCAGAAGATGAGATGCTGCTCTTTCAGCTTTCGCCGGGTTGTACTGAAGCATTGCAGCAGGCCAAGGACAGACATGTGGGCACAAGACCAAGATGCTGAGTTGAAATGGCAACAGGAAGGTTGGGGTCATGTTTGCGGACTGAGCAAACGAGTTCTGCAAAACAGTCACCCAGTCTGCATTTTGTCTCCCCAGTGTAGAAGAGACATAATTGGGGGCAGTGAATACAGTAGACCAGATTCAAACAAGTGAAATGCTGCTTAGCATGAAATGAGTGCTTGGGGCCTTGAATGGTGAGGAGGTAAAGGGGCACAGGCTGCACCTGCTGCAATTGCAACAAAGGGTGTGGTGGCAAGGGTGTGGGGAGTTGGTTACAATGAAGGAATGGACCAGGGTGTCATAGAGGGAGTGGTCCCTGCGGAATGCTGATGGGGGCGGGGGAGGGAGAGAGATGTGTTCCATGGAAGCAATGTAGAATTAGCTCAAATGGCACAGGATGATCCTTGGAATGGAGGGGCCAGCAAGGTGGAAAGAGGACAAGGAGCTCTTTTTTGTTAGAGTAGAACGTTTGATGATGGGTTTGCGAAAGGCAAACAGACAAAAAAAAATTTCTACTGCTGGTAAACAAGTAATTAGGACATCTAGATGTAAGAGCACAACAAAAGGCATTATCAGGACTTGGGGAGGGGTAAATTGGACATTCCCCAAAAAGAGATGCAAGGACGCAATTAACCCAAACCCGTTGATTGCAAAGCGAGCAGCAGGCCAACATAGTGATGCCCATTCATTTGAATTATCTGTGCCCAGCTGGTGTTAACCATTGTTAACCTAGTGTCAGCAAGGACACATACTGTGCATCTGGCAAAGCTGTACAGAGGACAGAGGTATCTTAGGGTGCATGTCCAAAGATCCCTGCAAGGATGGACAGATAGATAAGATGGTTAAGAAGGCATATGGGATACTTGCCTTTATTAGCTATGGGATAGCATATAAGAGTAGGGAGGTTATGTATAAAATGCTGATTAGGCCACAGCTGGCGTACTATGTGCAGTGCTGGTCGCCACAATATAGGAAGGATGCAAATGCATTAGATAGGGTGCAGAGGAGATTCTCCGGGATGTTGCCTGGGCTGAAGCATTTCAGCTATGAAGAGAGGCTGCATAGGCGGAGGTTATTTTTCTTAGAGCAGAGAAGGCCGAGGGGGACCTCATTGATGTACAAAATTACAAGGGATACAGATGGGGTAGATAAGCAACTTTTCCCCTTAGTATAGGAGTCAATAATCAGGGACAGAGATTTTAGGTAAGGGGCAGGAGATTTAGAGGGGATGCGAGGAAAAACGTTTTCACCCATAGGGTAGAGGGAATTTGGAACTCACTGCCGAAAAGGATAGTAGAGTGAGGAACCCGCAACATTTAAAGAAGCTTTTAGTGAGCACTTGAAACCACACAGTATACAAGGCTACGGACCAAGTGCTGGAAAATGGGATTAGAATAGATAGGTGTTTGATGACTGGTGCAGATACGATGGGCCAAAGGGTCACTTTCTGTGCTGTAAAACTCGGACTTAAAAAACACTCAAAGGGGAAGAGCATGTGGTTGGAGCAGGTGCCAAGAATCGCGTCAGAGAATTGGACTTGGGAAAGAGTGAGGAATGGAACAACGGCTGTTAGAGGAGTTTCAATGTTTGCAGACACTGCACTGCAGATCCTGGTGGAGGAGGCAGAAAGGAGATGTTCTGAATCCATAAGGGACCCTCCAGACATTCTCTCAAAAGGCGAACAGATCACCAGACGTCAAGCACCAAGGACCAAATGTGATGTTGCAAGCAGTTCAGTGACCTCACACAAGTGGTCATGGTCAGTGAATGCACCTTGAAATACCATATCCCACCAACGTGCACCATAGCCTCAGCCGCTGTGAAAATCCCCACACCCCCATCACTCACTTACCAATCAGCCCTCAACATAACATTATGTCCTCCACCACACCGTCTCACACATTGCACTACTGTAAACTTCACACGAACATCTCAGCTTGCACATGAACTGTCAGTTATTCAGCAATGACAGCCACATCAACCAAATACATTGCACTACACTCAATGCTACTCACCTACCTCTCTTGCATGGCAAGGTGACATACAACCTGAGACAGCAGGAACATGGAAGGGAACTGGGGCTTCTGCATGTCTCGACATTGCCGACCATTATGAGGATGCCCATTGATGAAGCTGTGGGAAATAGCGGAGCTAAAATCATCGAAGAGGATCGTTATCACATTCCTAATCCTCCTCTTTGGATCCCACCTCCTCTTCTGACTTACAAACTTCAGTTGGTGTAAGCATGCACTGCTCTCCTCACCATCAGCCCTATGTGCCTGTGCCCTCTTACACAGATATCCAAGCGTCCACTGGAGGGACATGCGTATGCGACAGTGTGGAATTTGTTGCATACATGCTGCACATGGGTTGCAAACCAGAGTCATCAGCTAAGTTAGCAGCGGATAAGCCCTCATCACCCTCTAACTATTCTTTTCAAATATAGGTTTCCGCAGAACGATGGCAACACGACTGCTGCTAGGATACAGAGGGCATGGTCACTGCCTCTGGTCACACAACAGCCAGATGTTGAGGTGGGGTAAAATCTCTGCTGCTTCAAGTATAGAGAAGTTATGACTTGCGGAGCCCTCCAAAGCAACATTCTCGCAATCAGTGATACCCTGGATCACTTGCAATCCTAGTAAAGCTCGGCTTGCCTCTGGCAAAAGAATGAAATGGAATTAACTCTAGTCGAGCCCTTCAGTGACTTCCCATACATAATGTACAGTAACCACGAGATGCTGCCAATACCTCTGACACCAGCCTGGAAGGAGCGCACGGGCACACAGTCACCTTCAGTCATTGGCAATGAAGTTCCCGCCTTACTTTATTGCAATTTCCCTGGGTGCGTATGTTGCAAGTGGAGGATGACCAGACTGTTCCTTCACATTTACCAAGGTTATGTGTTTAATAATTTGGGTCAGACATCTACTTTCCTCCAATGGGACCCCAGGACATACAAGAACTTCCCTGCTGGTGCTTCTCCTGGAAGTAGCCTCATGGGTGCTACTTGTTGACCCAGCAGACGGTCACTCTGCAATGAATGAACCTAAGTGGCAAGTGTCCCTGACCCAATGGCGCAGATGTACTTCAAACACGTTGACTTTCATCAGCAGTCTTTGGACAGCAATCAGGAAGGGAACTCTTTGCTCATTTTTCCCTCTCCTACAACACATGCACTCACCCAGGAATAACGTAGCACCATCCAGCACATTGCTGATTACAATTCGATAACTCTTCACAAACAGGAGGTTGAAGTAGGGTCACCAGCTCTAGCTGAGAGAAGACAGAGGTGGTGAGCCGATACCAAGATTAGGAAGCTTGATGGGATAGATGCAAAGAGATGCAGAGATGTTCCTCCAAAGCAAGAGGACATAAATATAAGGTAGTCACAAGCAAACAGCAAAGAATTTTGGAGGAACTTCTTTAGCAGAGAGTGGTTAGAATATGAAACTTGCGATCAGAGAGGCGAAAAGTGAAAAGTAGAGGCATTTAAGGGGAATCTGGAAAAGTAAAGAAAAGGAATTGAAGAATATGCTGATGGGGTAGATGGAGAAGTTAGCTCACATGTAGCATAAATACTTGCATAAATACTTGCATTGACCAGATGGTCTAAATGGCAGGTTTCTGTGCTCTACCTTTACTGTAAATGAAAGTAAAAACAATGCATCATTTTAGGTTTGGAGCACTGAAACACTTGTTAACATTTTAACTCGAGACACTTTCAATAAAAACACCTGGGCTCTTTATAAAAATACAGGCTGCAATATGTTTTAACCACAAATTCCCTGAAGTACTTCATACAAATAGAAAAAACACAACTTAGAAATGAGGTGCAGGCGGGAATAGGTCAGGGCAGAGTGACATTGTCTCTCCAGTCCACTGAGATGGACATCACTTCCTCTTGCGGGTACCCTGCCGGGGGCTGTGCCGTAGAGTCACCTTCTCCCTGGCGGCCGCATTGCCGTGTTCCGCTTCCCTCCGCAGCACCTTTGCAACCGAGGAACCGTCCTTGTCGGGAACCGCCCGGAAACTGGATCGCAGGCGGGGCTTGCGTGGTGGAGGAGGGCCCACAGCGGTTGCCAGACCCCCCGAATCAGATGGAGACGACACGCCCCTCAGGCTAGAGAGCACCTCCTCACCGGACCCTGCCCGGGGATTCTCCTTGTCAGGTGCCCGCCGGCTCCGCGGACCGACGTACACGTTGAGCTTGCCAAATGGAGATTCGGGTGTGTCCTTCCTCAGCGGCGACAGGATGACACTCTTCTGATCAGAGAAACGACGCGGTGGCGGAGGCCCATCGGAGCCCATCAGCGACCTGGACAGCGACGGCTGCCGGGAGCTGGAGGCAGTGCCAGTGCTTTTAGATGGGCAATCGCTGCTCGGGCTTTCGCCCAGGACCCAATCCTTCGTTTTGAGGCCACCAGCAGGCCACGGCATTGAGGTGGTGGCATTGCCGGGGTGCTGGACGGTGCCACCACTGCCGGATTTCACCCCGGCCTTCAACATGTCAGCCTTCATTCGCGATTTGGTGGTGCTGCACTTCCGCTCATCTGTAAGCTGCCCCATATTGATATCTGGGCTGAGACTCCGGAACAGCTGCCGCACATGGTGGGATGATCTCCTCAGACGCTCGCTGCTGAAGGTGCTAGGTGGGGTCTTCACAATCCTGTTTGTGGCAGGGTCATAATACCTCACAGGGGACTTCTTGTACTTGTATTTGGTTGGGCTGACACTGTCTTCCGAAGCCTTGGAGTTCCTCTTTCCATCCCGAGATGCAGCTTGTGCCGCTGACGTGAAGTCAGGCGAGGACAGGACGTAAATGACAGTCCTGGGCTGAACTGGGCTCATGATCTTGCTGTAGGCTCTGGGCAACCTCAAGGAGCACAGCCTGGTTTTCATGTCCGCCCTCTCTTCTTGCTCTGGCCCAGTCCAAACGTTCTCCGGCCCCTGTTGCAACCTTCTGGATTTTGTTTTGACCACTGGGTAGCTGACTTCGCTAGTTTGGGTGCCATGACTGACTTTGACCACCTGGCATCTGGATGCCAAGCGACAATGCCTCAGAGCTGGCTTCTTGTCCACTTCCGGTTTGCAGGGCGCTGGAGAAGGCTCAGCCTCATCGTTCCCCTCTTGAAGGTGTGGCAACGTTTCAGGAACAGTGACACCCAAGCTAGTGGCAACCGACGCCTTGGCAGTCACTTTTGACACGTCTTTCACGCCAGATCTATGTTTCTTCCTTAGTTTCTTGCCGTGATTGGCCAGAGACTCGCTATCAAAATAACATAAGTATCGCCCTTCCTTGAACTCCTTCACCAGTGCCTCCACTTTCAGATCATCCTCAGCCATAATCTCTGACCAGGTCTTGCCAGCAA
The DNA here is from genome assembly GCF_047496885.1 of Scyliorhinus torazame. Taxonomy (NCBI): domain Eukaryota; kingdom Metazoa; phylum Chordata; class Chondrichthyes; order Carcharhiniformes; family Scyliorhinidae; genus Scyliorhinus; species Scyliorhinus torazame. The sequence continues at coordinate 204,708,038 of NC_092708.1, read as the reverse complement.
AAGAAGCGGGCACATGTAGTGACCGAAGCTTTTGCTCAACTTCAAGGGGCTGCTGTGGTTTTTCTTCAACATTTTCCACTTTCACACCGTTCTCTGAAGGGATGCGATTTTCTTCTTCCATTTTGTCACACACATCTGGCTGGAAATGGAGGACCGAGCTCAGCTGAGTATTATAGCCACGATCTTCGAGGGTTATTTGTGTGTCCGTAAGCAGGTCCAAGTCCTTACTTGCTAGCCGTGAACAGTCCTTCTCGACTTTGACAGAGGCATCCCATTCGGAGCTGCTGGTGGACCGCAGGTGCCCCAGTTGGCTGCCAAGAGAACAAATGCTGCCGCCAGAACTCCCATCTTCACCGGTGCCCTGACGGTGCCCTCCAGATTTCCGATCATTGGAGAGAGTTAAAGACAGCATCTTCTTGAAGCAAGACGCTGTATCTTTAATTGCCTGTTTGTTGCAATTCATTTCATTACTGTTTGAAGAGGTACAAGGATGGTGGTCTCCTTCAGGGGGCCTTTTTATCCCTGGAACACTGCTCTTCAGGTCCGTCTCTACGGATTTCCTTTTCTTTTCAAGCTGACAATATGTAGGCATTCCTTTCACTTCCGCTGCTGAATTCTCACTGTCACTGTCTCGTGATTGTGGTGTCTGTCTGTTACAGTATTTCTGAATGACTGTCTCAATGGTCTCGGAGACCAAATCCTCTATACGGTCCACTATTTTGGTTTCTTTGAGAGTACTGAGGCAAGTGACAGTGTTCCTGGTCTGTGGCTTGCACTCCTCAGCTTGGCTTGGCCCACCAGTACATCGTGGGCTACTGGGCCTGGTGTAGTCCCTGAGTTGAGGAAGAGGAGATCCTACTATCGTGCCCTGAGAATTAATGTTGTGCAATTTAGAAAACCTAAAAGCTGGCCCTGAGGAGACATTTGGAAAGTTCATTTGAGCAAATGTGGTACTCCAATGTTCATGCTGCTCACATCTGGGTGGGCTGACAGCCATGGACTTATCATGGTCTTTTATTCCTTTCCTTGGTGCAGGTTTATATAGGCCCAAAGCAATGCGATGTCCATGCTTATCCATTTTATTGCATGAGAGGACCCCCTCACTCACACCCAAGAAAGCAGTCCTGCACAAGTCTTTGTGGGTAGGGGAGCTGATGTCCATCAACTGCTCGCCAAATGCTGGTTCTTTAATTATGCTGTCTCTGTGACTTGGTGGAGCCCCAATGAACATTGGAGATGTACCGCTGCCTTTGGCCCGGTTGTAACTGATGTTCCTCCCAACTAGCAAGTGTGCTGATCGGATAGACTCGTTATCCGTGCTAGGTAACTCCTCTCTGGTCCCAACAGTATCCTTGTCATCTTGGTAAGAATGTATGTCTGCAAGCTCCTTCTTGGGCAGAAGTGGGGCACTAATGGATGGCAGATCCATGTATGTTGACCTGGAGAGGACAAAATAAATGTTAATACATGGCCGTTAGGGTGAGAGAAAGAAAAACAATCTCTCCAGAAGAACTAAATCTAAGAGTTTATTGGTGCATACTGATGTCATGGAGGGAGCAAATGGGTACGGCAAGTGCCAAGCTACCAATGCAAGATGCACATTTTACTGAGCATCCTAGTTCTGGCAGGGGGTATCAACTGGCAGCAGAACACACTTTCCCTTCATTTGTATTTCCTCAAGGAGAACTCCTTCAGTGCCTCCCCCAATCCTGTTGGGCAGAAACTCTTGGAACTCCCTGGGGTGGCATTGGATCTTCCCTGTATCCACTCAAGCAGCAAAAAAAAAAAAAGACATTTTATACAGCACGTCAATAAACTAATTTCAAGGAAGTCCTTCAACATCATGAGGGACATAGATAAGGTTCGGAAGAGCGCAACAAATTACAGCCGGGCCAACGGCAGTGGTGCATTGTGAATGACGGGAAGGAGCTTTCCCCCTGAGTAGAGGGGTCAATAACCAGGGGCAGAGATTTACTGTAAGAGGCAGGGGATTTAAAGGGAATTTGAGGAAATAACCTTTCACCCAGATGGTGGTGAAAATCTGAAACTCACTACCTGGAAGGGCAATAGAGGCAGGAAGCCTCACAACATTTAAGAAGCATTTCGATGAGCACTTGAAACACCACAGCATACAAGACTATGGACCAAGTGCTGGAAATTGGGGTTAGAATAGATAGGTGTTTAATGGCCACAGGCATGATGGGCCAAAGGGGGTCTTCATGACTATGACTCTAACATTCTACCTTGATTTAATTGGATCTTGGATAAATTTCAACATTCTGAGCCGCTCTACTTTTCTAAAGATCCTTGGAAGTCTCAAAAAAAGATGGGAAGATTTCACCAGGACACTTTCTTTCCTAACCATCAAAATATCCCTGGTGCATAGGCATCAAGGAGAAATGCCAATCATCTCTACCTTAATATCTCATTAATTGTCTTCTCGGTCACATTGAGAAAATGAGGCAATCGGCATGCGCTAAAAGCTGTTAGAGCACTCCGTTGCTAACTGGTGGAGTGTTACAGGATTCAGACTCATGTCCAAGACTGCCCCTTTCTTTTACCTGTTGTCTTTATATCGGGACGGGTGGTACTCTATGACATCCTGCAGGAAGCGCTCCATGAGGCTTTTAGCCGATCCCGGATTCCTGGTCTCACTGGCAAATTGCCGATGCCGAATGGTCTGGAGATGCTGAACCAAAAACAAAGGCGGGGCAATCATACCAAGCGCTATTTAACCAGCATTGCATGATTTCATAATTCATTTGCCTATACACCTCTCTTTACAATTTCCTCTTTCCGCTCCTGAAGATGGTTGACTTTTGCTGGGGCACAGCTCCAAGCATACCTGCAGTTCGCTCATCTAAGTGCCTGTGCCATTAGACAGAAGGTCAGCAGGCAGGTCACCACCCATAACAGATCTCAATCCCATTTCCCTCTCATGGGCTCCGGTGCACAGCAATTAATGCTGGGAAGCCTGCCACATTCGGCTTCGCAGAGATGCCATGTTAACTTCCCCGCTCGCCTCCATTACTACGGCAGGGGTCAGCATAGGTTAGGAGTTGAGCCTGGGATCTTGCTGCGCAAGTTGGCATAACCAACAGATCCAGTGGGAGGGGCTACACAAAATAAAAACAAATTACCGTAAATGCTGGAAAACAAATAAAACCACAAAATTCCAAAAAGCGCAACTCAATAGGACCCATGATCAGTTTAAACTTAAAATCTGCTTGGATTTACATTTTGTAAGGGTCCTTACTGTTTATCTCCTTATTTCCCCTTTCTTTTAGTTTTCCAATATCATGTATCTTTAAGTCCAGCAGCAGAATGAGGGATTCAGAATTACAGGAGAGGAGCTTCAAACTTGTCAACATCAGAGAGAGAGATGGGCTCGGACTCGCTTTGATTGATTGGCTGGGAGGGGGGGGGGGGGTCCCCAGGTTCGATCCCGGCTCTGGGTCACTGTCCGTGTGGAGTTTGCACATTTTCCCCGTGTTTGCGTGGGTTTCATCCCACAACACACAAAGATGTGCAGGGTGGATGGATTGGCCACGCTAAATTGCCCCTTAACTGGAAAAAATGAATTGGGTCTAAATTTTAAAAAACAGTAATTATTTTTAAACTTACAAACCTGATGACTGTATTTGTTGGGCAACCAAGGACCAAAGACTTCAGCTTTATCCCCAAGAATTATCAGTTATTTAATTTGTATTGTAACTCCGGGTCATGTGGGGCTGGAACCGACCGTGCACTAGCACAGGGTGTGGTAACCTAATTTGGGGGCTTGGATCTGGGATTTCTGGAACAGTAGACAGCAATGTTTGGGTTACAGTCTCAATTTTAAAAAGACACTGGGTTTGTAGTAATTTAACAGGATGAATCTGGAAGTTGCTAAGAATTTTCTTCAGGTGGATGGCTCATCTCTGGTTTACTTAAAAAGAGGTTCGAAAAGATAAGCTCGTTGAATTGGCAGGGGACTTTAAAATAGAGGTAACTCAGTATTCAAGAGATACTGGGTACATAGGAGAACCCACAGAGTGGTGTAGCATCAAGTACATTTTCTGGTGGGGAAATTGAGCTGGAGAGAATTCAATCACAGTTTGAGCATGAAAGGGAATTAAAAATATAAAATGAAATGGAGATACAGAAGAAAGAAATGGAGATGAGACCCAAAGAAAAAATAAGGGAGATGGAAATGAGGAGGTTGGAATTAGAGAGGAAAAAGCAAGAGAGAGAGAGAGAGAGAGAGAGAGGAAAAAGCAAGAGAGAGAGAGAGAGAGAGAGCGAGAGAGAGCGAGAGGAAAAAGCAAGAGAGAGGGAGAGATGAAAAAGCAAGAGCAAGAGAGAGAGGGAAAAAAGCAAGAGAGAGAGAGGGAAAAAAGCAAGAGTGAGAGAGGGAGAGGGTAAAAGGCAAGAGTGAGAGGGAGAGGGGAAAAGATGAGAGGGAGAGGTGAAAAGGAAAAAGAGAAAAAAGCAAAAGCGAGAGAGAAAAAAGCAAGAGAGAGGGGGAGAGGAAAAAGCAAAAGAGGGCGAGAGGAAAAAGCAAAATAGGAGGGAGGAAAAAAAATCAAAAGAGGGAGAGATGAAAAAAGCTAAAGAGGGAGAGAGATGATAAAGCAAAGGGGAAGTGGGAGAGATGAAAAAGCAACAGAGAGGGAGAGGGGAAAAGACAAAAGAGGGGGGGGACAGGAAAAAGCAAACGAGAGAGGGGGAAAAGCAAATGTGAGAGAAGGGAAAAAACAAAAGTGAGAGAGGGGAAAAAGCAAAAGTGAGAGGAGAAAAAAGCAAAAGAGGGAGAGAGAGGAAAAAAGCAAGAGGGAGAGAGGGGAAAAAAGCAAAAGAGAGGAATAAGCAAAAGAGAGTGGGATAGATGAAAAAGCAAAAGGGAAGTGGGAGAGAGGAAAAAGCAAAAGAGGGAGAGGGCGAGAGGAAAAGCAAAAGAGGGGGGAGACAGGAAAATGCAAAAGAGAGAAAGAGAGAGGAAAAAGCAAAGGAGGGAGAGAGAGGAAAAAGCAAGAGAGGGGGAAAAACAAGAGAGAGAGGGGGGAAAGCAAAAGAGAGAGGAAAAAGCTAGAGAGAGGGGGAAGCAAGAGAGGAAAAAGCAAAAGAGAGAGGAAAAAGCAAAAGAGGGAGAGGAGGAAAAATACAAGAAGGGGAAAAAGCAAAAGAGAGTGAGATAGAGGAAAAAGCAAAATATAGGAAGAGAGAGGAAAAAGCAAAAGAGAGGATAAATAGCAAGAGAGAGGAGAGAAGCAAAAGAGGAAAAAACAAGAGAGTGGAAAAAGCAAAGGAGGGAGAAAGGGTGAGAGGAAAAAGCAAAAGAGAGAAAGAGAGAATAAAAAGCAAAGGAGGGAGAGAGAGAGAGGAAAATCAAAAGACAGAGGGAAAAAAGCAAAAGAGATAAAGGGGGAAAGCAAAAGAGAGGGGGGATGTAAAAGAGAGGGGGGATGTAAAAGAGAGGGGGGATGTAAAAGAGAGGGGGGATGTAAAAGAGAGGGGGGATGTAAAAGAGAGGGGGGATGTAAAAGAGAGGGGGGATGTAAAAGAGAGGGGGGATGTAAAAGAGAGGGGGGATGTAAAAGAGAGGGGGGAAAAGCAAAAGAGAGAGAGAGGGAGGGGGCAAGCAAAAGAGAGGGGAAAAAGCAAAAAGGGAGAGGGGGGAAAGTAAGAGAGAAAGAGAGAGAGGGGGGGGAAAGCAAAAGAAAGAGAGAGGAAATGCAAAAGAAAGACAGAGAGGGGGGGAAGTAAGAGAGAGAGAAAGAGAGAGGGGGAGAGAAAGCAAAGAAAGAGAGAGAGAGAGGGGGGAAAAAGCAAAAGAGAGAGAAAAGAAAAAGCAAAAGAGAGAGAGGAAAAAGCAAAAGTGAGAGAGAGGAAAAAGCAAAAGAGAGGGAGTTCCAGCTTAAGGCACTGGAAATTAGCTGGGAATAGCCAGAAATTAGAGGAGAGCTTAATGTCAAAACTGAACCCAGCGACAATATGTTCTACAGGCTTCCCAAAATTCGAAGAGAATGTGATCGAAACTTTTTGGGGTGCTTTTGAGGAGCCAGCAACCCAAATGGAGTGGCCAAGAGAAAGGTGGACATTACCCCGCAGAGTAAATTGGATGGGGGGGTGGGGGGGAAGCAGCACAGGAAGTTCTTGCTTCCCTGTCAGAGCGGGTGCCTAAGAATTATGACGAGATAACAGAGGCTATTCTGGGTCAATATGAATAGGTTCCTGAAGTATACAGGCAATAGTTTTGGAATTTAAGGAGACAACCGGGGCCGATGTATGATGAATTCTAAAGGGTTAAGCAGAACATTTTTGATAGATGGGTACAAGAATTGGGAAACTACTTATGAGACTTTGGGAAAGGTCATTCTCTTAGAGAAATTTAAGAATTCCCTACCTTCTATAATAAGAACCCATGTTGAAAACTATAGGGTGTAGATTGCTCGGCAGGCAGCAATTATGGCTGATGATTTGGAGCTGATCCATAAATTTAAACCTTTGTTCTGTCACCCCCATAATTTTGAAAAGGCCAGGAAATGTTGAAGGAAGGCAGGTAGCCAAGGTAAAGAATGGATAGCTGGGAATGCTCCCAAGATCTCCTCCTCAGACCAAGAGAGAAGGTACGGAGAGTGAAGGTGAGACTTGGAAGCCTAGGTGTTACCATTGTAACAAGGTGGGGCACGTTCGTTCAGCATGATGGAAGTCACAAGGAAAGCCCATGGGACTGGTAGGAGTTCATAAGAAGGATTGCGAAAAGAAACAATCAAGCCACATCCATCTTGACTGAAACCATGGAGGCTGGCTCAGTTAGAGACTGAAATACAGTGCATGTTGGACATGTTGCGGAAGCAAATGAAGGTGCTGTGGTCCACTGAACACCAAGTAGAGTTTGAGAGATTGAAGGCTATCTTAATAAGCAAACTGGTGCTGACCGCCCTGGACTTTCCAGACTATTAAAAGTGACCAGAAATGCCAGTGACTGGTAGGGACAGTGCTACAAGACGGTGATGCAGGAAGAGAGAGGCCAGTGGGATATTTTTCAAAAAAACTAAGTCCATGCCAAAGAAAATATTCCACCATTGAAAAGGAAGCCATGCTAATAGCCCTTCAGCACTTCAATATGTCGGATTTGACAGTGAACAAAGCTTGGTTTATACAGACCATAATCCAGTTGTGGTTATAGAGAAGTTTAGTTTAAAAACCCGGAACACAAGATTATCCCATTGGAGTTTACTTTTACAACAGTTCAATGTTAAAATTGTACACATTCTTGGAAAGGATAAGGTGATTGCGAATGCATTGTCCTATGTTTAAGGGCTTATTAATTACCAATGTAAGGTAAAGTCACCTAGTCTCTGGTGACCATAGGCTGCTTTCCCCTTTGAGGGAGAGCTGACTGGTGGTGGTTTAACCTAAGGATCACCACACCTCGGGTGAGGGGCAATGTTCAGACAGTGAGCCTTCATGAATAACCAAACCAATGTAAAGGCTGGGAGGGAACTTGCATGATGGGGATGGATTGAATGGATATGTGTTTGTGATTTAAGTCTTGCGTACCTATGAACTACATGTGTCCTGATGTTTCATTCTTTAGGGAGGGAGGTATGCAAGGCTCCTTCCTGTTTATTCCCTTATTTCCCATTTCTTTTATTTTGCCGTTATCATTTTTGACCCCTGGGTGATTAATGAACATATATCTTTAAGTCAAGCAGCAGAGAGAATGAAGAGTTCAGACATTCAGGGGACACAGGAGCTTCAGACTTGTTGGTATCAGAGAGAGAAGGGCTCGGACTCAGTTTGGTTGGCTCAAAGATTGGTGTGGGAGAAATAGGTTTGAATTCATCTGACATTGGCACCAGTACTGGGGAAGAAGGGACCTGTTCCAATGGGACAGTCTTCATCCGAATCATGCTGGGACCAGAGTCCTGCAGATAGTTTGAGGATTGTCAGAGGATACAGCAGGACATAGATAGGTTGGAGGTTTGGGCAGAGAAATGACAAATGAAGCTTAATCCGGACAAATACGAGGTAAGACTTTGGCAAAGGGTCATCTGGACTTGAAACGTTAGCTATTTTCTCTCCCTACAGATGCTGCCAGACCTGAGATTGTCCAGCATTTTCTCTTTGGTTTCAGATTCCAGCATCCGCAGTAATTTGCTTTTATTTATGTAGTCAATAAATAGGAGTCTGATGTAGGAGTCCTTGTTGTCGAGATGCTCCAGGGCTATGTACGGCTAGGGAGATGGCGTCTGCTGTGGACCAGTTGTGGCGGTATGCAAATTGCAATGGATCTAGACATTCTGGGAGTATGGAGTTGATGTGCCTCATGACCAACCTCTCGAAGTACTTCATTATGATCGATGTCAAGGCCACCGGATGATAGGCACTGAGGCACGATGTCTGGTTCTTCTTTGGCATCAGTATGATGGTGGTCTTCTTGAAACAGGTGAGGACCTCGGAACGGTGTAGGGAGAGGTTGAAGATGTCCGCAAATACATCTGCTAGCTGGTCCGCACAGGATCGGATTGCATGACCAGGGACCCCTGGCCTGATCCGTCACCTTCCGAGGGTTCACTTTCAAGATGACTGATCTGACTTTGGAAGCTGTGATGGTGGGTATGGGTGTGTCCAGGGCTGCTGGGTCAGTCGACAGCGGTTTGATGGTTTCCTGCTCAAACCGAGCATAGAATGCATTGAGTTCCACGGGGAGGTGCATGCTGCTGCCGGAGATTCTGCTCGGCTTCACTTTGTAGGCCTTATGTTGTTTAAGCCTTGCCACAATCGACGGGAGTCTAACGCTAGCCTGTGACGCTAGCTTAGTCTGATATTGTCTTTTGGTATCCCTGGAAGTACAGTGGAAGACACCAGCGGGATACCAGAACGCAAGGAGAATCAGGGCACAGAGGTGAGTGTAGCGGCCATCACTAAGGAGAAGGTTCTGGGGAAACTGAAAGGTCTGAAGGTGGATAAATCACCTGGATTGGATGGACTACACCCCAGGGTTCTAAAAAAGATAGCTGAGGAGATTGTGGAGGCGTTGGTGGTGATTTTCCAGGAATCACTCTAGGTCGGAAGGGCCCCAGAGGACTGGAAAGTCGCTAATGTAACACCCCTGTTGAAGAAGGGAGGGACGCACAAGACAGGAAATTATAGGCCGGTTAGCCTGACTTCGGTCATTGGTAAGATTTTAGAGTCCATTATTAAAGATGAGATTGCGGAGTACCTGGAAGTGCATGATAAAATCGGACTGAGTCAGCACGGCTTCGTCACGAGGAGGTCACATCTGACAAATCTGTTAGAATTCTTTGAGGATATTTAGATTTTCAGAAGGCCTTTGACAAGGTGCCATGTAGGGAGTTGTTAAATAAGTTAAGGGGATCAGGGGTTATGGGGAGAAGGCAGGAGAATGAAGATGAGAAACATATTAGCCATGATTGAATGACGGAGCAGACTCGGTGGGCAAAATGGCCTAATTCTGCCTCTTATGTCTTACGGTCTTATTATTGACTGGCTGGAGGCCAATGAATTGGCCCAAAAGGACATACTGTGCCTGGTAGCAGATGATAATTGCCACAGTGGAATGGTTTTCAGAACTCCAAGAAGTTTCAGTTTGACTCCTGGACACAGGAACGCAAGTGTCTGCTTTTTTTCTCCCTCTCCAAAATGGCTAAGAGTGCTGAATTCTTGAAGCTGCAGAGAACTTCAATGAATAAATCTACAGAAAAACCATTACAGGCTGCAGGCAAAAATCAGGACTCTCCAGCAAGGAGAGTAAAAACCTTGAACTGAAAGTTAGGTTTGAAGAAGAGCAGACTGCTGAAGACACCCATTTTAAACGATTCTCTCCCTTTTTGCTTATGCTTTTTTAAAACCGATTTTTTTTCCCCCCTCTGTTTGTCGGTCTTGTGTGTGTGTGTGTGTGTGCGTGTGTGTGTATGTAGGGCGGGGGGGGGGGGGGGGGGGGGGGCAAGTTAAAAGCGGGAAATTAGGAATTAGTAATAGTTAACCAGTTATATTTGCTGCATGTTCATTGTAGTTTTTGTTATAAAGTAGCAGTAACTGTGTTTAAACTTACAAACCTGGTGACTGGAATTATTGGACAGCCAAGGGCCAAAGACTTTGGGGTTTATTTCTAAGAACTATCAGTTCATTCACTTAAGCTGTGACTCCGGGTCAAGCAGGACTGGAATCGACCGTGCACTAGCCCTGGATGTCGTAACAATTTCCTCTAACAGGTGATAGACATTTGGCAACAATTTGTTGGTTTGACATGAGATACTAACCAAGCAGAACCACCATGTTCAACCTTCCTTGATCTACGTAGAGGTGATGCACTCAGTTCCTCACTGCAGTTTATCAATCAGACTAGGAACTGAGCCTGGAGGGAAGGAGGAAAGTGAATCTTCAACTGACAACTCCAAACTGGGGCATCATCTTAATGGCATATCTGATAATGTGGCACTCCCTCAGTGCTGTATTGGACGGTCAGCTTATATTAGCACTGGCTTGAATCTGCGAACCTCCAACTCCGAAGCGGGTATGCAAGCAGCGATCCAGGCTACAATGAAAGGGGCCTGTATTGTGCTGGATTAAATTTAATTTTTCCACATAATAACAGAGAGAAACTTGATCTCGAACACAAAGCTATTGCCACACCCACCGGCAGTCCTCACCTGATCCAGACAAGTGTACAACTCCTTACAGCAACCACAATAGCCCCTCCTGCTCTGCCTCGTGAGTGTCTCTGGTATAGGCTGTTCCGGGTACGGTCCGTCACCACTGCAAAGGTCAAAAGCAAAATACTAATGGCATTAAATACACATCGGCGGCAGTGGTTAGCGCTGCTGCCTCACTGCGCCAGGGACCCAGGTTCAATTCCGGCCTTGGGTGACTCTGTGTGGAGTTTGCATGTTCGCCCCATGTCTACGAGGGTTTCCTCCAGGTAATCCGGTTTCCTCCCACATTCCAAAGATGTGCAGGTTGGATGGATTGATCATGATCAATGCGCCGGATTACGGCGATAGGGCTGGGGAGTGCCTACATAGAGAGCTCTTTCGGAGGGTTGATGCAGGCCCGATGGGCTGAATGGCCACCTTCTGCAATGTGGGGATTCTACAAAAACTACATGTCAAGCTGACTTGTGCCAAGCTGGGCAGGGTTTTGAGCAGAACCACTAATCAAAGGAATGTAGCCAAGTACACAAAGCTGGAAACTGCCAGCAAGGTCACACCTCTGCTCAGTAGTAATTATGCAGGTACAGTGATGGAGCGGTTATGCTACTCGCGGACTAGTGATCGAGAGAATGGAGCCATTTCAGAATTTCTGCTCGGTTTAAAATTAAAATCTGCTAAATGTAAAAGTGACCATGAAGCTATTGGATTGCCATGAGAACCCAATCAGTCCACTGATGTCCTTAGGGAAGGAAGGCTGCCATTATTATCTGGTCTAGTCAGTCCCACACCATGACTGAAGCTTAAATTGCCTCTGAAATAGCCTAAACAAGTCATTCAGTTGCCTCATTTCCTCAGGTGATGAGTAATAAATCCCAGCCTTGCAAGTGATGCTGAGATGGAATAAATTGGAACATGAGAAAGCAGGTTTCCAGTCTTCAGAACAGTTCTATCACACTGAATCACCAAGACACTAAGTGCCTAGTTAAGCTCAGTGACTGGATGCAATGGGCATTTACCTCCTGCTTCATATAACACACAAGTTGTCATCACTTCCACACTTTACTCTCTATTGTTATAGTATTGTCACTCAAGTCACTGCAGTTTTCTGCCCTTCCCTGCTGAATGCACCAACTGTGCTGGGCACTGCCTCCATTTGATGTCAGATGCCCTCTTTCAATAGTCTGTTCATGTCGGAGCCGAAACATTGAGCGCCAGTAGTGTGGGACACGAGCAGAGTCCCTTCCTGTCCTCACTTTCTAGCCATGGGAGGGAGGGAGTTTCCACAATCAGGAACTGGCAATGAAGGGTGTATGCTAAGATCAGCTACCTCATCGAGCACCAATATTTGGAACTGGGACCTTCCTGGAGCTAACCATACTGCAGCTGACCTGATGCCGCAACCAAGTATCCCAAGTGCTACAAGTGCTCGAGATTACCCTCACGTTGGTGAAAACAACATGCACAGTGAAGAGCACACAATCGAAGGGAGATCGCAATCTCCTTCTGCAAAAAGATCTCTACACTCTCTTCTTCACAACTCCTGAAAAACTTTGTAGTTGCTTTTCCCCTGCCCCGTTACCATAAATATTCTAGGACTCCGCCACAGGCTGAGTCCCACAGCAGCCGGAGATGCTCCCCTTCAGCAGAGGGAATGTGCTTCTGTTTTCTTTTCCAACATCCCAGAATTCTAAATCACGGGGGGTTGGGGAAGAGAGGAGGACTATTGTGCTCTGAGGGCATCTTCTAAGAGCTGGTTTAGGACTGCTCAGTGCCATTTACTACAGGACCCAAGCACGCAGAAGGGTCCAGGCTGGATTAAAAGGGTCCAACATCATCCAGTCCCTTCAAACACCAGAACCCACATATTAAAATTTACACTCCGTCTAACCTCTTTTGAGAAGCCCGTTGATATTTTGCACAATGTGAATACACTTCTTTCCAAAAATAATTAGCCAGTCATTCCCTGAGGGCAGTTAAAACTTATCCTGGACACCATTTCTAATTTCCCTCCTTAACCATCTAGTCGGACGTTGTGGTATTGCACTTCCAACTCTGCCTGATGTCTATGCAACACGCTGCTTTTCGCAATAGATCCTAATCCCTTTTTATTTCTCACTTGTTATAGAGCTCTCCAACTTACCTGGCACTGTCATTCATCTCTGTGGCGCCCTCACTCACTCCCCTTTGCGCACCTGTCACAGATCAAAGGAAAATTAATTATTACTCAATTCCTAGCCTTGTAATATTTTAGATACAAATTCAGGTGCTGCCTTACATATTCTCCCATGTACAGTGGTCCCAGAAATTTCTGCGAACAGTTGGAGCATGGGTTTGTACCTGTACTGCCAACTCAACAAAACACTTCTATTAAATAATCAGCCTTCATAACCTCAATGTCCCACAGTACAGATAACAAAGTACTTGTTGAAGCAGTCATTGTTGTAATGCAAGAGAAACAGCAGCTAATCATGCTCTCATAATAAGCAATGAGACCATTAACAGATTTTTTTAAAACGCGATGTTGGTTGAGGGAATAGTGTCCAGGGCACTCAAGAAGCAGGCTTCTGCTCTTCAGGCTTCTATCTATCTGAAGTGGATAACTGTCTTTCGCACATGTATCAATAGTCTTGCTGCTTGTACACCTTGCCATGCACCAATTATCTAGGTTTCCTTTATTACAACAATAATTACACTTCAAAAGGTTGTAAAGAACTTTGGGATGTCTGGAGTTCATGAAAGGCACGATATAACTGCAAGTTCTTAATGTTTTTAAATCCAATTTCTCATAAGCATACATGAACTCAATGCAAACTTCTGCTCACTCCCAGTTTAACAACTCTTCCAACTTACCACCCTCCTGAATCCCACACCATGCACCAGCCGGTGCTGCGTAAGCCTGAGGGAAGTCCGTGTTGCCAGGTGGTGTGGACTTCCCTTTGGTTTATACACAGGGCATTATTTTTTTTAATCTGGCTGCATTGTAGCACAATGGTTAGCACTGTTGCTTCACAGCTCCAGGGTCTCGGGTTCGATTCCTGGCTTGGGTCACTTGTGTGGAGTTTGCATGTTCTCCCAGTGTCTGCGTGAGTTTCCTCCGTGTCCTCCTGTTTCCTCCCACAATCCAAAGATGTGCAGGTTAGGTGAATTGGCCATGCTAAATTGCCCCTCAAGTGTATAAAAAGGTTAGGTGGGATTACTGGGTTATGGGATATGGTGGAGGCGTGAGCCTAAGTAGGGTGCTCTTTCCAAGGGTCGGTGCAGATTCGATGGGCCGAATGGCCTCCTTCTGCACTGTAGATTCTATGATTTCTGATTAAGGCCATCGCCTTCATTACTAACTGATAATAACTGGGAGAGTTGATGTTTCCACTTGCGAGGAAGTCCAAAACAAGGGACCACAGTACAGAATAGCCAGATCAGGAGAAACTAATTTACCCAGAGAGACGAGAAGGCCAAGCTTGCTAGTACATGGAACAACTTGTTAGACATATAGCTACTGTTGTATAAAGAGTTAATGGTTCTTCTCCTTTTCACAAACTCCTTTATTTCACTTTAACAGACTGCACAAAACTCTTATCTTCACATCACCTGACCCAAAGGCCACCTGAAGCCTTTTACATATCAGTGTCAATTATTGGATACTAACATAAATGAGACAACTAATTGGAATGTCTCTTAACCCATTACTTAACACAGCTCAGGCGAATAGCATGGATGCATTTAAGTAGAAGCTAACAACTACATGATGAAGAAAGGAATAGGACGATATGCAGACAGGGTAAGAGGAAGTAAGAGAGGAGACTCATGTGGAATATGAACACCAGTGTGAGCCAGTTGTGTTGAATAGCTTGTTCCTGTGGTATACCTTCTGTGGAATGTTACCACTAAATCAAAATATCCGACCGACCGACCGACTGACACACATTGTCTTGTACAAGTTATCTGCTTTTGTTCTCAATCCCCCCTATTAATAACACCTAGGATACTATATGCTTTCTGAATTGCTCTTCTCAACCAGTCTTACCACCTTCAATGACTTATACATCTAGTTCGCTCTGCTCTTATATCCCCTATACACAGTTGTAGCCTTTTATTTTAAGTAGTCTCGTCAGGTTTGTCCTACCAAAATTAATCACTTCACATTTGTCTATGTCCCTTTGGAGCATCACAATATCCCCCTCTAGGTTCACAATGCTTCCAAGCTTTGTATCATCTACAGACATTTGAAATGGTGCCCTGTAAACCAAGGTTCTAGTTCACGGATATCAGGGAAAGCAAGCAAGGCTTAACCTCAGAAGAGCAAAGATCTGCTGGGCCGTGGCAACTTACGTCCTGTTCCAACCTTGCTCATCAACTCTGAAATTGAAGGGTAGCACGGTGGCACAGTGGTTAGCACTGCAGCCTCACGGCACCAAGGTCCCAGGTTCAGACCCGGCCTTGGGTCACTGTCTGTGTGGAGTTTGCACATTCTCCCCATGTTTGCGTGGATCTCACCCCTACAACCCAAAAAGATGTGCAGGGTAGGTGAATTGGCCACACTAAATTGCCCCTTAATTGGAAAAAATGAATTGGGTACTCAATTTAAAAAAAAAAAAATTTTTAAACTCTGCAACTGATCAATCACTGAAAGAAAATATATAATTAAGCTAAACTTTTGAAAATACTTGTTTAGTTGTACACGCACACAGCTCTACACACTGAAGTTCATGAGATCTACCATCATATCACACAACAGAGCTACCAGATTATGCTGTCGGAATGAAAGCATTGAGGATACAAAGAGCTTGATGTAAATATCAGCAGCAATAGAATGTCCTTGTGAGCATATCAGCAAAGCATTTTTATGACTTTCCAGCATCAGTTTTAAGGGAATTTGAATATACCTCAAAACTCTGGATTCATTCCTTGCTGAATAGAGCCGAGTTTGGATAAAACCGAGTTTGTTCAAAAAGGAGATTGCTGGTTTGGCAACTTTCAAAGAAAATCTTCTTCACTGGGCTGTTTAAGAGATTAAAGATAAGGCCTTGAAAGTCTGTGAGGAGCTATTATAAACATCAGGTGCGCTACCACCACTGGGAGGGAGGCAGAGAGAATACAAAAGTTACTGGAAAATGTGTTTGCCTTATTAAAAACCAGCCTTTTTATTAAGCTCGGATCAACAAGTGCACAAAATTGACTGGAGCAAGCCCATAGGTCAGAAGAACGTGATACAGGATACCCAGTGGATTAACCAGTGTTGCCTGAAGCAGAAGAATGGCCATTCCGAGTCAAATTGTTGTACTGATTAAAAAGAGTTGAGTCTCTACAATGTTAATAAAACCATTACTTTGGAAATATTTTAAAAAGCAATGATTAATCGGACTTCTCAGTACTGTAAAGAGTGTTAAAACAAGAACCCAATGCATGTTTATAAGCAGGAGCCTCCTGCTGCAGAAAGCTTCCGGGTGCTTTGGGTCTGATGACATACAGCAGAGCGCCGATATTAAAACAGCCGGACCGCTAGCACTCTAAGGAATTAGCCTACTTGCTTGAAGGACAGCGTTTATTGAAACTGTTACATCCTTGGGCAAAGAATAAAGTTGGCCTTTAATACATGCAACACTAAGTCCAGGATCAGAATTCATGTTGTCATCCTTTTGTGTATCCAATTAATAACAATCACAGTACATTCCGGCATACTGAACACAAGCATTTTTGCTGCTATGATGCTTTCTATCTCGGGGGAATTAATTAAGTGCTTTGGTTAAATAAACTTCACAAAAAATGAAAACCCCACCCATTCTTGCTATTGAATGCTTGATATTTGATACCTTGAAAATAGGTACATGTAATATTAGGAAGGGCACTGCAGGGAATCAGAGCTTTTAGAAGTTGGGGAGAAAAAAATGCTATTGTCACACACAAGGTAGTGTTGCACATCAGCAGCTGTTTACACAAGGTACCTAAATGAGCTCCCTGGTGGAGCTCACTTAGTGGCTTCCCTCAGTAATTACAAAATACTCCACTTAGCCATGTGGTTCGTAAAAGCACTTTCAGAGAGCAGGGCACTGTGCTGTAGTGTGAAAGTAAAAGCATTTCTGCACCTCCTTTCACAACCTCAGGCCATCCCAAAGTGCTTCGTCTATTGAAGCGCAGTCACTGCTGTAACTTAGGAAACAGGGCAGCCAATTTGACAGGATACTCAGTTTAATGCATCAGCCAAAAGATGACACTTCTGACCTTGCTACTCATCACTGCCCTGTAAGCGATGGCCTGGATTCAGTATCCAGAGCAGGGGTTGAACTCACGACCTTCTGAATGGTAGACAAGAGTGCTATTGACAGAGCCACAGCTGACACAGGACAAGCAGTAACCAAAACCCAATGTGCTGAGTCAGCAGCAACGGCCTTGTCAACTCAAATTAGGAATGGCTGAATACCTTAATTAAAATAGTAGATAGCATATCCTTACAACACATCTCTTTGGTGTCCATGCAGAATAATTCTGCAATTTTATAAACCCACTGTAAAATGACTGATACAAGCAAAATATAGAATGCAAAGGATGATTGATGGGAACAGTATTTTGTCAGTAAAATGCCAGAAATTTGAGAGAGCAGCCAAATTATTAAATTTGGTTTCCTCCATCCCATCATCCACTTGCTTAGTATCGATTAGGTGGGCCTCCTTCAACCCCTCTTCAATTTTGTCATCTTACCTATTCTCTCTGGAACGCAAATAATTCATGGATTTGGCTTTGTTGGTATCTCACCCCAAGCTGTCATTCTTCAAGTAGTCTACTGGGCAAAAAATATCAACCGGTTATTCAATAGTGGAAGGCCATCACAGAAGAGCCCAACATCCCCTCACCTGACAGCAGTGCTCAGAAATTGGCCACATTTCTCTTTCCCCCCCCCACCTGATGATTTTAAAAACAAGGATGAGATTATGTGTTGTCCCCCTAAATCGAGTTGTTGCGAGACTGGAAGCCAATGTGGGTCAGTGGGTACAGGAACAATGGGCGAAGGCGACACTTACCTTAGTTCAATTGGGAGTGGCGCTTCGCTCTGCACATTGATCAGGGCTGGAATAGCATGTCAGTGCCCTGATACAATCAGTTTTTCTTATTTCATAATTCATGGAAATTACAGTGCAACCTAAATTGCAGCTACCTTATTTTGTGAAAGTTCTTTCTGCCTGGACAATCCAAACCCACGTTACACAATAATAGACCTAGAGAATGTTCAGAGCAGAAACTTCTAAACCACACAATAGACAAAGTGAACGTTCACAATGTGAACAACCTAAACAAGAACCACACAATTTAGTCACCCAAGCCCATCATGTCTCATTGAAAGAATGCTCTAATTTGTCCAACTCCCCTGCTTTTTCCCCTATGGGCCTGGAAGATTTTTTTCTCATTCCCCAATATAAATCCAATTCCTTGCTGAAAATTACAATCAAATCCATCTCTCACCCTTTCCAACAATGCATTTCAGATAACTCTTGTTCCTTTGTCAATTTGTGTAACCTCCTAGTTACCAACCCTGCTGCCAGTGTAAACAGCTCATCTTTAAAATCCTTTACAATTTTTCATGTCCCTGTTAATGGGCAGCACAGTGGCTGGTGCTGCTGCCCCACAGCGCCAGGAACCCGGGCTCAATACTGGCCTGGGGTGACTGTGTGGAGTTTGTACGATCTCCAAGAATCTGCGTGGTTTTCCTCCAGGTACTCTGGTTTCCTCCCACAGTTCAAAGCTGTGCAGGTTAGGTGGATTTGCCAGGATAAATTGCCCCCAAGTGTCCAGGGATGTGCAGGATAGGTTACAGGTATTGCAAGGAGTGGATCGGTGCAGACTCAATGGGCTGAAGGGCCTTCAGCAATGTAGGAATTCTATGACTGTGAGCCACACTGTTTGAAGGAGAATAATCCCAATTCCTCGAGTCTCTCCGCATAGCTACAGTACCATTGTGATAAACCCTGTATGTGACCTTGCCATGGCCTTGGCATCCCTCCTGAAATAGTGCCCAGAATTGAACACCGTACTCCAGTTGAGGCCCAGCCATTGATCTAAGAAATAGGTTCAGAGAATGATAGTGTGAAGTAAACAAAGCTAAACTAGTTTTAAAATTTACTGCAGCTAAATTTCATTGTTTTTTTTAAATTCCAAGATGGCCAATTGGCTGCAGCAGGTCCTTTTGTCCAAAAACCTAACCGGGTTAATGGATTCAAGTGTAACCTTTCATAGAGGCTGACACACAACAGTGTACGTTTTTTTTTGTAAAATATTTTTATTCTGCATTTTCACATTTTCTCCAGAATTTACACCCCACCCACAAGCAGTAAATGGTAACAAATACAAAGTCAATTTCCTCATCAACAACAACGATCCCATCCTCCCACCACCCCAAGCAACGATCCACCTGACAAAAAACATCAAATAGAACAAGCCCTCCCACGGTGGGACAAAGGAGAAATAAAAGAGAAAGGAATTACGAATCGCCTATGGTCACCATTAACCTATAGAGTCCCTCCCCCCACCCCCCGTCCCCCTAACATTCACTGCCATCCAATCCCCAAAAGAGTACCGTAGATGACACCCATGCATTGCAAGCCCCCCCCCCCCCCCCCCCCGCCCCTCCCTCCCCGGCTCCTCCCCTCCACTTCCTCTTGCAAAAATCCTCCCCCCAACCTCCGTTCTTACCCCCCATCTTTCCACCCCGGCTCAACTCATCGGGACCTATTCTGCCAGGCTCCGATGGCCGCAGACCCTCCCCCCCCCCACCTCACTCCCATTCACTGGCCGGCTTAAACCGGCCAGCGTGGAGGCCCCCGCCCAGATCTCTTTCCCCCTTGCCCGGCCCCAGGAAAACAAAGATATCCCCTTTAGCACACAAACCCTGCATATACACCCAAGCTCCAAAGAACCATCATTGCAAGTGAAAGTCTCCTCTCTTCCCTTGTCCAAGTATATACAACGTTGGCTCATTTAGCACATACACCCGCCGCAGTGAAAAAATACAGTTACATGAGGCTACATCAGTACATGACTTCGCAATTCAGCCAGTCCTTCTGCCTTCGCAAACTCCTCCGCTGCTTCTGCGGTCCCGAAATAAAAGTCCTTGGATTTGTAGGTCACCCTCAACTTAGCTGGGTATACTATGCCGCACCGCACCTTACTGATGTACAGCGCCTTCTTCACCCGGCTGAAGGCAGCCCACCTCCTCGCCAGCTCCTCCGTAAAGTCCTGATACATGCGTATACCAGCTCCAGTCCACTGCACCACCCGCTTCTGCTTTGCCCAGCACAGGACCTTCTCCTTCACACTGTACCTACGAAAACACAGAGTCACTACTCTTGGGGCTCACTCTCCTTTGGTACAGGCCTCCACGACCGATGAGCCCGATCAAGTTCATATCGGGAGGGATCATCACCCTCCCCCAATAGCCTTGCCAACATCGTGGCAAAATACTCCGTTGGCCTCGGGCCTGCCACTCCTTCGGGAAGACCCACAATCCTCAGATTCTGTCGCCTGGATCGGTTTTCCAAGTCGTCCATTTTGGCTCGCAGACCCTCGTTGATCTCTATCACCTTCCGCATCTCCTTCCCCGTAGAGGTAAGTTGATCACTGTGCTGTAACAAACCTCGCCTTGCTCCCGCACCTCCGCCACTGCGTTCAATACCGCCGCCCTCATCAGGGCAATCGCCTCCTCCACCAGCACTTGTCAATGCTGCCCCCATCTCCTTCCTCTTCGCCTCCATGTGTTTTGTGAACTGCCTTTCGAGTTCCGCGGCCATCACCGTAGTCATTTCTTCAGCCGTGGGCAATGCGGCCTCCCCTGGTGCCCCAGCCTCTATTTTCTTGCCGTCCCCGCAGTGACCTTTCCACTCCCCGACGGACTTTCAGCTGATTTTAATCACGGCTGTTTTTTATTTTTATTTTACTTGTTCTCGACATCTTTCTTCACTGTGCCTTCTCCCTGCTTTTCCGCCTCTGTTACCCCTGGGACTGGGTGTGACCCCGAAAATGCCATTCCCGAGCGGGAGCCCTCCAATGTGCGGCTGCCTCCCGCCCGCTGTCACCGGAAGTCTCACACAACAATGTATGTTAATGACACATGGTAATTTGAGGTCAAACATGGTGTCTGGAACAATTGCCTATATCATTGGCTGGGTAGAGTGAAACTTGTGCATCTAAACCAAGCTGTCTACATCCAAACAGAGCAGCACTTAACACCAGCAGAAAATACTTCAACTGGAAAGTGTACTATTCCCCCAAGTTTGCACTTTCTCCTCATGCCTGCGTGGGTTTCCTCCAGGTGCTCCAGTTTCCTCCCACAATGCAAGATCTGCAAGTCAGGTGGATTGGCCATGATAAATTGCTCCTTACTGTCCGTAAGGTTAGGTAGGGTTATGGGGATAGGGTGGGAGAGTGAGTCTAGATATGGTGCTGTTTTAAAGGGAAAGTGCAGACTCAATAAGCCGAATGGCCCCCTTCTGTACTGTAGGGATTCTATGACAATTTCCTTGCTGTATTGTAATTGAATGCAAGTCACACTACATTGCTTTCAGTGCATCTTCCATTGAAATAATAATTAATTCAGCATCCCAAGGCAATCAGATCTTAGCAGTGGCACACTGATCCAAGTCATAAGTTTAGGCCCCATTCCAGAGACTTGAAGTTAAAATCCAGACTGACACTCCAGTGCATTGGCCAAGGGAGCGCTGCACTGTCAGAGATGTCTTCCTTTGGTTGAGTCATTAAACAGAGGTCCAATCGTCAGAAGGGCATTGAAGATCCATGAAACTACTCAAAGAGAAGAAGCACTCTTCCTGGTGCCCAGGGACAATGCTTTTCCCCTATCAAACACCCAAGAATAGGTGGCCTGGTCTTTTTGGTCTCCTGGTTTTGAAAAATGATATAATTGAATTCGCAGCTGAGAGACGGTTCACTCGACTGATTCACGGGATGAAGGAATTACCTATGAAGAAAAGTTGAACAGTTTGGACCTATACTCATTGGGAATTAAGAATGAGAGGTGATCTTATTGAAGCACAAGTTCTTGATAGGGTAGATACCAGGAGGATGTTTCCACCTGTTGAGGAAACAAGAACTAGGAGACAGTTTAAGAGTAAGGGGTCTCTGTTTTAAGACCGAGAGAGAGGAGACATTCTCAGAGAGCCGCTCACCTTTAGAACTCTCTCCTCCAGAAAACAGTGGAGTCTGGACCACTGAATTTACTGAAGGCCGAGTTGGACAGATTTTTGATAGACCAAAGGGAGCGAAGGGTTATGGGTGGACTGACAGGAAAGTGGGACCACAACCAGGTTAGCCATGATCATATTGAATGTGGAGCAGGTTTGAAGGGCTGAATGGCCTATTCCTGCTCGATGTCCCTCTGGTCATGCTCACATTGCTCTAGGCAAACTGTTTCCAATATGAAAACAACTACACCTAAATTGGCTGTAAAGCACCTTGGGACACCTTCAAAGGCACTATGCAAGTCAAAATGTTGCTTTCAAACCCCCCCCCCCCCCCCATTCAAATGTAGGAAGTGGGATTCATTTCCCCAAAACTCAGAGCTTTACTATTTTGTTAAAATTACCTATTAAGGGCAGCACAGTGGCGCAGTGATTAGCACTGCTGTCTATGGCAGCAAGGACCCGGGTTCGATCCCAGCCCCGGGTCACTGTCCGTGAAGATTTTGCACATTCTCCCAGTCTTTGCGTGGGATTCACCCACAACCCAAAGATGTGCTGGTTAGGTAGATTGGCCACATGGAATTGCCGCTTAATTGGAAAATATAATTGGGTACTCTAAACAATTACCTATGAAGAAGAAGAAAAAAAAAGAGTACCATGCACACATGAAAGAAGATCCTCTGAGACAGACACTCAATTGGCTGTACTGGAGAAGCCAAAGAGGTGAAAACCTCCTTTACGTGCCAGAATACTCGCTACTAAAGCACGAAGTACAGATCAAGAGATCACAGCACCTGCATCAAATTACTTCAAACCAACATTATGGATCTGATAGCTGACTTGACAGCAGCAAGGATGCAATTCTAATCACAAACTGACACTGCAAAACCTCGGGATCCTTGCCACCTACGAGACAAATGAATAGATGCAGTTGAATACAAGGATGTACACCTTGATTGCAGCCCTCAATCCAGTTAATTCAGGAGGAAACTGGAAATGCTTGGTTTGAAGAGAAGTTTTGAACAGAAAGGTAGAAAATAGGAGAGGCTGCAGGTCATCAGAGCTTGCTCTGTCAGTCAATGTGATCATGGTTGATCCTCTCTTCCCACCCCCTCGAGTCGAGAAATCGGTTTACAATAATTCATCCAGAAAAAACACCTTTTCCAAACAATAGGTAAATGCGATCAATTCAAGAAACTTTAAAACTGGAATTTAAAGCAAGCCTAGCCTCTGCTGTCACAATATTGAGGTGCATGGTGGCAGTGGTTAGCACTACTGCCTCTCAGCACCAGGGACCTGGATTAAATTTCAACCTCGGGTGACTGTGGAGTTTGCATGTTCTCCCAGTGTCTGTGTGGGTTTCCTCCCTAGTGCAATGATGTGCAGGTTAGGTGGATTGGCTGTGCTAAATTGCCCCTTAGTGTCCAACAGATAGGTGGGGTTACAGGGATTGGACCGGGGAGTGAGCCTAGGTAGGGTGCTCTTTTGGATGGTCCGTGCAGGCTCGATGGGCGTAATGGCCTCCTGCTGCACTGTCTGGATTCTATGAATATTGGTTAATCTTCAGTGAGATACATTGGTGTGTCTGCACGTTACATTAAAGTACTCACTTCGAGGTGAAAAACGTTGAAGAACAAGTACATTCAGCTACAGGTTATGAACACAGGAAGCAAGAGTTTACAATTGACTGCGAGGCGTGTACCATCAGCTCAGCCAGACTTCTTTTGCAAATAATTGATTATTTTGTCATGGGAAATAGCTCGTTTTGACGCTCTTCAGAAGCACAGGCATTTAAAATGAATATGTCATGACTCCCTCGGGCACCACCAGTGTCACTCGTAACATACTATTCCCTCATTCCTCATCCCGACCATTTGACAGCTCAGCAGTAGATCGGTGGTCGGGGAGGGGGATTAAGATTCCAGTGTGTAGGTCAAGCAGATCAAAATAAATCCAATTCATTTCTGCGCAGATGTACCCGGCAGCGAAGCAAAGTGGGCTCTTGTTTACACTGCACTTAAACCCACCCCACGGAAGACAGACAACCGACTCTTAGCCAACTGATCCCTCGGGGGTTCTGAAAATATTGAAAGGCATGGTGCAAGTTGCAACATTTAAAGTTGCAACATTAAAGTAACAAGTCATCGCGTGGCCACCGTTTCGAGACCACGGGCTCCCCTCCCACATGTATCTTCCAATGGAGCAGTCACTTCCCATATTCACCCCCCTTCCCGGGTTTATATCGTTTGCCCCCTCCCCCTTACCGTGTCTTTCGAGAGCACTGAATGTGCTTCCACCCTCACGGTCAGAGTTCAGCTCCTTCCTTCTCTACTTCCTGGCCACTTTTAAAGGGGCAGCGGGCTCCTTTACAGGCCTCCGACGAGGCGAGGCCGCGCCCACCATTAAAGGGATCCTCCACTCCATGTTTTTGACAGGCAGAGAACGCCCACCCTGCTGGATGCTTACTTCAAAAGGCCAACAGCAATAAACTGGCCGCCAGGCAGAAACACACGGCATGCCCAATGGAGTTTTTAAAAAAATAAACTGAAAATGCTGAATCCGCTCGTCAGGATACAACTGTGCAGAGCTGAGACAAGCGCTTCCACGCCATAAAAGGTCTGGGACCTTATCTCAGAACAGCACCTGCCAACAAGCATTGCAAGGTGCATTGTCATCTAAACAAGGTGCAGCTAAACATCCCCGAGGGCAGCAAATTCAAACTGGCTAGTTCCTTCTGGAACCATGTAAGGCTCGACAGATCAGACTCTCCCACGATGCAGAGTTTCTCAAACTGCTGTTTTGGGATAAATAATTTGAGGCTGGGATAAACAAGCCAAGCACCAAAGCTCACTTAATATCCTCGCCCGTACTTTCAAAGAGCTTATGGATTTTGTCCCGCCAGTTCTGAAATCTGGTGCACTGCAGTAGATCACCGGTTGTTCTCAGCTTCTTCACCACACCCAGCCATCTCTCTCTCTCACACACACACACAATATATATATGACACAAACAGCAGTTGAATCTAGATCAGTTGTTAAAAACTATCTCAGATTTAAAATAAAGGCATATGGAATAAAGGGAGGTATATAGAGTTCGGTCACATTTCAGCCACAACCTCATAAAACAGGGTCGAGGTGTTAAATGGCATGTTCCAATGACATTTTGGTGGATAATTATCAATGGAGATTTAAGATGGATCCTTTAGGAAGGCAAGGAACCGGTTGGAGGTGGAAAAGGAAAAAGCAGCATTAATTTTGGGAGTTCGTAGTTCGTATTTACTTCTGGTTACCACTCACCAAACCTCTAAATTGTCTCAACACCACCTCCCCCCTCAAAAAAATACCTCAATGCCTGCCAATGTAGTGAATCAAAGTCCTCTTACTACACCAACATGACAATTGAGGGGCCCAACGCCACTCGATACACCAGCTCAAATTATATCAGGGTGTTTTTCCCCCTTAATAATAATAATTTTTATTGTCACAAGTAGGCTTATTAACACTGCAATTAAGTTACTGTGAAAAGCCCCAAGAATTACCGCTCAGGAGTTCTTCAAAATTTGACACTGTGGTGTCAAGATTTGGGGGGGGAAAAAGAAACATGTTCAGATGACTGATATTTTGGACTTGGGAGTGCGACACCATCATGTGCAATGCGGTACCAATGTATACAGCGAGTCACTCACTGGCTATAAAAAAGTGCCCAAAAAAGCAGTGGCCTCCTCTTGCACTACAAATTCTAATTCTATGATACTGCTGCCATAACAAGATTATAATAAAGCTTATAACATCGACTACTGAACTCACCTTTTTGAGATGCTGAATTGTAGCAACAACAATTGTGTATTATACCGAATGCTTGATCACCAAGTTGACAACTATTTGCACGGGAGGAGATTTTGATCAATTGAATTATCACCTCAGCACTCCAGTTTTACTGGAGTAATTCAATGACAATCTCCTTTTTCTTTACCAATACAAAATCAGGTTTTGCACAAGATGAATTATTGCAAAAGACAAACCTGCATTTGTACCGCATCTCCTGATATCACAGAGCACGTCACAATTTCATGTGCAGTTAGTTACCATACAGGAAACTAAGCAGCCATTCAAACCAGAAAGTTGCACAATGTAATCATGACCAGTTTTAGTGATGTTGGCCAAGCCGGGACAACTCTTTACCCAGGAAAGTGGAGAGTAATAATTTTTTTCTTCAAAATAGTGCAAAAATTGGATAAGATCCATCAACACCCACTTTAGGAGCAAGAGCAGGCAGAACCTGTTTACGTCTCAAATGGAAAAATTGCACTTCAAACAGAGCAGAAGACCCTTATCAGCACATTGTGAGGATCAGCCTAGATTGTGTTAATGGAGTGAGACTTTAACCCACAACCAGAGACATGATCAAGCAAATTAGTATCTTGAAAAAAAAATGCTGAAAGATGACCCAATAGTTCTTGAGGCTTTGATAACAGTACACAATATTTAATCATGCAGGAAGCTAATTACAGGCCTTCAATGTCACGAAGAATCATAGAATTTACAGTGCAGGAGGTCATTTGGCCAATCAGGTCTGCCCCGGTCCTTGGAAAGAGCACCCTACCCAAGCCCACATCTCCACCCTATCCCCAACTAACTTTTTTTTGGGACACCAAGGGCAATTTAACATAGCCAATCCACCTAACTGCACATCTTTGGACAGTGGGAGGAAACCGGAGCACCCAGTGCCAATAGTGTAGATACATTTATGGGGAAACCAGACAGACATGAAGCTCAGGTGTGGATGGTTACAACAGTAATTCAGAGGAACGATGAAATAGGTTCAAGTGGAGTAGGAACACTAGCATGGGCTGACCTGGTTCCTTTGTGCTGTTCATCCTATGTAACACTTTGTAGCAACTCGTCAATATTGCCACAAGTGTAAGAATTTGCAGTACAAGCAAGCGTTTTGTTTCAGACCCTCAACTCCAGGAACACAACACAAATGGTCAATCAAGTCACTAATACCTGTTCACTGCCTCATTGCAAGGAAGTTGGTCAAATGTGGCGACTTGCACCAAAATCAAGTTTGGAAGCCAACAAATCCAATGGCTGACTATGGTTAAACTCATCACAATGAGGTACCAGAAAGTGTGAGACAGGCAACGGAGAGTAAAGTCATGAAGTACTCTTACGGTGGGGTTTATTCAGTAGTATACCCATTCCCAACTGCCCAGCCAAGATCAACCAACTCAGCAGATGGAGGGTTGAATCAAAGATCTGCTTTGCATGATATACCAGAGAACGTCTTTACTGGGACTTATTACAACTGGTTTTTGAAATAGGTGCTCTTCCATCAAGCTAAAACGAAGAGCAATTCAATAAGAAACTGAAAACCATATTTTACCATGCATCAAGACTTTGCGGCAATTCTTTTGACTTCACGCAAACACGGGGTGAACGTGCAAACTCCACACGGCCAGTGACCCAGAGCCGGGATCGAACGTGGGATCTCAGCGCCATGAGGCAGCAGTGCAAACCACTGCGCCACCGTGCGGACCAGAATTTATTCTAATAACCTGCTCGCAGTGACACCTGATGCACCATTCCAATAATCACAAGACTTTCATTTCAACTCCATAGAACAAATGGTAGGCTGGTAATGTCGGTAATTACACCCATTACCCTCACCCATTTGGTTTCATTACCTCAGAATTCATATGCACGTGCCTCAAACTCACTATCCCATAAACTAGCAAAAATTGGCCGAATTCAACAAGAACTCAAGTGAAACCACACAATATTGGCAAGTAAAATCAGTCTTGCCATATTCAACTGGAGGTCAGCTTGACTTACTAGCTATTTAAGATTGTACAGGCATGCCCAGATACTCTTTCAGATGACATATTAAATCAAGGTTGGCATACAAGATAACCTTTGCACCAATGTGAACAGCAGGACGTTTTTACTGCTCCAGTCAATGGTAGACCTTCAAAAATCAACTGGTTGGTTGGTCAATTCTCAGTTGCTGTATGCACGATTTGGGAATTGCTGCTGCCCTAACCTAAATAAAACGGAGCAATTTCAAATGCAATCACTTGAGCCGCAGTGCAATGGGATCCCCAAGGACAAAACAATCACCACATGAATTCAAATTCTTTCAAAGGGTGAAGAATTCAACATGTCGTAGCATTTTGATAACAGTTCAGATGGGCGGCACGATAGCAGTGGTTAGCACTGTTGCTTCACAGCTCCAGGGTCTCAGGTTCGATTCCCGGCTTGAGTCACTGTCTGTGTGGAGGCTGCACGTTCTTCCATGTCTGCGTGGGTTTCCTCCGGGTGCTCCGGTATCCTTCTACAGGTCCCAAAAATGTGCTGTTAGGTAATTTGGAGGTTCTGAATTCAATGTACCCGAACAGGCGGCAGAATGCGGCGACTAGGGCCTTTTCATAGTAACTTCATTGTAGTGTCGATGTAAGCCTACTTGTGACAATAAAGATTATTTTGCAATCAGTGGCAAAGCAAAAGCAAGCACCTCAACAGTGCACCGAAAGATCCTGACCTGTGATGAGATGCAACCTAGTTTGAAGGCAATCGCCAATGGCAATTTGCAAACATTTTAGTTATCCTTTTTTCAGGGTCAGGTTGATTGTTTGGAACTCATTGCTGTTAAATACCATGACCTCAATGATCAAAGCTTCACTTTTTAATGGGGTTTTCAATCAGGAAATTTTATCAGGACAACTGATCTCGATTGCTGGCTTGGCAGGGATAGCCACAGTGCAACCTATGTCCAAATAGAGAATGACAGTCTGCAACTTCCATATTTGCACTGAATCCTTGAGTTCGATTGAGGGGTAAATTAGAGAATGCCAACCTCGTTGAGGTCGCCAGTATCCCAGATGCCAGTCTTCGGTCAATTGATGGGACGGCAAGTTAGCACAGGTGCTTCACAGCTCCAGGGTCCCAGGTTAGATTCCCGGCTTGGGTCACTGTCCGTGCAGAGGTCGCACGTTCTCCCCACTTTTGCGTGGGTTTCCTCCGGGTGCTCCGGTTTCCTCCCAGT
Organism: Scyliorhinus torazame; assembly: GCF_047496885.1. NCBI lineage: Eukaryota > Metazoa > Chordata > Chondrichthyes > Carcharhiniformes > Scyliorhinidae > Scyliorhinus > Scyliorhinus torazame. The sequence continues at coordinate 204,679,153 of NC_092708.1, read as the reverse complement.
CCAAAGATGTGCAGGTTAGGTTGATTGGCCATGCTAAATTGTCCAAAAACTTTAGATGGGGTTACTGGGTTATGGCGATAGGGTGGAGGTGTGGGCTTAGATGGGGTGATCTTTCCAAGGGCCTGTGCAGACTCGATTGGCCTCCTTCTGCACTGTAAATTCAATGATCTATGGCTCAGTGACGGCAAGAAATTATAAATGTTATTGGTGCCACAAGTAGGCTTACATAACATTGCAATGAAGTTACTGTTAAAAAGGCTGAAGGCACTGGATGCAGCCCGCAATAGGCCAACAATATTTCTGTAGTATTGAAGACTTGTACTTCAGAACTACGCATGCGCCAAACCATTGTGCAATATAGAAAGTTACCCACGAATGCGGTGTCCATAAAATGCAGGACAAAGCCAATTACTCCCCAGTCTACACTCACACAACATTGAATGCACCAACGAGTGCTATGAAGTGGCAATTGAACAACAATAACCTGCTTAGGGTTCCATTAGGGCCACTCGACTCCTGACTGACCTTATAACAGTCTTAGTCCAAACATAAACAATAGAATGCAAGGAGCGAGTAACTGCCGTTGACATCAAGGCATCATTTGAACTACTGTGGCATCAAGCCCTGGAAAAACTGGCTATTGGGGTGAACTCTCCACTGGTGGAGTTATACCCAACGCATGATTGCAGTTAGAGGTCAACAATCTCAATCCAGATCAACTCCCTAGCCACAGAAAAGGCATTTGACTGGGTCGAATGGAAATACCTCAGGTACTGGAGAGGTTCGGGCTTGGAACAGTGTTCACCTCCTGTGTAAAACTCCTATACAACGCTCCCATGGCAAGCGTACGAGCCAACAACACCAACTCCCGATACTTCCAGCTGCACAGGGGTACCAGACAAGGATGCCCACTGTCCCCGTTGCTGTTCGCTCTAGCGATCGAGCCACTAGCAATTGCGCTCAGAGCAGCAAAATGCTGGAGGGGATCCGAAGGGGCGGCAGGGAGCAGTCTCACTCTATGCAGGTGACCTGCTCCTCTACATTTCGGACCCACAAAGCAGCATGGACGGAATCATCACGCTCCTGAGAGTTTGGCACCTTCTCGGGCTACAAACTAACATGAGCAAAAGCAAGATCTTCTCGGCACACCCACAAGTAGGGGGGACAGCACTAACGGGACTGCCGTTTACAAGCACAATACAAATTCCGCTACCTGCGGATCCAAATAGCCCATGACTGGAAAGGGATCCACAAATGGAACCTCACCAGTCGGACAGAGAAAGTAGAAAAAGGACCTGCAAAGATAGAACATATAACATTACAGCGCAGTACAGGCCCTTCAGCCCTTGATGTTGTGCCGACCTGTGAAACCACTCTAAAGCCCATCTACACTAATCCCTTATTGTCCATATGTCTATCCAATGACCATTTGAACGCCCTTAGTGTTGGCGAGTCCACTACTGTTGCAGGCAGGGCATTCCACGCCCTTACTCGGAGTAAAGAACCTACCTGACATCTGTCTTGTATCTATCTCCCCTCAATTTAAAGCTATGTCCCCTCGTGCTAGACATCACCATCTGAGGAAAAAGGCTCTCACTGTCCACCCTATCCAATCCTCTGATCATCTTGTATGCCTCAATTAAGTCACCTCTTAACCTTCTTCTCTCTAACGAAAACAGTCTCAAGTCCCTCAGCCTTTCCTCATAAGATCTTCCATCCATACCACGCAACATTCTGGTAAATCTCCTCTGCACCCTTTCCAATGCTTCCACATCCTTCCTATAATGCAGCGAACAGAATTGCACGCAATACTCCAAATGCGGCTGCACCAGAGTTTTGTACAGCTGCAACATGACCTCATGGCTCCGAAATTCAATCCCTCTACCAATAAAAGCCAACACACTGTACACCTTCTTAACAACCCTCTCAACCTGGGTGGCAACTTTCAGGGATCTATGTACATGGACACAGAGATCTCTCTGCTCATCCACACTGCCAAGAATCTTACCATTAGCCCAGTACTCTGTCTTCCTGTTATTCCTTCCAAAATTAATCACCTCACACTTTTCTGCATTAAACTCCATTTGCCACCTCTCAGCCCAGCACTGCGGCTTATCTATGTCCCTCTGTAACATGTAACATCCTTCCGCACTGTCCACAACTCCACCAACTTTAGTGTCATCTGCAAATTTACTCACCCATCCTTCTACGCCCTCCTCCGGGTCATTTATAAAAATGACAAACAGCAGTGGCCCCAAAACAGATCCTTGTGGTACACCACAAGTAACTGGGCTCCAGCCTGAACATTTCCCATCAACCACCACCCTTTGTCTTCTTCCAGCTAGCCAATTTCTGATCCAAACTGCTAAATGACCCTGAATCCCATGCCTCCGTATTTTCTGCAGTAGCCTACCATGGGGAACCTTATCAAACGCTTTACTGAAATCCATATACACCACATCAACTGCTTTACCCTCGTCCACCTATTTGGTCACCTTCTCAAAGAACTCAATAAGGTTTGTGAGGCACGACCTACCCTTCACAAAACCATGTTGACTATCTCTAATCAAATTATTCCTTTCCAGATGATTATACATCCTATCTCTTATAAACCTGTCCAAGATTTTTCCCACAACAGAAGTAAGGCTCACTGGTCTGTAGTTACCGGGGTTGTCTCTACTCCCCTTCTTGAAAAAGGGGACATTTGCATCTCATCTTTACATAAGCCTCCTTCTTCCTCTTGAAGAAGACACACTTTAAACCACCTTCCTGCCTGCCGGTACACTCCTGCAACTTTGAAACCTTACTCCCTCACTACTCTCAACCTCCTGTATACTGGAGCTACAATTCAGGTTCACAAGCCCCTGCTAAACTAGTTTAAATTTCCCCCCCCCCCCAAAAGGATATTGGTACCCCTCTGGTACAGGTGTAGACCACCCCGTTTGTAGAGGTCCCACTCCCACTCTCCCTCGCGGGGAGAGTCCAGACGATCAAAATGGAAGTACTGCCCAGGTACCTCTTCCTACTTAGATCCATTCTGATCTACATCCCCAAGACCTTTTTCAAAGCACTAGACAAACTAATCATGGCATTCGAATGGGGAGTGGAAGAATGCTGGGATCCCAGAAGCCGAGTGGGTGCGCGCGGAAGAGGCCTCCTGCATGGGGACCTCCCTCCAGGCCCTCGCCACGACGGCACTCCCACCCCCACCCAAAAAACACTCCAGCAGCCCGGTGGTGATAGCCACCCTCCAGTCCTGGAACCAACTACGGCAGCAATTTAGCCTGACCAAAATGTCGGACAAAGCTCCCATCTGCAACAATCATAGGTTCACATCAGCACTGACTGACTCCACCATCAAAAGGTGGGGACAGGACGGAGTAACACCAACAGTCAGGGACCTATACACAGACGGCAGGATCGCAACACTGGACAAACTGACACAGAAATTCCAGCTAGCCTGGGGGAACGAGCTATGGTACCTGCAACTCAAAAACTTCCTACGAAAGGAGACAAAGACATACCCCACAACCGCCACGACAGACATTACTGGAAGAGTTACTGGACGCAAGCATACTAGATAAAGGAAACTGCAGCAACACATATGACCGACTGGTAGAAGGGGCTGACACCGTACTGGATGCAACAAGAAAGAAATAGGAGGACCACCTGGGGATTGAAATAGGGTGGGGACTCTGGAGCAAAGCACTGCATAGGGTCAACTCCACCTCCATGTGTGCAAGGCTCAGCCAGACGCAATTTAAAGTGGTACATAGAGCCCACTTAACAAGAACCCGTATGAGTAGGTCCTTCCCGGAGGTGGAGGATAAATGTGAACGGTGCCAAGGAGGCCCGGCCACACCCACATGTTCTGGTCTTGCCCAAGACTTGCAGGGTACTGGACAGCCTTCTGCGAGGCAATGCCCAAAGTAGTGGGGATGAGGGTGGAGCCATGCCCGCAAGTGGCAGTCTTCAGGGTATCAGACCAGCCAGATCTATTCCTGGGGAGGAGGGCGGCTGCCCTTGCCCCCCTGATCGCCCACCGTAGAATCCTGTTCGACTGGCGGTCAGCAGCACCACCCAAGGCTGGCTGTCCGACCTCAGAATCTCGACAAATGGAGAAAATCAAATTCGCCATCCGAGGGTCAGACGACTGCTTCCACAGAACGTGGGAGCCATTCACCCAATTGTTGTGGGACCGGTTTGTGGCCAACGAACAAGGAGAAAAATAGCCATGTCGCCAAGAATCAGGGGAAAGTAGCCGAGGCGGGGGAGGGATAGACCAGGAGAGGGGGGGGGAACACAGCTAAACCTAAGAGGAAAGAAAGGCGGACCACAGGCTGGGGCAGGGGAGAGAAAGAGTGAAGAGACAGGGAGCAATAGAGAACCAGGGAGGTGGGGGGGGCTGGTAAATGATAGCCGGAAGGAGGGCACGGGAAACGATAACAAACTTGCCATCTACAGGAACAGAGAGTAAGGAGAATCGAGGTGAAAGACGGGACAAACGGCTGAAGCAGAGGTGAACAGCAGCGAAAATCATCTGGGAGAAAGTGACAACACCAGACACATTCGAGTATTGCCCTCTGTAATTGTTTCTCCGCCACCCAAATGTATATCTACCTCCCCAGTCTCCATGCACCCCCCCGCCCCCCAACAAACAGATGCCTACTTATGTGTTGTAAATAATATTGCCAATTGTACAGAGATGCTGCTGTTGAGCTGGTGCATAATACCTTACCAGTTACTTTATTTTATATTTCTTTTTTATTATTACTTTTGGGTTTTTTTGTATGTTTGTGTGTGCCCTTTTCTATATATACATATATATTATTTTTGTACATAACTTTGTTCAAAAACCCAATAAAAAACATTTATAAAAAAAACAATCTAAATCCAAAGGACATCACTGCATGAATCACTCGGGTCCCAAACATCTTCAGCTGTTTCATCAATGACCTTCTCGCCATCATAAGATCCAAGGTAAAGAAGGTCACATGATCAAGACCAGTCAATACTTGACTCCAGTCTGACATGTCATTGAAAGCAAACTGCTGATATTCAATACCCACAAGCTACACAAAATTTGAAACGTTCACAATCCTATAAATTTTTAAACCTGCAGAAAGAAAATGAAACCTGCCAAAGTCAATAGGAATTGATGAATCAGTGGTCTGTAGTAACAAGCAGGTGTAATTTACGTTAAGAGTTACGAACCAAAAGCACACGGTCATTCATAACCAGTAAGAAGTCTTACAACACCAGATTAAAGTCAAACAGGTTTATTTGGAATCACTGGATTTCAGAGCGTGGCTCGTTCATCAGGTAGCACAAGTGGATAGCACTGTGGCTTCACAGTGCCAGGGTCCCAGGTTAGATTCCCTGCTGGGTCAGTCTGTGCGGAGTCTGCACGCTCTCCCCTTGTCTGCGTGGGTTTCCTCCGGGTGCTCCGGTTTCCTCCCAGTCCAAAGACGTACAGGTTAGGTGGATTGGCCATGACAAATTTCACTTAGTGGCCAAAAAAAAGTTAGGAGGGGTTATTGGGTTACGGAGAGAGGGTGGAAGTGAGGGCTTAAGTGGGTCGTTGCAGACTCGATGGGCCGAATGGCCTCCTTCTGCACTATGTTCTATGTAAACCTGTTGTACTTTAACCTGGTGTCGCAAGACTTCTTAATGTGCCCACCACCCAACGCCGGAGTCTCCACATCATTCATAACCAGAGAAGTGAAAGCCTGTTGGCTTTTTACTGGCAGATATCCAATTTTTAAAATAGTATTAAAAAATACATTGAACAATTAAAGATAGTTCCCAGTTCTGCACGTCCAAACTTCAATTGGGAGCAACTACTAATAGTTCAAACAAATCTACACCGCAGGAATTGCGCGCAAATGAGATTCCAAACACTAAATTCAATCTCTGAACGAGTCAATTCAAATCTTGTACAAGAATGTCATGCCTTGATGCAATGAGTGGAGGCCCGCCTATAACTCAATTTCAGGAAGACCGATGCAAAGAAATTCCAGAGTAGACTAATCTCCCAATCAGCCTCCTTGGGTTCTGAATTTCAGTCCCACAAAGCAATAAGACAAAGGACCAGATCACATTTTGGACAAGCCAATTTTTATTAAGTGTTCATTAGTTGCTGTTTTACACTTTGTTGAAGGCTGCCACATCAACAGACTGCACGCAATCTTCAAATGCAGTGATAGTTTCTTCCAGCATATCTGTTCCCACCTGAAAAGAAATACTCAATTAGAATATTCTAAGATGTAAAGTTCAAATGTATGCACTAGGACCACCAAAACCAGTGCTTCATTTGTATTATTCCACTTGCCTCAGCAAATGATCAAATTATTGACATAGCTGTATTTGCAACAACACTGTTACACAGTGGTGTGACCACGATGGAGCCAATACAAGCCAAACACCAACTTCAACATTCAAGTTTGAAACAGTTCAGTTCCTTATTGACCACAGTGCAAGACTGAAAGCGACTTTGATTAAAAAGGAAACAATGCACATAAAATACTAAGACGTGTGCCTCGTGAAGTACTGAAGTTGCCAGTGTTATTTTATCCGAAGTCAAAATCAAATACTGTGCCTGCCATCTCAAATGTCACACCACAAAATATTTCTGAAAAGGAAAAATAGCTCATGCTTCCTCATCAATTCCTCTCCATTGGTGAGGCTGCCAATGGCCTGTCCAGAACGGAATTTGTACAAACCACCTCTTACCCTTCACCCACCTTCCCTCCTGCATGATTCAGGATCCAAAATTCCGCAAGAGTGGTCAATACAAAACTCAGTTCTTCTTGAAATAAGAAACGTGTTTGAAAAATGAGAAAGGTTGCAGTGTCAAGGTTTGCGAAAAGAGTTTAAGAATCGGCAGGGGGACATCAAGAATCAGGTTTGGGAAAAAAGAATCAGGTTTGGCTTGTAACATGCTGGCCAAGCAATGTATTCGGGGCACAGTGATCTTCTTCAGAATCAGTTTAGCAGCCCAAAATGTTTTCTTACTTGCCAACAATTCACAACAGATTAAAATGGCGAAAAGCAAGCACACCACAATTTGTTTAGTACAAGCTTTCAAGCATTAGCAATAGCTACTTTAGCAATGAAATTGCAATTGGGTTGAGATTTGTTTGCTAACCAGTAACTGAAACCACATTCTTACCTTGTCATCTTCAACTACACATTGAATCTGTAGCTTCTTGATGCCATAGCCCACTGGAACCAGTTTGGCTGTAATGGAATAGACCAGTTTAAGAGAATGCACGAAAGCAATGACATAATCAGCCCATGTCAGATATAATCAAACTGACAGCAGAAAAGCCAACTTTTACAGGCAATGCCTATAACCACAATTGAGTTCAGATTGGCATTTTCCTGTCAGTTAATCCTGCAAAGTCAAGTCAATTCCACCTCGAGGAAAAGGTGGCAATGTGAGACGTCGAAACTTAAAGTAAGCTAACAGCAAACAAAACTTGCCCGTACTTAATCTTTATGAATTATATTTTCTCAACTACATTTCTAATTCAACTATTTCCTATCAACCTGCAGTCCAGGAAATCTAATTACACAAATTTGTCACAAAAGATGTAAATAGGGCGAGAAGAATTCAGTTGCTCTTGCGCCAGGATTCAGAAATGTTGACAATGCAACATAGGAGCACAGTGGTTAGCGCTGCTGCGTCACAGTGCCAGGTTCGATTCCCGGCTTGGGTCATTGTGCGGATTCTGCACGTTCTACCCGCCTGCGTGAGTTTCCTCCGGGTGCTCCAGTTCCCTCCCACAAGTCTCGAAAGATGTGCTTGTTGGGCAAGTTGGACATTCTGAATTCTCCCTCAGTGTATCCAAACAGGCGATGCAGTGTGACGACTAGGGGATTTTCATAGTAACTTCATTGCAGTGTTAAAGTAAGCCTACTTGTGACACTAATAATTATTATTACTGGAAATGAACTGAGCACTGCCTGGATAATAGCCGATGCCCATGCCTTAACCTATAACAATCAAGATGACCTGGCGGCGAAAGGTTCCAAACCAGTATGGTAATTACTACAGCAGATAGCTGCAACTTGCAATCAGAAGGAAATTGGTTTACTGAGCCGTCCAACACTCCTGAATTTGCCAAGACTGATAGTCTAAAAGACATACTGAAAATGGATTGTCCCAAAAGCTGGCCTTAGCAAGAGTTGAGCATTGCAAATCTGTCAAGTGAGCTCCCATTACACAAGCTCAACCAAGGAGACCATCTTAATTTACAATATTACTGTTAAACACAAATCAAATAATACTCACAAGAACCCCAAACCAAGCCATCCATTATCACTGAACGTACACACTCCTCCAATTTGCCCATGTCAGTTTCATCGTCCCATGGTTTCACATCCAGCAAGATCGATGATTTAGCAATGAGTGCTGGCTCTAAAAGCATACATCATAAATTAAGCGTGTCAGTCATTTTAAGGATCAGATTCCAATCACATGTACCACAGTTCTGGCCCCAACTGGTAGATGTCAGTGCCTGTGCTCCAAACAAGCTTATTCCCACCCGACTTTAACTTCAGCTGCATATCATTCTATTCCTTTCTTCTTCATGTATTTACCTGGTTTCTTTTTCAAAGCAACTTTTCAGCTCAAAAACACCATGCATTTACTTCAAAATCTCAAATGTATTAACAATTTTGATCCAAACACCAATGAAAAGCTTTATGTTAATAACAACGCAAGTTGAATTTGAACAGTATACGAATGCTCAAGCATAAGCAAATATGGCGCATTTAAAATAATGGATAACCACTGAAATACACGTAATTTATTAACAATATCTACAAACACTAACATTTAAGAAGCATCTAATTTACCCTCAGTTTATCAGAAACATTGGCTTTGTCAGATTAGATTAATTCACATCACTGATTCAGTCGAAAGATGGTGAATTGGAATCATCATTAAAACCATTTCATTTCACAGTTCTACCAGCATAAATCCACTTAAAATAGGCTGCAGCGTATCTACAGTACAGAATGGGATACATTACAGTACAGAATGGGATACATTAAAAATTAAGCATTTTTTTCTTGTCATCCAGCATCAAAAGGACTTGGATCTGTGTCCTTTAAAAGAACCTCAAGAAACAGTCAAGTTACGTGAATCATATTTACACACATCTGCCAGTATTTGCAAAACACTGAATCTACACCACAGATCCATATTGGGAGACACCATAATTAAGCATTCTTGTCTTCAGACCATTGTACGAAATTGTAACTTGATGGTACATACTTTTGGATTTTTTAGCTTCATATTGAGCGAGACGCTCTTCCTTGACCCTCTTAGCCTCTGCACTTTCCTGCAAGAAACAGATGTAAACAGTCAATTGTGCTCAATGGAACTTCAGCATAAAATTATGTACTGGACTGGTTTTGTCAGATTGTCAAAGCATAATCATTAATTCAGCCGAAAGATGGTGAATTGTAGAATCATCATGAAAACCAGTCTCCAACACCAAGAAATCACAAACAAACCAAACTGATACTCAACTGGCAGGATTAACTGCTATGGCTCTTCAACCAACATTCTTAAACCACTACCAACCAAAGCCAATTTAAATATAAATAGCGAACTTTCAACCGATCGTGATCCTAGAGAGAATAGGCCACAATCCTGGACACAGGTCATATTTTATCTGAAACACTTAACATCTCCAAATTTTGTAGCAATCCTACAAACCGGTGTTAACAGGTGCATTTGTTTTGGGAGCCACCAGTTGGATATACTTTGTACCTCGTACCTCCATCATACCAGCAATTTTAACGGCAGAGTTTGAGGAAGAGGTCTGAAGCCATTAAATTCTGGACTTATTAACATATCGACCTGCAAGAGTATCAGGAACAAAAAAAAAAAAAAGAGGGGCTATCTAGACATGGCAAAATACTACAAAGCAAAAGTATCCTCAATTCAATATTTGTCTCAGATAATCAATCCAGGAGGAATTCAGTCACATACAGCACAGGTCAAACTCTGTACAGAACCCACCTCCTCATCATCAGATCCAAAGAGATCAATGTCATCGTCATCATCTTCCACAGCTTTTGCTGGTGTTGTATCTGCTACGTTTTGTGGGCCATATTTACCAAGAGGCTGCTTAACACCCGGAAGGCTGTCAGTGGTGAAAGTTCAAAAATACAATAAAGAATTAGGTTAATATCCAAACTGACTAAATCATAGTGGCTTAGATTTAACCATAATATAAACAGCCAGTGTCAGCATTTGCAACCTCATCACATCTAGAATACCTCCCCCTCCCTAGCAGTTACCACAGAAGGCAATTAGAATCTGCCTCCAAATAATTTCTGATACAAAATCACTTCCACCTGGTCCCCAACGATCCTAAACTGTAAGAATTCAGAAAATGGGTTGGTTTGCAGCTAAAACACTTTCCTCCGCTCAATCCTTCCAAAATTACAAATCAAAAGATAATTCATGATCTGTAAAACTCTTGGGACACAAGCTACAAAATACATTCATACCTTTTGTTTCAGGATTATTTGATTTCTAGTAGGAAACCAAGTTAGATGAGAGGCTTTTAGAAAGCAATTTGTCAGAACTGTTGAACGAATATTTTCGGCAATATATAAATCCTAGGTCAGAAAATTGTTCTCACTCAAATACAATTGTGGCATCTCTGGCGCTGAAATTTAAATAGTTAATGCAGCGAGTCTTTGGATTAACCCAACGACTGCATCATAGCTAGAAAAATTAAATACAAGTCCATAGTTTTTGCAATGTGTAATTCAAACACAATGCTGAGTACATTTTTTGATCACTGGGGCCATTGATTTGCAGTGTTAAGTTAGTTATGTTCTTAAAGGATTGTTGCAATCACGTTTCCTGAGCCGTAACAAATACAAGATTTTGTTGAAACTGTCCTACAGTAAGGTTCAAGGCAAACCTTGTCAGGTTCTGAGGAGTGTCTCAGAGGAGATGGGTAGAGGTGGAAAAATGGGAAAAGATGAGAGCATAGGCAGCTGAAGGCACAGCTGTCAATGATGCAGCTATATTTATAAATTAATATATATTACGATGTGCATGAAGCCAAGTTTGGAGAAGTAGAGACTTAAGCATAGTAGGGCTGGAGGGGATTAATGATGTGTGGGGTAAGGCCATGGAGGAATTTTGAAAACAAAATGTTTTTTTATATTGCGGGGTCATTAATTTAGATGAGTAAGCATTGGGATGGTTGATGGATGAAATGGAATTTGATGAGTTAGGATACAAGCAGCATAGCTATGTTATCTGAAAGACTAGCTAGGAGGGCATTAAGATATTCAAGCCAAGAGTTAACAAAGGTGTATAGATGGGGGTTGCAGTAGCAGACAACATGCAAGGTTAGAGATGAAAACAGGTGGGATTTGCTAACAGAATGAAAATGAGGTCAGGAGCTCAATTTCAATGATAAATATAGGGTTACAGCTGGATCTTCAAATTCAAAAGCTGGAAGTTTTAAAGTGAGGGGAAAAACGTCTATTTTGATCAGAAACTAGAGGGATTTTAGATTAAGAACGGTTTATTACAATTCTTTCTTCAAAACTCGCAAAGTGTTCAGCACGCAGTCATCATTTTATTTCAAAAAGCTTTCCTTATTGTAATATGAAATTCTGTTTTGATCACACCCATTCCTTTTTTAAAAAAACTGTTTACCTTCAACAATGTTTTAAAAAACACAAGAAAAGGCCACTTGGGGCTCCTCGAAACATCTGCCATTCACTTTCACAGATCACGTTCAACCCATTTTTAATTCTTTCACAGGACGTGAGTGCTTTGACTCAGTAGCAACAGTCTCCTGAATCAATGATGTGGGTTCAAGTCGCAGTCTAGAGAATTGAAGGCATAATCTAGTGACACTTCAGCGGTTGTAATAAGAAATTAGAACATTAGGATCGAGAATGCCCTGCCGGATAGGATATTGGGTGCAGATTCCAATAGCAGCCTTCAAAAGGGAACTAACTAAATATTTTGAGTGGGGATGGAAAAGAAGCAGAGTGAGACTCTCTACTTGACTGTTTTTCGAAAGTTCTGATGCAGGTTCAAATGGCCTGCTGTGCGAAATTATTCAATGACGCAGAAGTAATTTTTAGTTGGGCATATCTACTGACAAATGAAGTAATAAATAATTTAAGCAAATCAACATCAGCTGGAGAGGGAACAGTACCAAAAATCTATTAGACTTTTCTGAATTATAAATGTATTGACATTAAATCTACAGAAACATAATGGAACAGAAGTAGGAGCCAATTCAGCCCTTCGAGCCAGCTCTGCCATTCCCAACTCTGCCTCATCTCCACCTTCCTGTCCACTCCCCATAATGCTTCACCCCGCTAACACTACTAAATAAAAACCTATCTATCTCCTCAAATTTGTTTAGTGTCCACTGCACTCCTAGATTTCCACAGATTCAGCACCCTTTGAGTGAAGTAATTCCTCCCCATTTGATTTTGATCTGCCATCCCTTAGTCCTTTCGCTCTGGAATGTCCAACAAGGAAAAATATCCACTCTACCTCTACCGTGTCAATACCCTTTAGCGTCTTATATAGCTCAATTAACTCAATACAGCAGTGAGAATCTGCCTCCTTTAAGTCAACTGAAGTGACATACTCAACAATAAACCTGAATTATGTATATCAATGATATACAAGTTGTCAAGATTGTTAAGTATGGATTATAAAAGTACCAATATGTTAGAATTGTATACTGGTGAGGCCACAACTGGAATATTGTACACAGTTCTGGTCACAATACAGGAAGGACATTATTGCTCTGGAGAGAGTGCAGAGGAGGTTTTCAAGAATGTTGTCAGGGTTAGAAAAGTGTGCATACAAGGAGCGATTGGATAGATTGGGGTTATTTTCCTTGGAACAAAGAAGGCTGAGGGGTGACTTAATTGAAGTTTACAAAATTAGGAGGGGGCAGAGATAGGGTGGACAGGATAAAATGGTTTCCCTTGGTGGAGAATTCTGGAACTAGGGGACATAGATTCAAGTTAAGTGGCAGAAGATGTAGAGACGACACGAGGGGAAACTTTTTTTATGCAGACGGTAATGGGAGTCTGGAATTCACTGCCTAAGTTGGTGGTGGAGGCAAAGACCCTAAAGTCTTTTAAAGGTGCCTGGATCTGTACCTTAAGTGCTCTAACCGGGTGCAGAAAGGTGGGATTAGAAAGGGCACCTTAGGCTGGCATCGACAAGATGGGCTGAATGGCCTCCTTCTATGCTGCAACTTTTCTACGATTCTATATCTAATTGCATTATTTAACAGCACCCTCAGTCATACAGCTAGCTACATCATGAAAACAAATCAACATGTCCATTAATTTCATCACTTTGTTTGTAATCATATCAATGATATTACTACCTAATTTGCACTATTCCAGTTGCACTTATCATGTGAACTACTTGAGTCATAATAAAGTGTCAGAAACAGATGAGAGTGTAACATACCAAGCCTTTGTGCTTTCATAGGACAGGATGTGATTATACCACCGGAGAGCATGGTAGAAATCAGCTGAAGGTGGAGCATCAAGAGCTTCAAATACAGCTATGTCAGCTTGAGATGGAACATACCTTGAAAAATAATTAAATATCTCAAAAAACTACAAACTCACAACAGGGGTTACATACACAAAAACTATTGCACATTAAACTAGATACAAAACTAGATCGTTCAATTGAAAGAAAAATCAAAGATGACTTTATAAATTCAGGAGGCCTCATCTAGGGCCCCATTATGTGTCTGTGGGGGGCTGAAGAGTTTGGGGGGGGGGGGGGGGGTGGGGGGTCTGGAGGCGGAGAGATCGTGTCTGGAAGGGGGGGGGGTTGTACGTGGCGACCGGGCGGCGGTGTGGAGGCCCGGGTTTGGGGAGACCTAGTTTGGGGGTGGGCCCGGGTTTGGGGGGGTGGGGGGCCCGGGTTTGGGGGGGTGGGGGGCCCGGGTTTGGGGGGGTGGGGGGCCCGGGTTTGGGGGGGTGGGGGGCCCGGGTTTGGGGGGTGGGAGGCCCGGGTTTGGGGGGGGGGGGGGGGGGGGAGGCCCGGGTTTGGGGGGGGGGGGGGGGGGAGGCCCGGGTTTGGGGGGGGGGGGGGGGGGGAGGCCCGGGTTTGGGGGTGGGGGGGTAGGCCCGGGTTTGGGGTGGGGGTGGGAGGCCCGGGTTTGGGGGGGGGGGGGGGGGTGGGAGGCCCGGGTTTGGGGGGGGGGGGGGTGGGAGGCCCGGGTTTTGGGGGGGGGGGGGGGTGGGAGGCCCGGGTTTTGGGGGGGGGGGGGGGGGGGGGAGGCCCGGGTTTTGGGGGGGGGGGGGGGGGGGAGGCCCGGGTTTTGGGGGGGGGGGGAGGCCCGGGTTTTGGGGGGGGGGGGGGGGGGGAGGCCCGGGTTTTGGGGGGGGGGGGGGGGGGGGGGAGGCCCGGGTTTTGGGGGGGGGGGGGGGGGGGGGGGAGGCCCGGGTTTTGGGGGGGGGGGGGGTGGGGAGGCCCGGGTTTTGGGGGGGGGGGGGGGGAGGAGGCCGGGTTTTGGGGGGGGGGGGGGGGGGGAGGAGGCCCGGGTTTTGGGGGGGGGGGGGGAGGAGGCCCGGGTTTTGGGGGGGGGGGGGGGAGGCCCGGGTTTTGGGGGGGGGAGGCCCGGGGTTTTGGGGGGGGGGGGGGAGGCCCGGGGTTTTGGGGGGGGGGGGGGGGAGGCCCGGGTTTTGGGGGGGGGGGGGGGAGGCCCGGGTTTTGGGGGGGGGGGGGGAAGAGGCCCGGGTTTGGGGGGGGGGGGGAAGAGGCCCGGGTTTGGGGGGGGGGGGGGAAGAGGCCCGGGTTTGGGGGGGGGAAGAGGCCCGGGTTTGGGGGGGGGGGGGGAAGAGGCCCGGGTTTGGGGGGGGGGGGGGGGAAGAGGCCCGGGTTTGGGGGGGGGAAGAGGCCCGGGTTTGGGGGGGGGGGGGGGGGGAGGCCCGGGTTTGGGGGGGGGGGAGGCCCGGGTTTGGGGGGGGGGGGGGGAGGCCCGGGGTTTGGGGGGGGGGGGGGGAGGCCGGGTTTGGGGGGGGGGGGGGGGGAGGCCCGGGTTTGGGGGGGGGGGGGGGGGGGAGGCCCGGGTTTGGGGGGGTGGGGGGAGGCCCGGGTTTGGGGGGGGGGGGGGGGAGGCCGGGTTTGGGGGGGGGGGGGAGGCCCGGGTTTGGGGGGGGGGGGGGGGAGGCCCGGGTTTTGGGGGGGGGGGGGGGGGAGGCCCGGGTTTTGGGGGGGGGGGGGGGGAGGCCCGGGTTTTGGGGGGGGGGGGGGGAGGCCCGGGTTTTGGGGGGGGGGGGGGGGGGGAGGCCCGGGTTTTGGGGGGGGGGGGGGGGGAGGCCCGGGTTTTGGGGGGGGGGGGGGGGAGGCCCGGGTTTTGGGGGGGGGGGGAGGCCCGGGTTTTGGGGGGGGGGGGGGAGGCCCGGGTTTTGGGGGGGGGGGGGGGGGGGGAGGCCCGGGTTTTTTGGGGGGGGGGCAGGGAGGCCCGGGTTTTGGGGGGGGGGCAGGGAGGCCCGGGTTTTGGGGGGGGGGGCGGGGAGGCCCGCGTTTTGGGGGGGGTGGGGTAGGCCCGGGTTTGGGGGGCGTTTTTTTTTTGGGGGGGGGGGGGGGAAGCCCGGGGGTAGAGCAGTGCCAAATAGAGTCTGAGCTAGGCCGCAGGCGGCCGGACGATGTCCAACACTTTCGCAATGGCGACAATCGGCGCTTCGCCGTCTCCCCTCCCACTCCGTCCCCTCGGGTAGCCTTGGCCCCGCCTTACCCACCCCTCGATGTAGCTCCGATCCGCCAGGTAGTCGTTAAGCACCTTCAAGCCGGAGGCGGATTTGAGGTCTCCAAATCCCATGTTTTATTCGAGGTGAGGGGGCTCCGGTTCCCTGTACCCTTAACTCGCGCGGCGGCCGTTAGAAGAGGCCGCGCCGCCCGCGCGCTGCCTTTATATCCTCACCGGAAACCCGGCCATGGGGTGGGGGTGGGTCATCGGCCCGAGAAATAAAACAAGCACAAAACTTCAAAATAACCATCAATACCTTATCTCTTCATCGCACGAATTGATTCTCAAACATAAAATTTTAAAACATTTGAAATTAAAATAAATCCGAGAGGCTCGGCTCGGAGAGTTCTCGGCCCGGGGGGCGGGGGGGGGGGGAGACTCACGGAAATAGCCGAAGCTGCTAACGGTTTTTCCGGAGCAGGTTTTATTTTATTTTGAATTTGCATTACTGTGTTGTTGCATTTAAAGGGAGTGCTGGCGGGAGGAAAGAGTAATTCTTGATTGGTTTTGTTTCCAATTTTGCCGTCGTTCGTCGTTGTAGAGGGAGTCGGAAATTGCCGAGTGCGCAGTAAGAGCCGCCATCGCTGTTGTGATTGAGAAGGCCAAACAGCGGAGCGGAGCGGGCTGGGTGAGTGAGAGCGATGCTGGATGGTGATTGAGTTGGGTAACTGGCGTCCCCTGGTCGGCGATCTTGAGAGACCCCGACGGCTCTTGCACACCCGTGCCTTCGAAGCGAGGCTGTAGCCCGGCTTTCTGGGCTTTGCCCTTGACCCTGAGAGGCTCAATCCACAACTCCTCTTCAGCGGTGCCCGGCCAACCCTTTCATAATGGAACTGTTAATAAAATTGAGCTGTGGCTGGGACTGCTGAAACTGTTCTTCTGCAATACAAGTTTGTAAACTCCCTCAGTTCTTCCCCCCCCCCCCCCCCCCCCGGACCAGGATGTACAGACTAAATAGATGCTGCCCTACTCTATCCTATAGTCACACCGAAATAAACCTTTCTCAGGAGCTCACTTGGAAGATTGTGGGTACTAACCCCGCTCTGCAGACTTGAGTCCGAAATCTTGAAACGCCGTAGCAATCAAAGCTACGAGCCAAGTCCTGGAAAATGGGGGTTAGCAGAGAATCCTTACAGTGCAGAAGGGGGCCATTCGGTACATCGAGCCCGTACCAGCTCTGAAGGAACGCCCGATTGAGGCCCATTCCCCTGTCCTATCCCCATAACCCCACCTAACCTGTGGATCTTGAGACACTAAGGGGAAATTAGCATAGCCAATCCTGGGGGTTACCATTGATTTGGAACTGAACTGAGCTAACCATATTAATACTATGGCTACCAGGGCAGGCCAAAAGCTAAGAATCCTACAGCGAGTAACTCCCCTCCTGATACCCCCCCCCCCCCCCCAAGATGGTCCACCATCCCCAAGACGGTCCACCATCTACGAGGCATAGATCATAGAATTTACAGTGCAGAAGGAGGCCATTTGGCCCATCAAGTCTGCCTCGATTCTTGGAAAGAACACCCTACCCAAGCCCACACCTCCACCCTATCCCCATAACCCAGTAATCCCACCCAACACGGAGGGCAATTTTGGACACTAAGGGCCATTTATCATGGCCAATCCACCTAACCTGCACATCTTTGGACTGTGGGAGAAAACCTACGCACACACGGGGAGAACGTGCAGACTCTGCAGAGACAGTGACCCAAGCCGGGAATTGTACCTGGGACTCTGGAGCTGTGAAGCAGTGTGCTAACCACTATGCTACCCGTGCTGCCCCATACTCAGGAGTGTAATGGAATGCTCTCCACTTGCCTGGATGAGTGCAGCTCCAACAGCACTCAAGAAGCTCCACACCATCCAGGACAAAGCAGCCCGCATGATTGCGCACCGTTCCACAAACAATCAAACTCTCCAGCCATGTGTACCTTCTACAAGATGCACTGCAGTAACTTACCAAGGTTCCTTCTACAGCACCTTCCAAACCCATGACCACTACCATCTAGCAGGACAAAACCAACAGATACTTGGGAACCCCACCACTTGGAGGTTCCCTCCAAGTCACTCACCACCCTGACTTGGAAATATATCGCCGTTCCTTCACTGTCGCTGGGCAAAATTCTTGGAACTCCCTCCCTAACAGCACTTTCTGAAGGGCTACTAGGGACGGGCAATAAATACTCGCCGAAGTAGTGGCGCCAACATCCCGTAAATAATTTTTTGTTATACTATTAGCATCTTCATCTTGATAGATTGGAATATTTGAATCATTATTTCATAACATAACCTGGTGGTTCCTCAATAATCAGTTTCCACAGGCTCATGCGATCAGGCTCACTAATTTTCAGTGCTGCATTGAACTTTGTAGCCAGATGACATAGATTCAGAGCTCCTGGATGGGGGGGGGGGGGCATTAAATTCATTTCACTCACTAGTGTAGTGCAGCCTTGACTCTAATCACTGCTACAGAACTGGCAAGACCACAAATGCATTTGAACAGTAGAACGAGAATTTTCAAATCGCAGCTTTGCCAGCTGGGAAGATCACAAAATGTAGCTAGCGCAAGCACAGGGCTAACAGGCGAAAAGGACTTGATATGAGCTAGAATATGCATGGCAAGGTCTTGGGGAGCTCAGGTTCATAGAGGGTAAGGGCGGTGCAGTATTTAGCATTGCTGCCTAACGGCACCGAGGTCCCAGGTTTGATCCCGGCCCTGGGTCACTGTCCGTGTGAAGTTTGCATATTCTCCCTGTGCTGTATGGGTCTCACCCCCACAACCCAAAAGATGTGCAGGCTAGGTGGATCGGCCATGCTAAATTGACCCTTAATTGGGAAAAATAAATAATTGGAAACTCTACATTTTTAAAGGTTCATAGAGGATGGAAGGTTAAAGGCTGGTCTGGAGAGCATCCGAATAGTCAAGTGTGGAGATAACAAAATCATGGATGAGGGTTTCGGCAGTAAGCAAGCTGAGGCAGGGCTGGAGTCGGTGGAAGTTTGTTTAAGTTGATTCTAACTGAATGCTTCCTCTGTATGCAGGTCGCCATCATGTTGCGATTACCTGTGATTCGCAGGACGTTAACCGGCGTTTCCCAGTCTGCCAAAGATGTCCTGGGAGCAAAGAGCAATGGTATGAAAAATAATAGGGATGAGAAGTGTCCCCCTGTCAGCTATTTCAATGTATTGTGATCAATGTTGTGAGAGCTTACTAAGTTTCTCTGCACAGAGTTTTTTAAGTTTTGCAATTTTAATTGGCAATTTAGCATCGCCAGTCCATCTACCCTGCATATCTTTTGTGTTATGGGGGCGAGACTCACACAGACACTAGGAGAATGTGCAAACTCCACATGGTCAGTGACCTGGCGCCTGGATAGAACCAGGGTCCTCAGTGCCATAAGGAAGCAGTGCTAACCACTGTGCCACCTTGCTGCCATACCTCTGCACAGATTTACAGGGACATTGTAAATTTGTGGGGTGCTTGAGCTAATTTTATTAATTTGCGGGATGTGGGCATCGCTGGCTTGGCCAGCATTTATTGCCCATCCCAAATTGCTCTTGAACTGAGGGACTTGCCTTGCCATTTCAGAGGGAAGTTAAGAGTCAACCAAATTGCTGTGGGTCTGGAACATAACATAAGAACTAGGAGCAGACTTCTGGTTGCGGCTATGCAGAGCTAAGCCGCACGATTCGGCAGCTCCCGCTACTACGGACTTTTGGGCTCATTGGAGGAGCCCCAACTGAATTTTTTTTGACGACAACCCGTGGGGAAGTGAAGAGAGAGGTCCCCCTCCAACATTTATGGACCGGACCAGAAGTGCAACGGCCAAAAAAGCGGAATTGGAGCAGCGGGAGAAGCGAGGGGCAAAAATCAAAATGGCGGCGGCCGGGGACAAAGCGGAGTGCGGGCCGGAGCTGCAGGAATTCATCAAGCGCTGCTTCGAGGAGCTGCGGAAGGAGATGCTGGCGCCTATGCTGGCGGTAATTGAAGGACTAGGGGTAACCCAGAAGACCCACGAGGTGAAGATCCAGGAGGTACAGAAAAGAGTGAGTGAGAATGAGGACGAGCTCTTGGGCCTGGCGGTGAAAGTGGAGCGGCACGAGGCGCTACACAAGAAGTGGGCGGGAAGACTCGGAAGACCTGGAGAACAGGTCGAGGAGAAAGAATCTGCGGATCCTGGGTCTCCCAGAAGGAGTGGAGGGGGCCGATGCCGTGGCATACGCGGGCACGATGATCGGGGCGATGATGGGCGCGGAGGCCCCTTCGAGGACGCTGGAGCTGGACGGGGCACACCGGGTGCTGGCAAGGAAGCCCAAGGCAAATGAGCCGCCAAGGGTGATGGTGGTGAGATTTCACCGGTTCACAGACAGAGAGAGGGTCCTGAAATGGGCCAAGAAGGAGCGGAGCAGCAAGTGGGACAATGCAGAGATCCGAATATACCCGGACTGGAGCACGGAGGTTGCTAAGCGGAGAGCGGGTTTCAACCGGGCCAAAGCGGTGCTGCACCGGAAGAGTGAAATTTGGAAGGCTGCAGCTAGCGCGACCGTGGGTTACATACAAGGACCAACACTGCTACTTCGAAACGCCTGAAGAGGCGTGGACCTTTATACAAACTGAAAAGTTGGACTCTAACTGAGGGTTTGTGAGGGTGGGGGGTGTTTGAGGGTTGATGTGTGATGGTTGTTGTATATAGGGGGTCAATCACGCGCAGGAAATGTTACATGGGCTGGGGGGTGGGGGGGGGGGGGGAGACAAGGCCGCAACAGGAGCTGTGCCAGAGGGGGCGGGGCAGGCTTTGGAAAGCACGGGGTTTTTCCCCACGCGCGGGAAGAAAGGCGGGAAGGGGAACAAAGGAACATATATTGATTGGGAGACTCACACGGGGGGGTCAAAGAGACGGCGGGGGAAGCCGGTGTCAGGTGTCAGCTGACTTACGGGAGTGATATGGAGGGAGCAAAAAAGCTAGACAGGGGTCGAGCGGGGGGAGGGGAGGGGGGAAGGGGGAAAGTGTTGCTGCTGCCCTGGCCGAAAGGGAATGGGACACAGAAGAGGTGGTCAGGACGGAGGTCCCCCGACTGGGGGACTGGAGGGTGAGGGAGACGCGGACACGGGACTGGCCCAGAAAAGGAGAGGGGAGGGGGGTGGGGGGTGGGGGGTGGGAGCCCCTCCAATCCGGCTGATAACGTGGAACGTGAGGGGCCTGAATGGGCCGGTGAAGAGGGCTCGAGTGTTCGCGCACTTGAAGGGACTGAAGGCAGACGTGGCTATGCTCCAAGAGACACACCTGAAGGTGGCGGACCAGGTCAGGTTAAGAAGGGGATGGGTAGGACAGGTATTTCACTCGGGACTGGACGCGAAGAATAGAGGGGTGGCAATTGTGGTGGGAAAGCATGTGTCATTTGAGGCCAAGACTATCGTAGTGGATAATGGAGGGAGATATGTGATGGTGAGCGGTAGGTTGCAAGGGACGTGGGTGGTGTTGGTAAACGTATACGCCCCGAACTGGGATGATGCAGGATTCATGAAGCGCATGTTGGGGCGCATTCCGGACCTGGAGGTAGGAGGCCTGATAATGGGAGGGGACTTCAATACAGTGCTGGACCCAGCACTGGACCGCTCCAGATCAAGGACTGGAAAGAGGCCGGCGGCGGCCAAGGTGCTTGGGGGGGTTTATGGATCAGATGGGGGGAGTGGACCCATGGAGGTCTGCAAGACCGCAGGCCAGGGAATTTTCTTTTTTCTCCCACGTGCACAAAGCCTACTCCCGGATAGATTTTTTTGTTCTGGGCAGGGTGCTCATCCCGAGGGTGGAGGCGACGGAGTATTCGGCCATAGCTGTTTCGGACCATGCCCCGCACTGGGTGGAAATGGGGCTGGGAGAGGAGAGGGACCAACGCCCGCTGTGGCGGCTGGATGTGGGACTGCTGGCAGATGAGGTGGTGTGTGGGAAGGTGAGGGGGTGTATCGAAAGGTACTTGGAGGCCAACGACAACGGGGAGGTGCGAGTGGGGGTGGTATGGGAGGCGTTGAAGGCGGTGATCAGGGGAGAGCTAATCTCCATCAGGGCTCATAGGGAGAAGACAGAGGGCATGGAAAGGGAGAGGTTAGTGGGGGAGATTTTGAGATTGGACAGGATATACGCAGAGGCCCCGGAGGAAAGATTACTTGGGGAAAGACGATGGCTCCAGACGGAGTTTGACCTGTTGACCACAGGGAAGGCGGAGGCACAGTGGAGGAAGGCGCAGGGGGCGACCTACGAGTATGGGTAAAAGGTTAGTCGGATGCTGACACACCAGCTCCGTAAGAGGACGGCAGCGTGGGAAATAGGGGGAATCAAAGATGGAATGGGAGCCACGGTTCGGAGTGCGACGAAAATAAACGAGGTATTCAAGGCCTTCTATGAAGAGCTGTACAGATCCCAGCCCCCAGCAGGGGAAGAGGGGATGAGACGATTCCTAGACCAACTGAGATTCCCGAGGGTGGAGGAGCAAGAGGTGGCTGGTTTGGGGGCACCAATTGGGTTGGAGGAGCTGAGCAAGGGTTTGGGGAGTATGCAGGCGGGGAAGGCCCTGGGGCCGGACGGGTTCCCGGTGGAGTTCTACAGAAAGTACGTAGACCTGTTGGCCCCGCTACTAGTGAGGACCTTTAACGAGGCAAGAGAGGAGGGGACCCTGCCCCCGATAATGTCGGAAGCGACAATTTCTTTGATCCTAAAGCGGGACAAGGACCCACTGCAATGTGGATCGTACAGGCCGATCTCACTCCTCAATGTGGACGCTAAGTTGTTGGCAAAAGTGCTGGCCACGAGGATTGTGGACTGTGTCCCGGGGGTGATCCATGAGGACCAGACGGGATTCGTAAAGGGCAGGCAATTAAACACTAATGTGCGGCGGCTCTTAAACGTGATAATGATGCCATCGGAGGAGGGAGAGGCGGAGATAGTGGCAGCTATGGACGCGGAAAAGGCCTTTGACCGAGTAGAGTGGGAGTACCTCTGAGAGGTGCTGCGTAGGTTTGGGTTCGGGGGAGGGTTTATCAGCTGGGTTAAGCTCCTTTACAGAGCCCCGGTGGCGAGTGTAGTGACAAACCGGCGGAGGCCGGAGTACTTTCGGCTGTACCGAGGAACGAGTCCCCCCCTGTTGTTTGCATTGGCGATCGAACCCTTGGCCATGTCACTGAGGGAGTCTAATAAATGGAGGGGGGTGGTCAGAGGGGGAGAAGAGCATCGGGTGTCGCTATATGCGGATGAACTGTTGCTGTACGTGGCGGACCCAATGGAGGGGATGGTGGAGGTCATGCAGACTCTAAGGGAGTTTGGGGAATTTTCGGGCTATAAGCTCAATGTAGGGAAGAGCGAGCTCTTTGTATTGTAACAGGCAGGGGACCAAGAAAGAGGGATAGGAGACCTACCGCTGAGGAGGGCGGCGGGGAGTTTTCGGTATCTGGGGATCCAGATAGCCAGGAGTTGGGGGGCCCTACATAAAGTGAATCTGATGAGGTTGGTGGAGCAAATGGAGGAGGACTTCAAAAGATGGGACATGTTACCGCTCTCGCTAGCGGGTAGAGTGCAGTCGGTCAAAATGGTGATCCTTCCGAGGTTTCTGTTTGTGTTTAAGTGCCTTCCCATCGTGATCACCAAGGGCTTTTTTAAGAGAGTAGGTAGGAGTATTATGGGATTTGTGTGGGCGGATAAGACCCCGAGGGTAAAGAGAGGGTTCCTGGAACGCAGTAGGGACTGAGGAGGGTTGGCGCTGCCAAACCTAGGGAGCTACTACTGGGCATCAAATGTGGCGAAGATCCGTAAGTGGGTTATGGAGGGAGAGGGGGCGGCATGGAAGAGGATGGAGATGGCGTCCTGTAAAGGAACGAGCCTGGGGGCGTTGGTGACGGCACCGCTGCCGTTCTCGCCGTCAAAGTATACCACAAGCCCGTTGGTGGCGGCAACGTTAAGGATCTGGGGCTAGTGGAGACGGCACAGGGGTGCAGTGGGAGCCTCGTTGTGGTCCCCGATCAGGGGTAACCACCGGTTTGTCCCGGGGAAGATGGACTGGCATCGGGCGGGGATTAGAAGAATGGGGGACCTGTTCATTAGGGGACATTTGCGAGCCTAGGGGCACTAGAGGAGAAGTTTGAGTTACCCCCGGGAAATGCTTTTAGATATATGCTGGTGAGGGCTTTTGTGAGGCGACAGGTCAGGGAATTTCCATTGCTCCCGGCACAAGAAATTCAAGACAGGGTAATCTCGGGTGTATGGGTCGGGGAGGGTAAGGTGTCGGCAATACACCAGGAGATGAAAGAAGAGGGGGAAGTGCTAGTAGAAGAGTTGAAGGGTAAATGGGAGGAGGAGCTCTGGGAGGAGATCGAGGAAGGTCTGTGGGCTGATGCCTTGGGTAGGGTTAATTCCTCCTCCTCGTGTGCCAGGCTCAGCCTGATACAATTTAAGGTAGTTCACAGAGCGCACTTGACGGGGGCGAGGTTGAGTAGGTTCTTTGGGGTAGAGGACAGATGTGGAAGGTGCTCAGGGAGCCCGGTGAACCATGTCCATATGTTTTGGTCATGCCCGGCATTGGAGGGGTTCTGGAGAGGAGTGGCGGGAGCAATATCACAGGTGGTGAAAGTCCGGGTCAAGCCAAGCTGGGGGCGAGCAATATTTGGAGTAGTGGACGAACCGGGAGTGCAGGAGGCGAAAGAGGCCATCATTCTGGCCTTTGCGTCCCTAGTAGCCCGGCAAAGGATCTTGCTAATGTGGAAGGAGGCGAAGCCCCCTAGCGTGGAGGCCTGGATAATCAACATGGCTGGGTTCATAAAGCTGGAGAGGATTAAGTTTGCCTTGAGAGAGTCTGCGCAGGGGTTCTACAGGCGGTGGCAACCGTTCCTAGACTATCTCGCGGAGCGTTAGAGGAAGGTCGGTCAGCAGCAGCAGCAACCCTGGGGGGGACGGGGGACGTCTTGGGAAGGGGGGGGAATGGGGGATTGCTTGGGGGATGGATGAGCAAGAGACAACATGAAGGGTGGGGGAAACTGGCACGTGCGGGAGAGAGCCAGTGTATAAAGCTATGTAAATATACCATTTTGCCATGTATATATCTTGCTCAGTGCGATTTCTTGTTATTTTGTTACGGGGGGGGGGGGGGTTATTGTTTGTAAGGGGAAAAAATTGTGTTGTTCAAAAACTTTAATAAATATTTTTTTTAAAAAAAAGAACTAGGAGCAGGAGTAGGCCATCTGGCCCCTCGAGCCTGCTCCACCATTCAATTAGATCGTGGCTGATCTTTTGTGGACTCAGCTCCACTTTCCGGCCCGAACACCATAACCCTTAATCCCTTTATTCTTCAAAAAACTATCTATCTTTATCTTAAAAACATTTAATGAAGGAGCCTCTACTGCTTCATTGAGCAAGGAATTCCATAGATTCACAACCCTTTGGGTGAAGAAGTTCTTCCTAAACTCAGTCCTAAATCCACTTCCCCTTATTTTGAGGCTATGCCCCCTAGTTCTGCTTTCACCCGCCAGTGGAAACAACCTGCCCGCATCTATCCTATCTATTCCCTTCATAATTTTATATGTTTCTATAAGATCCCCCCTCATCCTTCTAAATTCCAACGAGTACAGTCCCAGTCTGCTCAACCTCTCCTCGTAATCCAACCCCTTCAGCTCTGGGATTAACCTAGTGAATCTCCTCTGCACACCCTCCAGTGCCAGTACGTCCTTTCTCAAGTAAGGAGACCAAAACTGAACACCATACTCCAGGTGTGGCCTCACTAACACCTTATACAATTGCAGCAGAACCTCCCTAGTCTTAAACTCCATCCCTCTAGCAATGAAGGACAAAATTCCATTTGCCTTCTTAATCATCTGTTGCACCTGTAAACCAACTTTTTGCGACTCATGCACTAGCACACCCATGTCTCTCTGCACAGCAGCATGTTTTAATATTTTTTATCATTTAAATAATAATCCCTTTTGCTGTTATTCCTACCAAAATGGATAATCTCACATTTGTCAACATTGTATTCCATCTGCCAGACCCTAGCCCATTCACTTAGCCTATCCAAATCCCTCTGCAGACTTCCAGTATCCTCTGCACTTTTTGCTTTACCACTTATCTTGGTGTCGTCTGCAAACTTGGACACATTGCCCATGGTCCCCAACTCCAAATCATCTATGTAAATTGTGAACAGTTGTGGGCCCAACACTGATCCCTGAGGGACACCACTAGCTACTGATTGCCAACCAGAGAAACACCCATTAATCCCCACTCTTTGCTTTCTATTAATTAACCAATCCTCTATCCATGCTACTACTTTCCCCTTAATGCCATGCATCTTTATCTTATGCCGTAACCTTTTGTGTGGCACCTTGTCAAAGACTTTCTGGAAATCCAGATATACCACATCCATTGGCTCCCTGTTATCTACCGCACTGTTAATGTCCTCAAAAAATTCCACTAAATTAGTTAGGCACGACCTTCCCTTTATGAACCTATGCTGCGTCTGCCCAATGGGACAATTTCCATCCAGATGCCTCGCTATTTCTTCCTTGATGATAGATTCCAGCATCTTCCCTACTACCGAAGTTAAGCTCACTGGCCTATAATTTCCCGCTTTCTGCCTACCTCCTTTTTTAAATAGTGGTGTCACGTTTGCTAATTTCCAATCCGCCGGGACCACCCCAGAGTCTAGTGAATTTTGGTAAATTATCACTAGTGCATTTGCAATTTCCCTAGCCATCTCTTTTAGCACTCTGGGATGCATTCCATCAGGGCCAGGAGACTTGTCTACCTTTAGCCCCATTAGCTTGCCCATCCCTACCTCCTTGGTGATAACAATCCTCTCAAGGCCCTCACCTGTCATAGCCTCATTTCCATCAGTCACTGGCATGTTATTTGTGTCTTCCACTGTGAAGACCGACCCAAAAAACCTGTTCAGTTCCTCAGCCATTGCCTCATCTCCCATTATTAAATCTCCCTTCTCATCCTCTAAAGGACCAATATTTACCTTTGCCACTCTTTTTTGTTTTATATTTGGAGCCGCACATTGGCCAGACCAAGTAAGGAAGACAGATTTCCTTCCCTAAAGGATATTAGTGAACCAGATAAGTTTTTAACTCAATCGACAATGGTTTCAAGGAAATCCTTAGACTTTTACTTCCATATTTTTATTGAATTCAAATTGCACTATCTGCCATGTTGGGTTTCGAACCCACGTCCTGAGAGCATTACCCTGGGTTACTGGATTGCTAGTCAAGTGGCGACACCACTAAGCCACTACCTCCTCCTAAATTTCTGATCGACTTCTCTGGATTTTGGCAGCACTGAGCAGGTCAGGGTTATTGACTGTCCCTCATTTCCCTGCAGCATGGTGGTTAGCACTGTTACCTCACAGCGCCAAGGACCCAGATTTGATTCCGGCCTTGGGTTACTGTCTGTGTGGAGTTTGCACGTTCTCCCCGTGTCTGCGTGTGTTTCCTCCGGGTGCTCCCTTTTCCTCCCACATTCCAAAGTTATGCAGGTTAGGTGAATTGACCATGCTAAATTGCTCATTAGTGACCAAAGATGTGTAGGTTCGAGAGCGGGAATAGGGAGTGGGCCCAAGTAGGGTGCTCTTTCAGAGGGTCGGTGCAGACTTGATGGGCCAAATGGCTCCTCCTGCACTGTAGGGATTCTATGATTGTAAGATGCAGTCAGCAGTTAGAACTGATGGGCTTGCTGAGTCCCATCAAACCAGAACAGGCGCCAGAATGTGGCGACTAGGGGATTTTCACAGTAACTTCATTGCAGTGTTAGTGTAAGCCTGCTTGTGATAATAAAGATTATTATTATAAGAGCTTTAAGAATCAACTGCATTGTGTGTAGCTGGAGTCGTCTCTAGTCCAGACCAGCTGGCAAGGTCACTTCTCTGAAGGGCAATAGTGAAACATTTGGGTTTCAAAAACAATCCTTGCATGGATGTTTTGATTTATTTTCCCCAGATGCCAGTCCACAAATGACTGAATTTATTGGTTCATTTTCCCAACTTGTTATGGGGGGGATTTGAACTTTCAACCACTGGGCTGCAGGTACTAAATCCACTACCCTATGTCGTAGCATTACTGCCATTCATCTTTGCTGTAAATTGTCCCTTCAGTGTGGAAGGAACTTCACCTTGTACCTGATATGTGACCTTGGGCTTATTTCCAAAGCAGTGTAATACTGTATCATTCCTGAAAGTACTTGATGTTGAAACTCGTCCACTGTTGCTGTGCTGCCAACCCATAGCTTTGTGAGCACAACATTTTAAAATGTTATCTATAGGTTACTTTATGAGGGTATGTGTCTTCCTGGGGCTTTGGCTATGAGTTTTTTAAATTGTTTGTCTCTTTAGGTGGGGGTGTGTTGCCTTTTTTACCTACTATAAATATGGCAATCAATAAGGTTGCCCTTTCTTTGGATATTGATATTATATTTCTCAGAGTCGCCAGCTATCAAATGACACCACCACAAGGTTCAACCAGATATCGATCAAAGAGCCAAACACCAGTTAGTTAGTTCAAGATCAATGGTACTTTATTTACACACACAATTAATCATGCAACATAGACACTACTAGTTAAACTACACCTATCAACTATGACAACCTGTCCTTAACTTCAGGCACCCGTCAGGAACAGTGGCCGTTGTTCGAATCTGGGCCTATCGGGTCTGTAGAAGTAACTGCTGCTCAGCTGGGCTCATCCGTCTGGTAGTGAGCGTTGAACTTGAACTTGCTTCTGGTGGTGCTGCAATTGGAAGTAGACGTTGCTGGAGCGCCAGGTCCAAGAGAGGCCGAACACATGGTGGTCTCTCTCTTTATCCTTGGGGAGTTTCGCGCTCTTTTGGGCGGTCCTTCGGTTTGGATCCCATTAATTGGGTAATTCTTGATCACTGTGTTTGATTTGAGCCAATAACGGGGCGGGTGCCTTGATGGCTGGGCGTGTCCTAAGCGTTCATTGACCCTGTTATTTACTCTTCCTGAGTACAGGGAGTGGCGCCAAAATGTCTGGGATTGTATCGGTTGCTCAAGTATCGGTCTTTTGTCTGACGGAGATGGGCCATCCAAATGCTAATCGGTTGGGGGTTTTGATACCGTCTGGATTCTTCACTCACAAATATACATTCAGGCTCTGAGCCTTGCATTGTCCATTTTTCCCGTTTATGCTTTGCGACCATTCATGTTCCTTATTGTCCCAGATGTCACCACCTGTAGCGGTGGTGTGTTATTAAATTAACAATTTTTGCAATTGATACTGTAATACAATCCAAAACGCAGAGGTGGTTCCTCTCTTAAACAATGAATTCTAAAGTTGAATCGAATTTTTACAAATAAATAATTTGATGCTCAACAGCAAGTGTCGTAACTACAGTTCAATTAACTTTCTTGGTTGCAAGTAGGGTTTTTAAGGCATGTATCTCTGACGTCCTTTTGTCCAGGCAATTTTGTTTTATCTGCCGTATCTGCTCTGCTTCTATAGAGAGCTGTATGCTTTCGAGCAGCGCTTCGCCAATTGTTTGGGTGTCAGCCTCAAAAGAGCCATCTAAAAATTTCACATCCTCGCTTTGTACCCACATTTTTTAAATGTGCATGTGTCAAACTAGTTCATATAATAGGGGACGTTGGAGCTGGGAGTACTGCTTAAGATTTGCTTGCTAACATTATTTTTAAGTGCCAATATCAAACTAGTCTGAGTTGTAAATATTTCATTCATGTAGAACTGATTCCATTGTTCTCTCTGCAGGTGATGTCATTCCTTAAATAGGAAGTAGGAAAAATGTTGTCCACTTATTTTTCAGTCTTTCGATCTCCAATCAGTTGCTTTTTTATTACTGAATCTCTGTCATTGCTCACTGCTGTGCCCCACTTAATGCTCTAAATTTATGATCTCTCTTGCCATGCATGCTTCTCAGCTGGACCTCCGACCTCTCTCTCTCCCATCCCATCACCTGTTTCCAATCAATCTTTTCAAATTGCAATGTTTGAATTTGAAAGCATATCCAATCATCCACTCTGTTGCACAGATTTATAAAATCCATTGCATTGGTGAGGGTCAGCCCTAGCTCGGTGGGTAGCACTCTATTCCCTGAATCTGAAAGTTCAAGTTCCACTTTCTGACTTGAATAAATAATCTCAGATAACACATCAGTATTGCATTATCCTTCAGACAAGACATTTAACTGAGGGCCCATCTATCGCTTTTCTTTGCAAGATCCTTCGGTATTATTTGAAGAATAGCATGGTTCTGCCAGTGTCCAGGCCCATATTCCTCCCTTATCCCCCCAAAATGGTCATTCATCTCAGTGAGGTTGAATGTGAGGTCTTGATGTGTAAAATAACTGCTGTGTACAACAGTGACTTTGTGTCATGAAAATAATGAATTGTATGAAATGTTGAGAGGGATGTGATAAAGCATTATATGCCTACAAGTTTGTTTTAGCTTTCCCTAAATCAAAATAATATCAGACCATTATTTATCAGCTGTAGCTTTTCCATTCACTGCAAGAATCCCATACCAACAGAAACAGATCTCGGCCCAGAGGTTTCGATATGTCTCTATTGGGCCTTAAGATGGTCCACCGTTTTCAGTTGCAGCAGGAATGTTGCTCTGTGGAGTTTTACTGGCAAAAGTTTCTTTACTGCGTCAGTCACAGATTAATAGCAGGATTTTTGCCTCGGAGTCACAAAGCAACAAGGTTTAAATTTCACCTGAGATTGAGAACATAATCTAGGCTTACAGTCCAGTGCAATATTGAGGGAATGTCACATTGTTGAAGGTATTATATTTCAAACGAACATTAATCCAAGGCCCCTTTTGCTTTCTCAGGGCATGTAAAGGACCCAAGGGCACTATCTCAAAGAAGAGCAATGCAGTTTTCCAAGTTACCCTGTCTCATATTTATCTCTCAAAGTCAATAAAACAATATCTGGACATGATTACATTGCTGTTTGTGGGAGCTTGCTGTGATTCCTACATTACAACAGTGACCACACTTCAAAAGTCTCTCCGTTGGCTGTAAAGTATTTTGGGATATCCTGAGGTCATGGATGGTACTCTACCATGGATTTGTACAGGATAAAAAAGGGGGCCTTTTGACCCATTATGTCTGGACTGGCTCTTGGACAGAGCTATACAATTAGTCTCACACTCCTGCACTTGCCCCATAACTCTGCAAACCTACCATATTTCTTTACATTTTGTCCAACCTGCTATCCCACCACAAAAGGTCTGGTGTGCCCTAATTTGGAAAACATAACTGTTACGTAAATCAAATGCATTATTTCTGTACTGCAATCCAAAAATGGCACCTTGTAATTCATGTCTTTGTGATAATTTCATGCTGGTACAACAACCTGCTGTTTGCTCTTGTCTTGTATTTTTCAGTTCGCACCACTGCTACAGCAGCTAGCAACCTGGTTGAGGTATTCATTGATGGCAAGCAAGTGATGGTGGAGCCTGGAACCACTGTCCTACAGGTAAAGTAGCTGACTGTATCAGTAAACCATTGTAAATTTAGACTTGGGTCAGCTGGAAAGGGCGAAGAAGAGATTTCTGCAGGAGTTATTTTGGCAGGCAAGGAAGCTGAGAGACAAATAAAACTATTGGAGTGAATGACAAAAGCACAATACTAATGTTTGTTGTCATTTAATCCTGTGTCCCTGGAGTGTCCAAGCCACAGAACCTTGCAAGCCACAGATAGGACCCAGTTTCCTCGGCTTTGTGAATTGGATTGATGGAGGAAAGTGTACTGCCTGAGGCCCACAAACTTAAAATTGTGTTCCCTTGCTGCTCACTGAACTACCGGCCCAACTATTTTCTGTTTTACTAAATAGGAGAGCCACATGTCCAGGATGGGCTATCAGACCTCAATTGAAAATGTTTTTGAACTCTCAGCTACATTGCAGGAAGCCTTGTAGATGTTGATAATTTCAGTCAAGTTTACCATATGTACTCTAGGAAAAGTCAATCACACCTAAAAGTTCACCCCATGATTTTTGGCAGAACAGTTTCCATATACTTTGTGTTGAAGTCGATCCTGGCTTTTCCGAGATCAGAGCCCAAAAACTCTCAAACCCAAAGTATAATCCCGGAGATGTTAATGATGTTCAAGGGCATTGTGAATACATAAATGCAAATGAAAATGTGTACCGATAAATAAATGCTGAAAACATTTATGCATTTAAGTTTTGCTTTCATTTATTCAAACTTTTGAAACATCAGATTATAAATGGAAGTGACTATGAAATCTAAAGTGTTATTTGTTCTTTACTTTATTCCTTTGTGACGTTGCTTTTTTAGATTTCAGCTGGGCCCAAATTAAGCACACGTGCCAATATCTCAAATTAATTACTCATGAGAAATTGACCTTGTGACTTTTGGCCTAAAGAATTGGTCTCAAAAATTCCAATTTTAAAAAGAGTATATAGTAATTGAAGTGTTCAAAATTCCGAGGGATTTGGGCGAAACTTTGCACTGATGGGAGGATCCAAAACCAGAGGATATAAATTTAAGCTAATTAGCATATGAACTCAGGGAGATGCAAATTTTCTTCAATAATAATAATAATCTTTATTGGTCACAAGTAGGCTTACATTAACACTGCAATAAAGATACAGCATGTTGTTAGGATTTGGAGTGGGTTGCCTGAAAGGAAATCAAATTTGGAAGCAGATTCAGTGGTAATTTTCAACGGGCAGTTGGAATATATAGGAACATCAGACTTAGGAGTGCGAGTGGACAATTTGCCCCTTTGGCCCTGCTCTGCCATTCAATAAGATCATGGCTGATCTGCTTGTGGTCTCAGTTCCACTTTTCTGCCTGTACCCTGTAACCTAACCTTTGTGTCCCTTGCCTATCAGAAATATGTCTCACTCTGCCTTGAATAAATGTAATGCCCCAGCCTCCGCTGCTCTTTGGGGAAAGAGAATTCAACAGACTAGCGACCCTCTGAGAGATAAAAATTCTCCTTATCGTGTCTTGTTCTTAAACTGTGTCCCCAGTTCAAGACTCTCCCATAAGCGGAGGCATCCTCTTGTTATCTACTCCTCAAGATCTTTTTTTGCTTCAATAAGATCATCTCTCATTCTCCTAAACTCTATTGGTTATAGGCCCAACCTGTTCCACATTTCTTCAATGGACAGCCCTTCATCCCAAGAGTGAACTTCCCAATGTACTGATTCTCATACAATTATATTTTTGAAATAAGGGGACCAAAACTATTCAATGCTCCAGAAGTGGTCTGACCAATGTCTTGTATAGCTGCAGTTTCTCTTACAATAAAAACCAACATTCCATTTGCCTTCCTAATCACTTGCAGCTAGCATTTTGTGGTTCATGTACCAAGATACCCTTTGTATCACCATGTTCTCCAGTCTCTCGCCATTTAAACAGTATATTGCTTTATTATTCTTCCTGCGTAAGTGGACAGGTTCACATTTTCCCACATTATACTCCATCTGCCAAATTTATGCCCACTCTTAACCCAAGTACAATAAGAAGTCTTACAACACCAGGTTAAAATCCAACAGGTTTCTTTCAAATCACTAGCTTTCGGAGCACAGCCCCTTCCTCAGGTGAATGAAGAGGTCGGTTCCAGAAACACATATAGACAAGATGTGGAGATGCCGGCGTTGGACTGGGGTGAGCACAGTAAGACACGTTGCATCTTTGACTTTGTCTATGTATATGTTTCTGGAACCTACCTCTTCATTCACCTGAGGAAGGAGCAGTGCTCCGAAAGCTAGTGATTTGAAACAAAACTGTTGGACTTTAACCTGGTGTTGTAAGACTTCTTACTGTAATATATAGACAAAGTCAATGATGCAAGACGATACTTTGAATCCGAGTCTTTGCAGGTAATTAAGTCTTTACCGGTCCAGACAGAGGAACTGGAGAGAGGTCTATATGTTTCTGGAACCCACCTCTTCATTCATCTGAGGAAGGAGCTGTGCTCCAAAAGCTAGTGATTCGAAATAAACCTGTTGGACTTTAACCTGGTGTTGTAAGACTTCTTATTGTGCTCACCCCAGTCCAGCGCCGGCATCTCCACATCATTAACCCAAGTATATCTATTTGCAGATTTTCTAACTCCTCTTGAAACTTACTTTCCTACCCATCTTGGTGCTGTAGGCAAATTTAGCTATTGTACATTCAGTCCATTGATCCAAATGTTGATTGTAAATAGATGCGGCCCACAGTACTGATCCCTGTAGCACACAATAAGTTAGATCTTGCCAATTCGAAAAAGACCCATTAATCCCTAATCTCTGCTCCCTGTTAGCTAACCGATCCTTTGTCTATTTTTGTTTACCTTAATCAACAGCCACGTGCACACTTTTCATCCCTGCAGGGATCATCTGAATTTTGGTCAATTGATCAATCTCACAGCCAGTTGTGGTGTCCCATTGAGATCAACTGACACAGTGCAATATTGAGGGAATGTCACATTGTTGAAGGTATTATCAATGTCACGTCATCCATCTATCCACCAGCTCATTAGCTGAACACCTCTCCCCATTCTAAACAAGAAAACATTGCCTCTGAAAGGTAAAATGGATCTTAACTCAGGAAGTAATGTGACAAACCCAGTCTCTCTTCTGATTACAGGCCTGCGAGAAAGTTGGTATACAGATCCCACGGTTTTGTTACCATGACAGGCTGTCCGTTGCTGGGAATTGTCGAATGTGCCTGGTGGAAATCGAGAGGGCACCTAAGGTAACGGGAGTGTATGTGTTTTATAATGGAGGGACTTCCAACTGGATGAACATAGTCGAAAAGATGGGCAATGAAAAGTGATGTTACTGGGAAATAAATTCCATTTGTCATGAAATGGGCCAATTTAAGGAGAGGGCCAGGGAAGCAATAGTGTTCCCACAGGAAGAGAACTGGGAGGAAGGATTTCTCTATCATAGGCATAGTGTGAATTTAGGGTGGGAAGTAAAAATCAGAACGTATTCATTCAGCATTTTGTACAAGTGAGATCTCCTACTGAGGTTACAGCATTTCTTGTCCCTTTTCCCGTCCTTCCCTCCCTTATCCCTCTCCCTCTCTGCCCTGCCCACTGTTCTTTGTCCTGTTCCAACACTCTTTGTCGTACTGGATTGCCACCTTTACATCAATACTGTGATGTTGGTGGCAGGGGCACTGCACACCAGTAGCCAGAGGAAGATTAGCGACATAGAACACCTTTGTACACCGCAAATTGTAATATTTGAAGTAGATTAACTTTTTTAAAAGACCAAAACGAGCCATCCCCTTTTCAAATTGAATTGAATCGGAAGTATTATAAATATTGAATTTTCTTCCCATAATATTGAAACGGTAATGATTTATTTATATTTGTTATTCTCTGACTCAATATTTATTATTCTGTTGTTAATGTTAGTTGACTACAAATTTCGTGGTCCTTTTTCTTTTTTTTCAAGCCCGTGGCTGCATGTGCGATGCCTGTGATGAAAGGGTGGAACATCCTTACTAACTCAGAGAAAAGCAAGAAAGCCAGGTATCGTCTATATGAAACCTCTTTGAAGATCGCTCTGTGAACATGCAGTTACAAAGAACGGAAAACACCCACCTGTCTGTAGGGCTCAATTGCAATCTGACATAAGAACTAGGAGCAGGAGGAGGCAATTCAGCCCTTCGAGCCTGCATTGCATTCAATACAATCATGGCTGATGTCATCTCCACCTTCCAGCCTGTTCTCAATAAACCTTTATCCTGCTACTAATTAAAAACCTATCCAACTCCTCAAATTTGTTCACTGTTCCGGAGTCCACTGCACTCTGGGGTGGAAAATTCTACAGGTTCACAACTTTTTGAGTGAAGTAATTCCTTCTCATTTTTGTTTAAATCTGCCACCCCTTTGCCTAAAACTATGGCCTCTTGTTCGAGAATGTCCATAGAACATACAGTGCAGAAGGAGGCCATTCGGCCCATCGAGTCTGCACCAACTCACTTAAACCCTCACTTCCACCCTATCCCTGTAACCCAATAACCCCTCCTAACCTTTTTGGTCACTTAAGGGCAATTTATCATGGCCAATCGACCTAACCTGCACGTCTTTGGACTCTGGGAGGAAAACGGAGCACCCGGAGGAAACCCATGCAGACACAGGGAGAACGTGCAGACATAGACAGTGACCCAGCAGGGAATCGAACCTGGGACCCTGGCACTGTGAAGCCACAGTGCTATCCACTTGTGCTACCGTGCTGTCCAACAACGGGAAACATCCACTCTGTGTCTACCCTGTCAATCTCTTTTCGCATCTTATATGCCTCAATCAGATATCCTCGCGCTCTTTAAACTCCAGCGAGTAGACAGATTGCTCAATCTCTCTTCGTAAGACAAGTCCTTCGTCCCCGGAATCAATCCAGTAAACCTTCGTTGAACCACCCGTTGTTCTTGAAGTATAGGGACCAAAACTGTAAGCAGGACTCCAGATATGATCTCACTAATACATTTGCCCTATACAGTTGGAACAACACTTCCCTATTCCCTATTTTTATACTCTGTTTGCAATGAATGCCACAATCCTATTTGCCTTCCTTATTACTGGCTGCAAGTCATGCACGAGGACACCCAAATCTCTCTGCACCAAAGCATTTTGAAGTTTCTCTCCATTCAGATAATAAGTTGCCTTTTTATTCCTCCGACCAAAATGAATAACTTCACATTTATCCATGTTAAGTTCCTTTTATTAATGAAGGAAATTGCAAACTGGTGTGATTAATATAATCTGATGAATTTTGTGAAACATTTAGGTGCACAACAGAAATTCCTAGAAATAGGACATGGAAAATAACTTGCATGGGGATGGAAGAAACATCCCCACTGTATTCCAGGATAATGAAATATAAGAGGCTGGATTCTCCATTCCTGAAGCTAAGTGCCGTCACCAACGGAGAATCCGTGGTGTTGCACGACGGGGAAATTGGTACAAAACCCTCACCAATTCTGGTACCATGTGAGGGGCTAGCACCGGCGCCGCGTGAAACAGCCGCAGAATGCGTGGAAAACGGTCGGAGAATCCCCGGGCTGCGCATGCGCAGGGCTGATTAGCTGCAGCCGCGCAAACCTCCACCCCCCCCACCCCCCACGCGCACCAGTCGCTCCAGAAAACATGGCTCCGGTACCCTCCCACCCTGACTCCACAGCACACCCCCTGGCCACACCCACCACTCCCCCCCCCCCCCCCCCACCCCTAGCAGAAGCCCCCCACACAGCCAGCGGCACGGATCTCAGGCGAGTGTGGTGGTGCTGGTCACTGTTCGCATGCCAGGCTCATGATAGCTGGGATCACAAGTGGCACGCGCTGTCGGGTACTCAGCCCTGTTAAGTAATGGGTTAAGCGACATTGCAATTAGTTGTCTCATTTCTGTTAAGTATCCATTAATTTACACATATGTAAAGGGGCTTCAGGTGGCCTCTGTCAGGTGATGTATAGTTAGAGTTTTGTGCAAAGGCTGTTGGAAGGAAATAAATATGTTTGTGAAAAAGGAACAGAACTTTAGACTCTTCATATCACAGCAACTAAAACGTCTAACAATTGGTAGCAGAGGATGGTTGCTGTGTAAATGTGAAGGATTGAAAGATACAACTTTTCCCGATCAAGCCAAGGAATGAGTGAGAAAAGAAAAAAAATGGGAAATATGGTTGAACCGAGGATAAAGATGGCTGGATATGACTATCCTCCCTTATTTTCTGAAAGGGAATCGTACAACCAATGGAGAAGTGCAGTAGTTATGTGGACTAAGGTAACTGCTTTGGGAAAGAGAAAACAAGGTATGGCATTGGCTCTTTCTCTACCATATGGCAGTAAAATCCAAAACAATGTGCTTTCTGAGCTGAAATTGGAAGAGTTAGACTCAGAAGAAGGTCTGGAGACTTTATTACATTATACGGATAAGATTTATAAGAAAGATGACTTGTTAAGTGCGTATGAAGCATGGTCGGATTTTGATAAGTTCCGGAAAATGGAGGATATCTCCATGGAAGACTATATAATGGAATTTGGCAGACTATATAAAAGGCTGCAGAAACACAACCTGGAATTTCCACAGTCTGTGTTGGCCTTTAAATTACTTGACTGTGCTAGAGTGAGCAACATGGATAGGCTCCTGGTTTTGACAGGAGTTCAGTTTACTGATAAGGATACCTTATTCGAACAGATGACAAAAGCTTTACAAAAGTTTCTGGGGAAACATTCGATTCCGATGGCTCTGATGACCCAAATAGGTCAGCCTGTAATGAGGCAGAATTTGGAAGATACACTACTAACAGGGTGGCGAAATCGTATGGCTACGAACAGGGCTCAAGACTATAGAAGGAGACCGAGACAAGGAAATTATGAAGACAGAAACCCAGTTAAAACCTACAATAGGAAGATGAACCCCAGAAATGCACGGGCATGATAAATCGATGTTTTCGATGTGACTCTCAATACCATTATGCTTTCAACTGTCCAACTCGTTATAAGAACATAAATATAAGAACTAGGAGCAGGAGTAGGCCATCTGGCCCCTCGAGCCTGCTCCACCATTCAATGAGATCATGGCTGATCTTTTGTGGACTCAGCTCCACTTTCCGGCCCGAACACCATAACCCTTATCTTTATCTTAAAAACATTTAATGAAGGAGCCTCTACTGCTTCATTGAGCAAGGAATTCCATAGATTCACAACCCTTTGGGTGAAGAAGTTCCTCCTAAACTCAGTCCTAAATCTACTTCCCCTTATTTTGAGGCTATGCCCCCTAGTTCTGCTTTCACCCGCCAGTGGAAACAACCTGCCCGCATCTATCCTATCTATTCCCTTCATAATCTTATATGTTTCTATAAGATCCCCCCTCATCCTTCTAAATTCCAACGAGTACAGTCCCAGTCTACTCAACCTCTCCTCGTAATCCAACCCCTTCAGCTCTAGGATTAACCTAGTGAATCTCCTCTGCACACCCTCCAGTGCCAGTACGTCCTTTCTCAAGTAAGGAGACCAAAACTGAACACAATACTCCAGGTGTGGCCTCACTAACACCTTATACAATTGCAGCATAACCGCCCTAGTCTTAAACTCCATCCCTCTAGCAATGAAGGACAAAATTCCATTTGCCTTCTTAATCACCTGTTGCACCTGTAAACCATCTTTTTGCAACTCATGCACTAGCACACCCAGGTCTCTCTGCACAGCAGCATGTTTTAATATTTTATCTTTTTAATAATAATCCCTTTTGCTGTTATTCCGACCAAAATGGATAATCTCACATTTGTCAACATTGTATTCCATCTGCCAGACCCTAACCCATTCACTTAGCCTATCCAAATCCCTCTGCAGACTTCCAGTATCCTCTGCACTTTTTGCTTTACCACTTATCTTAGTGTCATCTGCAAACTTGGACATATTGCCCTTGGTCCCCAACTCCAAATCATCTATGTAAATTGTGAACAGTTGTAGGCCCAACACTGATCCCTGAGGGACACCACTAGCTACTGATTACCAACCAGAGAAACACCCATTAATCCCCACTCTTTGCTTTCTATTAATTCACCAATCCTCTATCCATGCTACTACTTTCCCCTTAATGCCATGCACCTTTATCTTATGCAGTAACCTTTTGTGTGGCACCTTGTCAAAGGCTTTCTGGAAATCCAGATATACCACATCCATTGGCTCCCCGTTATCTACCGCACTGTTAATGTCCTCAAAAAATTCCACTAAATTAGTTACGCACGACCTGCCCTTTATGAACCCATGCTGCGTCTGCCCAATGGGACAATTTCCATCCAGATGCCTCGCTATTTCTTCCTTGATGATAGATTCCAGCATCTTCCCTACTACCGAAGTTAAGCTCACTGGCCTATAATTACCCGCTTTCTGCCTACCTCCTTTTTTAAACAGTGGTGTCACGTTTGCTAATTTCCAATCCGCCGGGACCACCCCAGAGTCTAGTGAATTTTGGTAAATTATCACTAGTGCATTTGCAATTTCCCTAGCCATCTCTTTTAGCACTCTGGGATGCATTCCATCAGGTCCAGGAGACTTGTCTACCTTTAGCCCCATTAGCTTGCCCTTCACTACTTCCTTGGTGATAACAATCCTCTCAAGGTCCTCACCTGTCATAGCCTCATTTCCATCAGTCACTGGCATGTTATTTGTGTCTTCCACTGTGAAGACCGACCCAAAAAACCTGTTCAGTTCCTCAGCCATTTCCTCATCTCCCATTATTAAATTTCCGTTCTCGTCCTCTAAAGGACCCATATTTACCTTAGCCACTCTTTTTTGTTTTATATATTTGTAGAAACTTTTACTATCTGTTTTTATATTATGATCGAGTTATGATAGAGTGTTTGAAGTGACACATGACACGTAAGAGTCAGAAGAGGAAAAAGATAGTGACCAGAAAGAAGGCATTGTCCTATTGACGAGCAGTTTTACGCCGGTAATGAGGGTGTTGGTTGCAGAATCCTTCTACTGTGCTGTATTGGACAGTGGCTGCACATCTACTGTGTGTGGAATTGACTGGTTAAAATGTTACCTGTACTCTTTGAATGCTGAAAATCGTAACAAGGTTAAGGAAATTGAAAGTTCCACAAGTTTCAGGTTTGGGGATGATAACACTCTGAAGTCGCTGAAAAGAGTGGTGATCCCTTGCAATATTGCAGGAGTGAAACGTTTCATTAGCATGGATGTTGTATCAAGTGAGATACCTTTGCTTCTGAGCAGACCGTCGATGAAGAAAGCACACATGAAACTGGATATGGAACAGGATAAGGCAACAGTTTTTGGAAAGACGATGGACTTACAATTTACACAGTCGGGACACTATTGTATTCCATTACTGACAAATAATATTTCAAGTAGAGTGGTTAAGGATGTGTTAATGGCAGTTGAAAATGGGACTTTAGCTGATAAAAAGCTTGTATTAAAACTGCATAGGCAATTTGCACATCCGTCTCCTCGGAGGCTGAAAATTTTATTAAAGGATGCAGGGGTAAGGGATGACGACTATACTAAACTGATAGAACAGGTTAGTGAACACTGTGAAATTTGTAGGAAGTACAGAAGGACACCAGCACGACCGATAGTAACTCTACCGTTGGCCAGGGATTTTAACGACATTGTGGCCATGGACCTTAAGATCTGGGATAAAGCAAATATATTTATTTTGCATTTTGTAGATTTAGCAACCATATTTAGTCAATCAACGATTGTACGAAGTAAAGAAAAGAGAGTAATTCTGGATCAAATCGTGGAAAAATGGATAGGGACAGGAATGGATCCACCGGCAAAATTCCTTACGGGCAATGAGGGAGAAATTGCTAATGATGAGTTTAGGGATATATGTGAAAACATGAATATCAGAGTTATGAATACGGCTGCAGAAAGCCCATTTAGTAATGGTGTCTGTGAAAGAAATCATGCTGTCATCGATGACATGCTTTGGAAAATGTTGGCAGATCGACCAAATTGCAGGCTAAATTCAGCTTTAGCATGGGCAGTACATGCAAAGAATTCATTGCAGATGGTTGGGGGCTATAGTCCTTATCAATTAGTGTTTGGTAGAAATCCTAAAATTCTGTCCATTTTGGATGACCAGCCTCCAGCTTGGGACGGGACTACAATTAGCTCTGGTTTTGCTGAACATTTAAATTCATTGCATAGCAGTAGAAAAGCTTTTTTGGAAGCAGAAGAATTCGCAGAGCTTTAAGACATAACGTACGGCCATCAGATGCCGTTTTTCAGCAAGGAGGCATGGTATACTATAAGAGAGACAATTCTAATGAATGGAAAGACCCAGGGAAGATCATAGGCATAGATGACAAAACAATTATTTTGCAACATGGTAATCAAACTGTTCGGGTACATTCATCAAGGATAATGGGTACAGATTACAAATTTTCAAATTTAGACAGAGTAGATAGACCTGACGAGGAACCAGAGTCATCTGGTACGCATGTGTTACAGAACTATGAGGGCCAATTAACTGATATAGACAGGGTTTCTGTGGAGGAACACAACACTTATGATGAATTAGAACAGGCCATTTTTCCGAAAGGGCAATTGTCAAAAGTTGGTACAAAAGTGACATACTTGCCTGAAGGGTCTAGTCAATGGAAGGATGCAACTGTTATTAGTCGAGCAGGGAAGGCCACTGGAAAGTATAAACATTGGTTGAATGTACAGCATTCAGGGGAAGGAGTCAAGACAATGGATTGGGAAAACAAAGTTCAAAAATGGAGGGCACAGAAACGCAGTGCCAGTTCAGATAGTACATCGGATAGTGAACAGGTCCGCAGGAAAAGGTCGAGAACTATTGAAAGGACATCCCACAGCAGAAGGGAAAGATCAAGCAGTAGCAGTACAGAACGAGATACCAGGCGGGAGAGGGGACGTAGTTTATCAAGATCTCGGAACATGAGTAAGACTACGAATACTAATAGGAGTAGAAGCCCACATGCATGTGAGATTTTGGTGGCTTCAAATAAATTAGATGAAAAAGTTATCAAAGAAGCTAAACAGCAAGAATTGCATAGTTGGAATGAATTTGGGGTATACACGGAAGTACCGGATAGGGGACAAAGAGCTCTATCCCACAGATGGATTTGCACGGAAAAGGTTCTTCCGGATGGAACTTGTAAGGCAAAGGCCAGGCTTGTGGCAAGGGGATTTGAAGAAAACTTAGAAGATCAGGATTTAAGGGTAGATTCACCTACAGCAGGAAAGGTTATTTTAAAGATCTTCTTGGCTCTATTAGCCACAAAGGCATAGGAATGCAAATCTATTGATATAAAAGCTGCCTTTTTGCAGGGGCATCAGCTCCAGAGAGACATTTTTCTCCATCCTCCGAAAGAAGCAGGGGTATTCTGGAAGTTGAACAAATGTGTATATGGATTAAATGATGCATCTAGAGTCTGGTATTTTTCGGTAAGGTCAGTTTTGTTAAAGTTAGGCTGTTGCCAGTTGAAAGCAGATCCTGCAATGTTTTACTGGCACTTTAAAGGAAATCGTTCTGGCATTTTTATGATGCATGTCGATGATTTTTTGTGGGGTGGGACTAGTGATTTTGAAGCTATTGTAATCTCTGGTTTGAGGAAAGAATTCCGTGTTGGAAGTCAGGCTTCCGGTGCATTTAAATATATTGGACTGGAAATTGGACAGACTATGTTAGGGGCACTTTACGTCAGCAATCTTATTTGGAAAGCATCAGCCCAATAGCAATTAGTCGTGGCCGAGTTTCATAAAAAGACGCATTGGTTTCAAAGATAGAAAAAGAGAAACTGCGAAGTTTAATTGGGCAACTGAACTGGTTAGGTAGACAGACTAGACCGGACGTGAGTTTTGATGTCTTAGAGTTGAGTACAAAAATGAATGATCCCAAAGTGGTAGACATAATAAGAGTAAATAAAGCGTTGGCCAAACTAAAAATGCAGGAGTGTGTTTTGAAATTTCCGGTTTTAGGTGACCTTAGACTCTTGAAACTCATAGTTTATAGTGATGCGTCCTACGCAAATTTATGTGATGGGGTTTCAAGCGCAGGAGGTTTTATAATTTTCCTTTTGGGGAACAATGGTAAATGTTGCCCGCTTGTGTGGGAAACAAAGAAAATAAGGAGAGTGGTAAAATGCACTTTGGCTGCTGAGACGTAAAGCCTTGAGGAGGCGGTGGATATGGCCTTTTATATAAGTATGATATTGACAGAAATTTTGGGATTAGGGGATTTGGGTAATATACCTATTGACTGTCACATTGACAATAAATCCCTGTGGGAAAATGTGCACTCTACAAAAAGTGTCAATGAAAGGAGGTTACAGATAGACATCGCAAGATGGAAGCAGATGTTGGACAGAGGGGAAATAGCAAAAATTAAATGGATCGACAGGAGCTATCAACTGTCAGACTGTTTTATGAAAAGAGGGGCGAGTTCATAGAAACTTTTGGATATTGTTAATGAAGGGCGCTTGTTTCTGTGACTTTT
The DNA here is from genome assembly GCF_047496885.1 of Scyliorhinus torazame. Lineage (NCBI taxonomy): Eukaryota > Metazoa > Chordata > Chondrichthyes > Carcharhiniformes > Scyliorhinidae > Scyliorhinus > Scyliorhinus torazame. Next base: position 204,635,381 of record NC_092708.1, on the reverse strand, counting down.
TTTTTCTTTCTCGTCCAAACAAAAAAAAGGCGGGGGGAGAAATCATGGGCGAAATTCTCCCCCAACGGCGGGATGTCCGCCGACTGGCGCCAAAGCCAGCGCCAATCAGACGGGCATCGCGCCGGCCCAAAGGTGCGGAAGGCTCCGCATCTTTGGCGGCCTAGCCCCAACATTGAGGGGCTAGGCCGACGCCGGAGGGATTTCCACCCCGCCAGCTGGCGGAAATGGCGTTTGTTTCCCCGCCAGCTGGCGCGGAAATGCGGCGCATGCGCGGGAGCGTCAGCGGCCGCTGTCAGTTTCCCGCGCATGCGCAGTGGGGAGAGTCTCTTCCGCCTCCGCCATGGTGGAGGCCGTAGCGGAGGCGGAAGGGAAAGAGTGCCCCCACGGCACAGGCCCGCCCGCGGATCGGTGGGCCCCGATCGCGGGCCAGGCCACCGTGGGGGCACCCCCCGTGGTCAGATCGCCCCGCGCCCCCCCCAGGACCCCGGAGCCCGCCCACGCCGCCTGGTCCCGCCGGTAAATACCAGGTTTGATTTACGTCGGCGGGACAGGCAATTCCTGGGCGGGACTTCGGCCCATCCGGGCCGGAGAATCCAGCGGGGGGTCCCGCCAACCGGCACGGCCCGATTCCCGCCCCCGCCCAATCTCTGGGAGCGGAGACTTCGGCGGGGGCGGGGTCGGGATTCACGGCGGCCAACGGCCATTCTCCGACCCGGCGGGGGGTCGGAAATGACGCCCCATGTGTGTGTTTTTGAGTTTCTTGAAATTTTGTTTTCACCTAATTTTTTTTTTCTCCAAGGAAGGGGAGACTGTTAAGTAATGGGTTAAGAGACATTGCAATTTGTTTATAAAATATGTTTTATTAAAGTTTTCAAACACATGTTTTCCACCTTACAAATCAACATGAAAGATAACACAATAACTAATAGGTAACATTATTTAAATAAAATAGTGAGCTAACAAAGTAACAAAAAAATAGTGGTCCCCCACCACCCCGACCAGAACAAAACAGGTTAGCCCTTCCCTTCTTCCCCCCCCCCCTCCCCTCTGGGCTGCTGCTGCTGTCGATCTATTTTCCCTTAACGTTCCGCGAGATAGTCAAGGAACGGTTGCCACCGCCTGGAGAACCCCTGAACTGATCCTCTCAACGCATACTTCATCCGTTCCAGTTTCATTAACCCTGCCATATCGTTTATCCAGGCCTCCACGCCGGGGGGTTTCGCTTCCTTCCACATGAGTAAGATCCTTCGCCGGGCTACCAGGGACGCAAAGGCCAGAATATCGGCCTCTTTCGCCTCCTGCACTCCCGTCTCCTCCGCTACCGCTATAGCTAACCCCCAACCTGGCTTGACCCGGACCTTCACCACCTTTGAAATCACTCTTGCCACTCCCCTCCAGTACTCATCCAGTGCCGGACACGACCAAACATATGTGTGTGGTTCGCCGGGCTTTCCAAGCACCTGTCCTCCACCCCGAAGAACCTGCTCAGCCTCGCTCCCGTCATGTGTGCTCTGTGTAGAACCTTGAATTGTATCAGGCTAAGCCTGGCACACGAGGAAGAGGAATTTACCCTACTTAGGGCATCAGCCCACAGACCCTCCTCAATCTCCTCCCCCAGCTCTTCTTCCCATTTTCCTTTCAGCTCCTCTACCAGCGCCTCCCCCTCGTCTCTCATCTCCTGATATATTTCGGACACTTTGCCCTCCCCGACCCATACCCCCGAAATCACTCTATCCTGGATCCCCTGTGTCGGGAGCAGCGGAAATTCCCTCACCTGTTGTCTCGTGAACGCCCTCACCTGCATATACCTAAAGATATTCCCCGGGGGCAACTCCTACTTTTCCTCCAGCGCTCCCAGGCTCGCAAATGTCCCGTCAATAAACAAGTCTCTCAATCTCCTAATTCCTGCCCAATGCCAGCTCTGGAACCCTCCGTCCATCCTTTCTGGGACAAACCTATGGTTGTTCCTGATTGGGGACCACACCGAGGCACCCTTCACACCCCTATGTCACCTCCATTGCCCCCAGATCCTTAAGGTTGCCGCCACCACTGGGTTTGTGGTGTACCTTTTCGGGGAGAGCGGTAGCGGCGCTGTCACCAGCGCCTTTAGGCTCGTTCCTTTACAGGACGCCATCTCCAGCCTCTTCCACGCCACCCCCTCTCCCTCCCTCATCCACTTGCGAACCATCGCCACATCTTCGCCTCTCCCTATATAGTCCTTCGTCCGGGGCCTCCGCATATCTTTTATCCACACTCAAAATCTCCCCCACTAATCTCTCCCTTTCCTTGCCTTCTTTTTCTCCTTGTAAGCCCTAATGGAGATCAACTCTCCCCTAACCACCGCATTCAGCGCTTCCCATACTACCCCCACCTGGACCTCACCATCATCATTGGCCTCCAGGTACCTTTCAATACATCCCCGCACCCTTCCACAGACTCCCTCATCCGCCAATAGTCCCACATCCAGTCGTCAGAATGGGCGCTGTTCCCTCTCCTCTCCTAGTTCCAGATCCACCCAGTGCGGGGCATGGTCTGAAACGGCTATGGCCAAGTACTCCGTTCCTGCCACCTTCGAAATCAGTGCCCTACTCAAAACAAAGAAATCTATCCGGGAGTATACCTTATGAACATGGGAGAAAAAGGAAAACTCTTTGGCCAACGGCCTAGCAAATTTCCATGGATCCACTCCTCCCCCCCCCCCCCCATTTGCTCCATAAACCTCCTGAGCACATTGGCCGCTGCCGGCCTTCTTCCGGTCCTGGATCTAGACCGATCTAACCCTGGATCCAGCACACTATTGAAATCTCCCCCCCCCCCCCCCCCCCCCCCCACCCCATTACCAGGCTTCTTATCTCCAGGTCTGGGATACTTCCAAGCATCCGCTTCATAAATCCCGCGTCATCCGAGTTCGGGGCATATACATTTACCAGCACGACCTCCTTTCCCTGCAATCTACCACTCACCATCACATATCTACCACCGTTGTCCGCTACTATATTCCTAGCCTCGAACGACACCCGCTTCCCCACCAAGAAAGCCACCCCTCTATTTTTCGCGTCCAACCCTGAGTGGAACTCTTGTCCCACCCATCCTTTCCTTAACCTAACCTGATCCGCCACCTTCAGATGCATCTCCTGAAGCATGACCACGTCTGCCTTCAGTCCTTTTAAGTGCGCGAACACTCGGGCCCCCTTAATCGGCCCATTTAGGCCTCTCACATTCCACGTGATGAGCCGGATTGGGGGGCTGCCCACCCCCCCCCCCCCCCCCCCCGACCGACTAGCCATCACCTACTCTAGGCCAGTCTCACGTCCAGGTCCCGCGCACCCACCCGTCCCCCAGGCAGCGCACTCCCGTCCCGACCACCTCTTCCCTTGCCAGCTCCCTCTCGATCCCAGCAGCAGCAACCCAGTTGTTCTCCCTCTCCCCCCCCCCCCCCCCCCCCGCTAGATCCCCATCTAGCATGGTTACTCCCCCCATAATGCTTCCGAAAGTCAGCTGACTCCAACTGACCCCGGCTTCCCCTGCTCTCTCCTTGACCCCCGTGTGTGGAACTCTCATCCTCCTTGCGCCTATCTTCCCGCCATCATCTCCCTAGCGCGGGAAAAAACCCGCGCTTTCCTAGATCAGCCCCGCCCCCTATGCCGCAGCTCCCCCTACAGCCCCGTTCCCATTCCCCATCCCCCACCTATGTCCCTTTTTCCACCGGCGCCCACATTTCTCAGTGTCCCCCTGTCAAGAAAAAAAAAGGGATTCTTCTGTTCCCTTTCCCCTCCCCATTTATCATCCCGATACGGTGAACCTCCCATTCCCCAATTTACATTTCTGTACATCAACATCATCATCTCCCCCACATCAGTCCCTCAGTTCTGGTCCAATTTCTCTTTTTGGATGAAGGTCCATGCCTCTTCCGACGTTTCAAAATAGTAGTGTCTATCTTGGTACGTGACCCACAATCGCGCCGGCTGCAGCATCCCAAACTTTACTTTCATCTTGTGAAGTGCCGCCTTGGCCCGATTAAAACTCGCTCTCCTTCTCGGCACCTCCGCGCTCCAGTCCTGATACACGCGTATCACCGCATTCTCCCACCTGCTACTCCGTACCTTCTTGGCCCAGCTCAAAACAGCCTCTCTGTCGGTGAAGCGGTGAAGTCTCACCACTATCGCCCTTGGTGGTTCTCCAGCCCTTGGTCTCCTCGCAAGGACCCGGTGAGCCCCTTCCACCTCCAGGGGGCCCGAGGGGGCCTCAGCTCCCATTAGCGAATGGAGCATCGTGTTCACATAAGCCCCAACGTCAGCTCCCTCCACTCCCTCGGGGAGACCCAGTATCCGGAGGTTCTTTCTCCTCGAGCTGTTCTCCAGGACTTCGAGTCTTTCGATACACCTCTTGTGTAGCGCCTCGTGCGTCTCCATTTTTACCACTAGGCCCAGAATCTCATCCTCGTTCTCCGCTGCCTTCTCCTTCACCCCACGGAGCTCTATCGCCTGGGCCTTTTGCGTTTCTTTTAGCCCTTCGATTGCCAACAACATCGGCGCCAGCACCTCCTTCTTTAATTCCTCCACACACCGTCTAAGGAATTCCTGCTGATCCGGGCCCCATGTCGTCTGGGCTCCATCCGTCGCCATCTTGCTTCTTCCTTCTCTTCTCTGCCGCTGCTCCAAAGGATCCTTCGCAATCTGGCCACTACCACCGATCTTTTCCATACACACTAGCGGGGACTCCTTACTTCGTCACCCCACACTGGGTTTGGTCCGAAAAAATTTCCGTTGGGGCTCCCAAAAAGAGCCCAAAGGTCCGTTAGAACGGGAGCTGCCGAAACGTGCGGCTTAGCAGTGCATCGCCGCAACCGGAGGTCACATTGCAATTAGTTGTCTCATTTATGTTAAGGATCCATTAATTGACACTGATATGTAAAGGGGCTTCAGGTGGCCTCCGTGAGGTGATGTATAGTTAGAGTTTTGTGCAAAGGCTGTTGGAAGGAAATAAATGTGTGTTTGTGAAAAAGGAACAGAACTTTAGACTCTTCATATCACAGCAACTAAAACATCTTAACAAGCCCATCGAAGGCGGAGCGTTGCAGGTGGGCCGTCTGATGACGTACCTGCGGCGGCGCGCGGCCCAATGACGCCAGTTTGGAGGGGTGGAGCATCGCAAACCGGTGTCAAACCAATGCCTTTCCGATTCCGGAGTCGAGAGCCATTCGCCGCCCGACCGCGTTCCCAATTTCGGCGTTGGGCTAGAGAGAATCCCACCCAAGGCCTTTGATGCGGATTGAAAAGTATTGTTGAAATACACATAGCCCTTCAGTTAGAATACCGAAGAAACTAACAAGTTCTAATGATGCGTTATGGGAACATTCACCATTCAGAGTAGAACACAAGCTGGTTGTTTTGTTATGTTGTAGGTGTAACATAAGCGGCTTCCTTGTGGTGCACTTGACAAAGGAAGGTTCAGACGTGAAGATAACTTCAACATGTTTATTAAACGATTTACACTTCTATTACTCGGATTCGACACTACTGCTAATCCTACTATAGCTACCCAGACTGACTAACCAGTTGCTGCAATCCACGTGGTGGGTGTAATATTGAATCAACCCTGTGTCTCTACTCACTGACTGTCTCCACTGGAAAGAGGTAGATCATGTGTGTGGTGTCCTTTATATATGGGTTGGTGTAATGCCCCCCTGTGGTCGTCTCACCTCCGTGTGTATCGTGAATGTCCATTGGTCGTGTCCTATCTACCTGATCTATTGGTTGAGTGTGTGTGTGATGTCTTTGGTGCTCCCTCTAGTGTCTAGCTAGCCTACATGCATTTACATTGATGCACATCACCACATCCCCCCTTTTTCATATGTTACATATTTTCTGTACACTTTGAGGAAATTGAACAAAGAACAGGTAGATAAGGTGAGGTATATACAAGTCATGGGAACAGTGATTAAACAATAAGTCCAAATCATTCGTGTGAGTCCAAAAACCATCAATCATCATGGTCAAATGTCTCTCTTGGTTATGAATGCCATCAACGTCCCTGTGCCACAGGAACCAAGAAGTGGTCAAATCACTTCGCTGTCTGATTTGGAGTCCCTATCTTTTTTTGATGTTTGTGATGATGCTGTCGGATGGCATCTTGTAGCTGATAAGGTGTTAATGTTGAAGAGGTACCATCAACCGTATCGTTCGAGGTCATGGATGTGCCATATGTTGAAGTTGGATAAGACTGTATATACTGGATCTGGCCACGTGCTGTGCAGGAAGGGTGATCCTGCTGAGAACCGTTGAAGCTTGTCGAATTGGAAACAATTGCTGCTCGCATAAATACCTGGTGATGGTGTGAAACTAGAACCTTGCATCTGATAGGAATATGCCGTCTGGCCAGGCTAGGGTGCAGCAAATCCTGGGCTGTAACTAAGGCAGCCAGTCTGTAGTGCAGATTGCGCTTGCGGTAGTCCTTTGGTCTTGATTCCATTACTGGGCAATCCGTAGTGCTGGCCTGTTTGAGAATATGCTGCATAGACTGCTGGCTGCTGCATGCCTGAATACTGGGTTTGTCCAGCATGAGCTGTCATTGGCTGCACTGCTGGTGTGGAAAAATGTGTGGATATAGCTGTGGTGAATATTGGTGTATTCCTCTTGGACTGTAGCCGCTGCTTGTTATTACTGACCCAGTGTAATTGTTAAGTGAGCCATCTCCTGTCGTTGTGGCATCTGCTGTCACCCTGAGCGTGCCATCACTGAGGTTGCGGCACTCCCTGTCTGGAGTAAAGTCCGGCTTACATGAATCGGAGTCGGCGTTTGGTTGCTCCCCACCTGGAGTCTGGTCTGTTTTAACTGAGTCAGTGTTGGTTTGTTGATGCTCCCCATCTGGAGTCTTAGCAGGTTCACTGGAGTCAGCTGAGATTTCTTGAAGCTGCACGTCTGGAATCGGAACATGCAGGAATGCATTGACTTGTGGAGAGGTTCGAGCGAATGAGGGTGGAAGTATCGTGGTGTCACCGGAGTCACCAGTGGGCTCACCGTGATCGTCGAGTGCCTCTGTACACACTAGCTGAGGTCTGTCACTTTGCACATCTTGTATGGGAAGTGGGATGCTGTCTTTACTCGTCTCACCTACCGTGGGTAGATCCTCAGTAGCTGCTTGTTGTTCACTTGGGTTTGGTAAATTGTCAGAGTCTTCATCTGGTGGCGCAAACAATGTGGGTGGACTGTCATTGTCTTGCTGTTGTCCTTCATTTGGGCTTGGACTGTCATCGTCGTCGCTTTGTTCTTCACTGTAGCATGATAGACCGTCATGGTCATCCTGCTGTGCACTGGAGCGTGGTAGACTGTCATAGTCTTCTTGCTGTTTACTTGAGCATGGCAGAATTACATTGTCTGCCGCTAGTTGGTCAGAGGAGGTTGCTAGACCCTCATGGTCTTGTTCCTGCAAGGACTGCGCGTCGGAGTCTTGCGTTGCTTCTATCGTTGAGGCTGTCCACGAGCTCGCTGCGGAGGCTTGTGACGCTGGAGTCACGTCTTGTGTGCAAGGACTGTGCTCTGGAGTCTTGCATTTCTTCTATTGTGGAGTCTGTCCACGAGCTCGCTGTGGAGGCTTGTGACACTAGTCACTTCTTGATCGTGCAAGGACTGCGCTCTGGAGTCTTGCGTTTCTGCAATTGTGGTGTCTGTCCACGAGCTCGCTGTGGAGGCTTGTGACACTGGAGTTACTTCTTGTTCATGCAAGGACTGCGGTGTGGAGTCTTGCGTGTCTTCTTTCGTAGAGTCGGGAACCCTGAGCGGTGCGTGGACCACGCTCTGTGTGGCAGCAGGCCGCTCTCTGTGGGCTTGTACCGCTCTCTGTCTCTTGGTTTCAGGCTGCAGCATCATCCTGCACTCACGAGTTGGGATGTCATATCTGCTGGGCTGAAGATCCTCAAATCCGAAGAACGAATCCGCGTCTGCGTCGGATTCAATACGGGGGTCGCCAATGTGCAACACGTCTAGTTGCGTTTCGGATTTGGTACTGGGGTAGCCTCGCAAGGTGAAAGGTTAGTCCGAGTCGTAGTCTTCTAGGACCATATAATCACTGTTTGCGTCGGAGCTGGCATTGGGCTCGCGAGGGTCCAGAGAAAACGTAACGGTCGGTATCGAAGTATTCAAGGTCAGAATCATCGGTTTGGGCATAGGTAACTGCTTGTTGCAGGGTTCTTCGGAGGTTAATTTCAATTCCTGGTTCAATTTGAGGCATTGTGCTGTCATTCCAGGTGAAGGAAGGTTGTTTTACAGCTTTAAAAGATTTTTTCTTTGATTTGGGACGTTTCTCCTTTAAATGGGTGTGGTCCGGGGCCTCTGACGTCATGACGCATGTGACGTACTGCGTAGGAAGCGATTGCGCATGCGCAGATCGCTGTTCCTTTACTTTGGACCTTGTTCTCATTTGCGCATGTGCGGCTTCTCGCTCATGCGCAAACGGACCTTCCTGTTCTGTGCGCTTCTCGCGCAACTGTGCAAGTGCAGTCCCTTTAGAAAGATGGCCGCCGATCAAAACTGTTCTCTGCTCCGGGATCCCGGCCTCGTGAGTACTGGCGCTTCTCTTACCTTTTCTTGCTGGTTGGAGTGTGTTTTCCTCACAGTATTTGCTGAATTTGTCCAGGATTGCCTGGAAGTCGCTCCTGTTTTGCCCCTTGGAGAACTTGAATTTTTAAAAGATTTCTTCTGCTCTGGCACCAGCGATGGTGAGGAGAAGCTCTGTCTTTTCAGCATCGGCCAGGTCTTCTAGCTCGGCTGCTACCAGGAAGATTTCAAACATTTGCCGGAATACCCGCCAGTTTTCGCGGAGATCGCTGTGGCACTGGAGCTGCCGCAGAACCCGGACCTCGAACATCTTGCCTGGGTTTCGTTGCTGGTTGTCACTGTACACTGAGGTATGGCTGTATGGATTGAAACAGTTCAGTCCTGGTACCATGATTTGTTGTGTTGTAGGTGTAACATAAGCGGCTTCCTTGTGGTGCACATGACAAAGGAAAGTTAAGACGTGGAGATAACTTCAACACGTTTGTTAAACTATTTACACTTCTATTACTCAGGTTCGACACTACTGCTAATCCTACTATAGCTACCCAGACTGACTAACCAGTTGCTGCAATCCACGTGGTTGGTGTAATATTGAATCAACCCTGTGTCTCTACTCACTGACTGTTTCCCACTGGAAAGAGGCAGATCATGTGTGTGGTGTCCTTTATATATGGGTTGGTGTAATGCCCCCCTGTGGTCGTGTCACCTCCGTGTGTATCGTGAATGTCCATTGGTCGTGTCCTATCTACCAGATCTATTGGTTGAGTGTGTGTGTGTGATGTCTTTGGTGCTCCCTCTAGTGTCTAGCTAGCCTACATGCATTTACATTGAGGCACATCACCACAATGGTGTTTCACTATCCTGTATGTATATATGTAGCAAGCTGTTGTGCTTCATTTTTGTTTTGCTTTAACAGGGAAGGTGTGATGGAGTTTCTGCTGGCTAATCATCCATTGGATTGTCCCATCTGTGACCAAGGAGGAGAATGTGACCTCCAGGTACCACTGCAATTGATAGTAATGAATGTAAAAAGTTTTCTTTTCTATGAGTGGAGGTGCAGCAGGGTATTCTGGTGGATTCCACGAATTTTGCTTGCATTCTGTGCCAAGGACCATTCTGATAATTTGGCTCCAGTTCCGAAAAACTGGTGTATCTGCCAATGCTTTGCTGCCCAGGTGTCAAACAAAAGCGGTTTTATTTTCAGATCTTTATTGCTACCAGTTGGAGCACTGTTGCTTCTGCGCTCCTTTGAATAAACTTCGTAGACTGAGACTTGTGCTATAAATAGTTAGGATTATTAAAAGTAAAACTTAAGTAGAAAATTAATATAGCAGCTCCTTTAATTTGCTTCATTTTGGACGTGAATAATAAAAAGTGAAGTATTATGTGCCTAATAATACCAAAACCTAGACAACCTCCTTAATTTGGTTTATCTGTGAAGTTTGTCTATGGGTTTCTCTGGTGCTCGCTTCCACATGAGCTGTAATGTAATGGAGCATGCAGGGCTGAAGAACTGATACAGGCTCGTGTGGGAGACATCTCCCTTCCACAAAGCTGTTGGCCACCCACAACGAATTGCCTGCTGCTCTGTGAACACATTGGGCTGGCGAGTCACCATCTTAAGAAATAACTTTTGTCTCCCTCCCATGAACAGAGTTAACTATTTACAACACCGGTTGAGATTGTCGCCGGGCGGCACGATGGCGCAGTGGTTAGCACTGCTGCCTCACAACGCCAAGGACCTGGTTCAATCATGGCCCTGGGTCACTGTCCGTGTGGAGTTTGCATATTCTCCCCGTGACTGTGTGGGTCTCACCCCACAAAGCTAAAGATGTGCAGGGTAGGTAGATTAGCCACTCTAAAATTGCCCCTTAATTGGGAGAAAAAAATTGGGTACTCAAAATAAAATTTTAAAGTGAGATTGTCTCCCAATCTCTGTGTGGCATTATTCAAGAGAATCGGTTTTAACCCCCAGAAAATAAACAAATACACCCAGTGCTGAAGGTTCCAGTGTTTATTCATGCTGAGTAATGAGGTTAGCATGCTTTGTGCGAATGGTCTTGATTTGCCTGTTCAGGGGGCATGTACAATAATGTTGTCAGTGGTGTCAGGTATTCATATGTTTTCAATAAATGATGCCAGGACTAAAATTGTTCAAATGATGATAGATTACAGACTTGTGTTTCCTTGAGTATTGAAAATGAAAGGGTGATCTTATTGAGGCGGAAAAGGTGATTGAAGGGTTTGAGAAGGTATTTTCTCTTATGGAGCCCACAGCAAAGCGTTACCTTAAAATTAGAGCTGGCCATTAGGGGGGTGAAGTCAGGAACAGTAGTGGGATTCTGGAATTCTCTTTTCCACCCCCCCCCCCAAAAAAAACTTGAAGTTGGAGGGCATTTACATGTTTCAAAACCAAGATTGATATAGGTTTGTTAAGGAGTGGTGACAGGGGCACCACGGTGATGCAACAGTTAGCACTGCAGCCACACGGCACCGAGGACCCGAGTTCGGGCCTGGTCCCAGATCACTGTCCATGTAGAGTTTGCACATTCTCCCTATGTCTGCGTGGGTCTCACCCCCACAACTCAAAAAGATGTGTTGGGGAGGTGAATTGGCCACGCTAAAATTGCCCCTTAATTAGAAAAAAAAAAGGAATGGTGACAGGACCAAGTGGGTAAATGGAATTAAGATGAAGATCAACTATTCACAGAATGCCTACAGTGCAGAAGGAGACCTTTGGCCCATCAAGTCTCATAGACCCTTGGAAAGAGCACCCCACTCACGCCCACTCCGTCACACTATCATCGCAACCCCATCCAACCTTTGGACACTTAAGGGCAATTTATCATGGCCAATCCATCTAACCTGCACATCTTTGGACTGTGGGAGGAAACCGGAGCACCCGGGGGAAACCTAAGCAGATACTGGGAGCAGACTCCACACCGACACCCAAGGTCGGAATGAAACCTGGGTGCCTGGTGCTGTGAGTCAGCAGTGCTAACCACTGTGCCATCGTGCCGCCCCATCTAATTGAATGGGGGAACAGTTACAGGAGGCTCAATAGTCTACTCCTGTTCCTGTGTTTGTCATCATTTATGACAAATTGTGAATCTTTATTTCTTTACAAGTATAACTGAGGCATTTGCAGTATTTTATTCCTTATGTATGTTCCCTCGGAGTGCTAAAACACTACTAGTATCTGAGATGTTTGCCCAATGAATACGCTATCTCAACTGCCCCATCAGTTGACTGTACAAAACGGATACTGAGTTCTTGGCCACAAATGAAGGACAATTCACAGCAAGTAACTTGAAACTGGAGTTCTCCAAGCACCACTTGAAAGAACAGCATCAGCAGAGTGCTCAGCAAAGGTGTAGAGTGTTTTGGAGGAGAGCTGAAGCTGTAGGGAAAGGACGAAAGAAAGTACTAAATGGGTGGAATTGTTCAATTTTTTCCAAGAATACTATTTAGAAATTCTGACCGTTTTCAGAATGAACTTAGTGCAGAATGAGGCAATGAAGGCATTAGTCAATAACCTCGTTAACAGTTGTCTTGTTAAAGCCTATTTCTAAAAGTATGAGCTGCTTCCGGGGAATATCTTTAGGTATATGCAGGTGAGGGCATTCACGAGACAACAGGTGAGGGAATTTCCGCTGCTCCCGACACAGGGGATCCAGGATAGAGTGCTTTTGGGGGTGTGGGTCGGGGAGGGCAAAGTGTCCAAAATATACCGGGAGATGAGAGAAGAGGGGGAGGAGCTGGTAGAAGAACTGAAAGGAAAATGGGAAGAAGAGCTCGGGGAGGAGATTGAGGAGGGAGTGGCGGGAGTGATCTCGAAGGTGGTGAAGGTCCAGGTCAAGCCAAGCTGGGGGTTAGCTATATTTGGGGTAGCGGATGAGCCGGGAGTGCAGGAGGCGAAAGAGGCCGATATTGTGGCCTTTGCGTCCCTAGTAGCCCGGCGAAGGATTTTACTCATGTGGAAGGAAGCGAAACCCCCTGGCGTGGAGGCCTGGATAAACGACATGGCAGGGTTCATAAAACTGGAGCGGATGAAGTTTGCGTTGAGAGGATCAGCTCAGGGGTTCTCCAGGCGGTGGCAACCGTTTCTCGGCTATCTAGTGGAACGTTAGCCAGCAGCAGCAGCCCAGAGGGGGGGGGTTAAATTGTTTTTGTTCTAGAGGGGGTGAAGGGGCGGGGGGGAGCACTATTTTGTGTTATGTTGTTAGTTCACTATTTTATTTAAACCCTGTTATCTATCAGTTATCATGTTACCGTTTTTGTTGATTTGTAACGGGGAAAAATTATGTTTGAAAACTTTAATAAAATATATATATATTTTTTTAAAAGCCTATTTCTATGAAGGAGCTAATAAGAATAATCTTAAGGATATTAAAACTGTCTGTTGAATGTAAATCCACCAGAATTGAATGACATTCTTTAAGATAAAATTAATTTCAAATGAGTGTTGCAGATAAGTTTGATTAGTTGCAATGGTGGTAATTAAGCATTTTGCCTTCAGAAGCCACATGGTTGAATACCATGGCGTTTCAGGGGTCACAAATTTATATAATTATTAAAATCCTCCCATCTCGGGCAGCACGGTGACGCAGTGGTTAGCACTGCTGCATACGGCGCCAAGGAGCCAGGTTCGAGCCCAGACCTGGGTCACTGTCCGTGTGGAGTTTGTACATTCTCCGTGTCTGCATGGTTTCACCCCCACACCCCAAAGATGTGCATGGTAGGTCGATTGGCCATGCTAAATTGCCCCTTAATTGGAAAAATTTAATTGGGTACTGTAAAAAAAATTTTAAACTTTCCATTTGGGCAGCACGGTGGCACAGTGGTTCGCACTGCTGTTTCACGACGCCGAGGACCCGGATTCGATCCCGACCTCGGGTCACTGTCTGTGTGGAGCTTGCACATTCTCCCCGTGTCTGTGTGGTTCTCATCCCCACAACCTAAAGATGTGCAGGGTAGTTGGATTGGCTACACTCAATTGCCCCTTAATTGGAAAAAATTAATTGGATACTCTAAATTTATTTTTTATAAAGAAAAAAAAATAAAAAGCCTTCCATCTGCATACATTTCCTGTCAACTCAATGTTTCAATTTATAATGGAAACTGCTTACGTAAATGTGTTGTGCTGTAATTGTACTCCCCACCAGTGGAGGTGCTGTAATAATATTACAAATTTACCTCGGCAGAAAAGACATGAAATGGGAAATTAGACAATGCAGGCAAGAAGTAGATGCAGTTATCGTATTTTAAATCTGTCAGACTCAGTCTAATAGTTCCAGCCATTCGATTTGTGTTCTATACATTACTTGCTGACTTGCCATTTCTATTTTATATTTCTTGGCAATAATTGCGATTGGTGTAGGATCAGTCAATGATGTTCGGCAGTGACCGGAGCAGATTTACAGAGGGCAAGAGAGCTGTAGAGGACAAGAACATTGGGCCTCTTGTGAAAACAATAATGACTAGGTGTATCCACTGCACGCGCTGCATCAGGTAACTGCACACAGACACTTTATGAACACACTGCCTACTGTTGTACACATCCTTATAGACCAGAAGTCTGTGAAAATGTCGTTGCTGTCAACTAAGGCAAGAAATGGACCCTAACTGTAATGTGTTGGCTGTGGATCAGTGGTGGCATATATTCCTCTGAAATCCACCTGCAGACTCTGGATACAACATGTACGCTGATACTCCGGTGCAGCACTGAGGGAGTGCTACTTTGTTGGAAGTGCCATCTTTCAGCTGCGATATTAAAACAAGGACCCATCTGCCTTTTTTTAATTTTTCCAATTAAGGAGCAATTTAGCGTGGCTAATCCACCTACCCTCACATCTTTGGGTTGTGGGGGTGAGACCCACACTGAAACCGGGAGAATGTGTAAACTCCACACAGACAGTGACCCAAGGCCGGGATTGAACCCGGGTTCTCGGTGCCGTGAGGCAGCAGTGCTAACCACTGCCTCACTGTGCTGCCCCCATCTGCCTTTTCAAATGGATGTGAAAGATCCCAGGACACTATTTTGAAGCTCAGCAAAGTTTTTTCAGGTGGCCTAAAAATATTAATCCCTTAATTTAGCGAATACCATTAAAATAAATTGATCACTTTCCCATTTCTCTTGTGGGAGCACAAATTGGCTGCCATATTTTCCACATTATAACAGATACTCCAATACTTCATTGGCTGTGAACTGTTTTGGGATATTATGTGATCATGAAAAGCGATCCATAAATATTGTTTTTTTTCTTTTACAATAGTTTCTGCATCTCAGTATTAGGGATGTATCAAAAATCATGAATGAACTCGAGCTAATTTTCTTGACCATTAGACTTTGTAGCCTTAGGACACAAACCTGCACACAAGCAGAAAAAAAATACACTGCAATTTCTGTGGAGTAATTTTGCATTGTCAGGAAACATCTCATTTTCAATTTTGTGGCTGAATAAGGAATTTGTCATCCATGGCACAGTCATAACAAAACATGCACTTCACAATTGTTGCAGCTCAGACACTGTACTTAGTGTGATCATGGGCGGCAGAGTTGGGGGGAGGAGTTACGTGGTTTCTGCATTTACAACCTGTGCAATACCTTAAGGGGAATCCTTATTAGTTACGGGCATTGGGAAAAATGGGGAACTGTCCAATTTCCCTTCACTTTTCTGAACACAATCATACAGATGAAAAATGTAACTCTAATTCTTCTACAGGTTTGCCAGTGAGGTGGCAGGTGTGGATGACCTGGGCACCACAGGGAGAGGAAATGAGATGCAGGTTGGCACGTACATTGAGAAGATGTTCATGTCCGAAATGTCAGGGAACATCATTGACCTTTGCCCTGTCGGAGCTTTGACATCTAAACCTTATGCCTTTACTTCCAGACCTTGGGAGACCAGGTGCAGTATTTCTTCAATTGCCAGTTACTACACCCTTGTAGTTATGCATGTTTCTACTTTTTTTTTCATAAATTTGGAGTACCCACTTTTGTTTTTCCAATTAAAGGACTATTTAGCATGGCCAATCCACCTAACCTGCACATTTTTAGGTTGGGAAGGTGAAACCCACGCAGACACCAGAGAATGTGCAAACCCCATGCAGACAGTGATCCGAGGCCGGGATCAAACCCGGGTCCTCAGCGCCATAGGCAGCAATGCTAGCCACTGTGCCGCCCATGCATGTTTCTACATTCCTACTGCATACACAGCAACATGGGTTGGGGTTGCTGATGCAGTGTACCATGTACTGTTAGGGGTACAAGGATACACCAATTATTTGTCAACCTAGTGAAGAACATCGGAACAAATTACACTATACAGCCTGTTTTACCATATCTGCAACTTAATTCCATTTACCTTCTTGGTTCCATATCCTGTAAAAATCTTACCCAACAAAAATCCATCTTCTTCCTACCTTCCTTTGGACCATGATCCCCACCATCTACCATCAGTACATTGTTTCCAGAACAGTCATTGACCTCTTCACCACTGACATCCCACCTCATAGTTCCCAGCCCTCTCGAGTTCGCTTCCACCTCCTTTCCAATATCAATAAACAAGACTGTCATGATAGACCTCTTCTGCCCGTTGCTGCCCCACTGAACTGATTTCTTCCTGCTATGACTATTTTTCTCTCTCCTTGTCCAGTCTCTGCCCATCTACATCTGATGCACTCCATTACTTTAAAAGTTACCCATTTCCTGCCCCCAGGAATTTCCTTTCATCATGGATGCCCAATTTCTCTACACCTCCATCACTCGAAGGGCGTTCTGAGGGCTCTCTGCTTCCACCTTGAACGGAAACCCAATTTGTTTGCTATGACCACCACCATTCTCTGCCTGGCTAAAAATTCTTCTTTCATTGAACAATTTCTACTTTGAGTCGAGCGCCATATCCCGTTCGTACGAGGGCATCTTTCAACGTCTGTAGATGTCTGTTACGCTCCTCCTCGTCTGAGCAGATCCTGTGTATACGGAGAGCTTGTCCATAGGGGATGGCTTCTTTAATGTGTTTAGGGTGGAAGCTGGAGAAGTGGAGCATCGTGACGGGATATGGCGCTCGACTCATCGATCGACAGTTCCAACGCGCCACAGCAAAAAACCGCACCGACCTCCTCAGAAGACAAACATGGGACATAACCGACAGAATACCCTTCGTCATCCAGTACTTTCCCGGAGCGGAGAAACTACGACATCTTCTTCACAGCCTTCAACACGTCATCGATGAAGATGAACATCTTGCCAAGGTCATCCCCACACCCCCATTACTTGCCTTCAAACAACCGCGCACCCTCAAACAAACCATTGTTTGCAGCAAACTACTCAGCCTTCAGAACAGTGACCACGACACCACACAACCCTGCCATGGCAATCTCTGCAAGACGTGCCAGATCATCGACGTGGATACCACCATTACACGTGAGAACACCACCCACCAGGTACGCGGTACATACTCGTGCGACTCGGCCAACGTTGTCTACCTCATACGCTGCAGGAAAGGATGTCCCGAAGCGTGGTACATTGGCGAGACCATGCAGACGCTGCGACAACGAATGAACGGACATCGCGCGACAATCACCAGGCAGGAATGTTCCCTTCCAGTCGGGGAACACTTCAGCAGTCAAGGGCATTCAGCCTCTGATCTCCGGGGAAGCGTTCTCCAAGACAACGCAGAATCGGCGAGCAGAAGCTTATAGCAAAGTTCCGCACACATGAGTGCGGCCTCAACCGGGACCTGGGATTCATGTCGTATTACATTCATCCCCCACCATCTGGCCTGTGAAATCCTACCAACTGTCCTGCCTTGACACAATTCACGCATCTTTGAATCTGTCTAGATATATGTTTCTGGAACATACCTCTTCATTCACCTGAGGAAGGAGCAGCGCTCCGAAAACTAGTGACATCGAAACAAACCTGTTGGACTTTAACCTGGTGTTGTAAAACCTCTTACTGTACTCACCCCAGTCCAATGCCGGCATCTCCACATCATTCCTCCATTTAAACAGTGTTGCTATGGGTACCCACATGGGTCTTGGTTAAGTCTGCTTGTTGTGGGATATGTGGAACATTTGTTGTTCCAATGCTATATGAAATCCCCTCTCCCCTCAGCTGACTATCCATGCAGTGTCTTGCTCTCAACCCTGAATTGGAAAACTTCATCAACTTCGATTCCAATTTCTACCTTTCTCTCAGTTTCACGTGATCCATCTCTGACTCTTCCTTTTCCTTCCTTGACTGCTCTGTCTCCATTTCTGGCAGTAGGCTATCAACTAATTTTATTGTAAGCCCACTGACTCCCATAGCTACTCGACTACACTTCTTCATAAGCATTCTTAGAGGGTGTAGCTTTTCTAGTTTCCCAGTTACTTTGTCCCTGTCACATCATCAGTTCTGAAGATGCAACCTTCCATACCATTGCTTCTGAGGTGTTGTCTTTTTTTCTCAACTGAGGATGACCTCCACCCCAGCACCCAACAACCATGGTTGGCAGGGCCAGCGGCTGTGGCCACCATGTTACCCTTCTGTTCTCGCCCCTTCCCCTCCCTCCCTCCCAAAACCACAATAGGGTTCCTTTTGTCCTCCCTTTCCACCCCATCGGCCTCCATATTCAACCACCAAACATATAATTCCCTCTGCTACGCTTTTAGCTTTCTGAAGAGACTGTTCCCTCTGTGATACCCTGGTTCACTCCTCAATCGCCCCCACACTCATTCCAGGGAGAACAATGGTTCATGTGTACCTCTTTCAATTTAATATACTGTATTCGCTGCTCTCAAATTGGTCGTCTCTACATTGGGAGGTCAAACACAGATGGGTGGTCACTTCGTGGAACACTTGAGTTCAACTAACTTCAATTCACCCGAGCTTCAGGTGGCATGTCATTTTAATTCTCCACCCAGCCCTCATGTTGACAACTTGCTGCACTGTTCCAGTGAAGCTCCACATAAGCTCAAGAAACACCTTATCTACCGATAATGCGCTTTGCAGCCTTCCCAACTCAACACTGAATTCAACAGTTTCAGATAATAATCTCCTTTATTTTCTTTTTTTGCATGTTTTGGTTTTTCTCTTGTTTTTACTTTCTTATAGCAGCATTCCAGTTTGTTCATTTCTCTTATGCCCCATTACCATTTTGTTTGGCTCTGTAAAAGTAACAATTCCCTCATTCAATCGTTCCTGTCTTCGCAGTATTTTGTTATTCAAGAAGCCTAGTTCTAAAATGATAAGTTGACCGTTTCTGTGAAGAATTGCTTCCTTGAATCATCATCATCGTCCTTGAATGATCTCTCATCTAATTTTAAAGTCATGGCCCCTTGTTCTGGACTACCCCACCAGAGGAAATACTTTGTCTATTTTCCCTATCAACATTTTTAATAGTTTTGAACACCTCTTTAAGATCACTCCGTAATATTCTCCACTCAAAGGATTAACAGTCTAGCCTATGAAACCTGTCCTCGTAACTTAACTCTTTTAGTCTCCATATATCATTCTTTTTTTTTAACAAACATTTTACTAAGGCATTTATGATTTTATAACAACAAAAGATACAAATACAAACGTAAACATAATTCAGTGCGTAACCCCCCCCGAACCAACAACCATACCCCACCAACATAGCTTATGCCCACAATCCCCAAGACCCTCCATCTCCTCTCGCTGATCCTTCCTAAATTGAACTAAACTAGGGGCGGCGCGTTTTGCAATGGTTAGCACTGGGACTGCAGCGCTAAGGACCCAGGTTCGAATCCAGGCCCTGGGTCACTGTCCGTGTGGAGTTTGCACATTCTCCCCGTGTCTGCGTGGGTTTCACCCCCACAACCCAAAGGTGTGCAGGTTAAGTGGATTGGCCACGCTAAATTGCCCCTTAATTGGAGAAAAAAATATTGGGTACTCTAAATTTCCCCCCCCTTATTCCCTCCCCCCCCCCCCTTATTGTATCTGCTAACAGTTTAGTTTTCCCCGAAGAAGTCGATAAACGGCTGTCACCGCTGGACGAACCCTAACATTGATCCTCTCTGGCGAATTTAATGTTCTCAAGCCTGAGAAACCCAGCCATGTCGCTAACCCATACCCCCGATTTTGGGGGTTCCGAGTCCCTCCACGCTAATAGGATCTGTCTCCAGGCTACCAAGGAGGCAAAGGCCAAAGCGTCAGCCTCTCTCGCACCCTGAACACAACCGGGTCTTCCGACACTCCAAAGATCGCCATCTCTGGACTCGGTGCCACCCTTGTTTTTAGCACCGTGGACATGACATCGGCAAATCCCTGCCAGAATCCCTGAGCTTCGGACATGCCCAAAACATGTGGACAAGATTTGCGAGCCCTCCTGTACACCTCACACACCTGTCCTCTACCCCAAAAATCTTCTCATCCGGGCCCCGGTCATGTGTGCCTGGTGAACCACCTTGAATTGTATCAGGCTGAGCCTGGCACATGATGAGGACATGTTGACTCTACTCAGTGCATCCTCCCACGGAACTGCCTCTAGCTCCTTACCCAGCTCATCTTCCCACTTTACCTCCCCTATCTGGGTTCCCTCCCACACCATGAGCTCTTTATAAATTTCCGAAACCTTCCCTACCCCACTCCCGTTTTTGAATCTACCTTGTCCTGTATCCCCTGTGGCGGTAGAAGCGGAAAGGTCAAAACCTGCCTTTGCACAAAGTCCCTCACCTGCAGATAGCAAAACACATTCCCACCCGGCAATTCGAACTCCTCCTCCAGATCCTCCAAACAAAGAAAGCTCCCATCAATAAACAAATCTCCCAGTCTCTCAATACCTGCTCTCTGCCACCTCCGAAACCCTGCATCCAACCTCCACGGGACAAACCGGTGATTGCCACAAATTAGAGCCCACACCGATGCTCCCTCGACTCCCATATGCTTCCGCCACTGTCCCCAAACTCTCAGAGCCATCACCACCACCGGGCTTGTTGAGTACAGGGGCGGCGAGAATAGCAGAGGTGCCATTACCAGTGCTACTAAACTTGTACCCCTACATGATGCCACCTCTACCTGCTACCATACCGACCCCCTCCCCCACTACCCACTTCTTGATCATAGCTATTGCCGCCCAGTAGTAATTCCTAAAGTTCGGTAGGGCCAATTCCCCCCCTGGCTCCGCTCCAACAGCACTTTTCTTATTTGCAGGGTTTAACCGGCCATACAAACTCAGAAATCACCGCATTAGCCCGCTTTAAAAAGGCCTTTGGTATAAAAATAGTGAGATACTGGAAAACAAACAAAAATCTCGGAAGAACCGTCATCTTTACGTCTGCACCCTCCCCGCCAGTGACAACGGGAGCATATCCCACCTCCGAAAGTCCTCCTTCATTTGCTCAACTAACCAGGCCAGATTTAATTTATGTCACTGCTCCCATGCCCGTGCCACCTGGACTCCCAAGTATTGAAAACTTCCTCCTATTACTTTGAACAGCAACTCCCCCAGTATCCTCTCCTGCCCCCTCGCCTGAATCACAAAAACCTCACTTTTCCCCATATTCACTTAATATCCTGAGAACCAGCCAAATTCCCCTAAGATCCGCATAACCGGACCCAGTTTACAAAGCCCTTTCCAAACCCAAACCGCCCCAGTACCTTCCACAAATACTCCCACTCCAGCCGGTCGAAGGCCTTCTCCGTGTCCATAGCGACCACTACCTCCGCCTCCCTCCCCTCGGAGGGCATCATGATGACATTCAATGTTGGCCGTTAACTGCGTGCCTTTGACAAATCTCATCTGGTCCTCCCCTATCACCACCGGTACACAATCCGCTAGTCTCGAGGCCAAACTCTTGGCCAGCATTTTGGCTTTAAAATTTAGTAGGTAGATTGGTCTGTATGACCTGCATTGTTCTGGGTCCTTCTCCCGCTTCAGGATCAATGAGATCGAAGCCTGTGACATTGTCAGGGGAAGAACACCCAGCTCCCTTGCTTCTTTAAATGCCCTCACCAGCAGTGGACCCAGCACCCTAGAAAACGTCTTATAAAATTCCACTGGGTAACCGTCTGGTCCCAGGGCCTTGCCCGACTGCATGGCCTCCAATCCCTCTACTACTTCCACAATCCCGATCGGGGCGCCCAGCCCCTCCACCAACCCTTCCTCCAACTTCGGAAACTCCAAACCCTCCAAGAATTGCCTCATCCCTCCCCCCCCCCGCCCCAGCAAGGGTCTCCGACTCATACAATCGACTGTAAAATTCTTTGAACACCCCATTCACCCCACTGGATCCAAGACTGTGTTCCTCCCTCTATCCTTCACTCTTCCTCTCTCCCTTCTCCGCCTCCCCCTTCCGAGCTGGTGTGCTAGCATCCTACTGGCCTTCTCCCCATACTCATATACCATCCCCCCCCTCGCCTTGCACAACTGCCCCCTCGCCTTACTCAACTGCCCCACCGCCACCCCTGTTGGCATCAGCCCAAACTCCATTTGCAGCTTCTGCCGCTCCTTCAACAGTCCCGCCTCCGGGCTTCCAAGTATCTTCTATCCACCTGGAGTATCTCCCTAACCAGCCTATCCATTTCTGCCCGCTCCACCTTCTCCCTATGAGCCTGTATCGAAATCAGCTCCTCCCTAACTACTGCCTTCAGCGCCTCCCATACCGTTGCTGCCGAAACTTCCCCTGTGTCATTTATCTCCAAATAATTTTGGATGGCCTCCCTCACCCGCCCATGTGCAGGGGCTACAAGGCTTGCTGGGTGGGCTAGCTCACAGAAGCGCAGTGGGGGGCGAGCAGGTTTGTTGAGGGGGGTTGGGATGGTTATTTTGTTATTTGGCCACGGGGGGGGGGGGGGGGTTATTCTGCTGACAGCGGAGGGACAGGCGCCGCGGAGACAAATTGGAGGTCGATGACGGTGGGCGCCCGAGGGCTGGCCTGAGGAGGCGCAGGACGAGGGCTGGCCTAAGAATGGTGATGGTTCCTCATCCGCGAACAGTCCTACATCCATTCTCCATTGCGGTCGCTGGCCCCCCTCCTTGCTCTCCCGTAATCCACCCAGTGTGGGGCATGGTCCGACACAACAATCGCTGCATACTCGGCATCCACCACCCCCGCCAGGAAGGCCCTATCCAAAACGGCCAAATCAACCCGGGAGTACACTTTGTGTATATGGGAGAAGAAAGAAAATTCCTTTGCCCTTGGTCGTCCGAACCTCCACGGATCTACCCCTCCCATCTGTTCCATAACCCCTTTAGCTCCCTCACCACGGCTGGCATCCTCCCTGTCCTCGAACTCGACCGATCCAGCCTCGGATCTATAACCGTATTAAATACCCCGCCATGATCAGCCTATGTGAGTCCAGGTCTGGGATCTTCCCCAGCACGCATCTCATAAACTCCACGTCGTCCCAGTTTGGTGCATAAATATTCACTAATACCAACAGCATCCCCTCCAGCTTCCCACTCACCATAACGTACCTGTCACCCGAATCCGCCACTATGCTCACTACTTCGAATGATACCCACTTATTGATCAAGATCGCTCCCCCCCCCCCCCCCCCCCCCCCCCCCCCCCTAGTTTTATAGTCCAGCCCGAATGAAATACCTGCCCGACCCACCCCTTCCTCGGCCTAGTCTGATCCACTACCCTCGGGTGTGTCTCCTGTAGCATTGCCACGTCCACCTTCAAACTCTTCAAATGCGCGAACACGCGAGCCCTCTTGACCAGCCCATTCAGCCCTCTTGCTTACATGTGATCAGCCTGGTCGGGGGACACAACCCCCTCCCCCGCCAATCAACCATCACCATTCTTAGGCCAGCCCTCGTCCTGCGCCTCCTCAGGCCAGCCCTCGGGCGCCCACCGTCATCGACCTCCAATTTGTCTCCACGGCGCCAGTCCCTCCACTGTCAGCAGAATAACCCCCCCCCTGTGGCCAAATAACAAAATAACCATCCCAACCCCCCTCAACAAACCTGCTCGCCCCCCCCACTGCGCTTCTGTGAGCTAGCCCACCCAGCAAGCCTTGTAGCCCCAGCACATGGCACCAAGCAACCTGCCCCCCACTTATCTCCCCCCCCCCCCCCCCACTCGAACATACATATGCAAACATTACAACACATACAAAACCCAAAAAGAAATTTGGCAGCAGAATACGGACACAATTACTTGCCCCCAAGTTCCATGTCCACCATCAACTGCCAGTGCACCGCCTCATCTGGCGATCCAAAATTAAGTTCTTGGCCCACAAAAGTGACCCACAAACGAGCTGGGTACAGCATGCCGAACGTCACCCCCTTTTTAAAGAGGGCCGATTTCACTTTATTGAAACTCGCCCTTCTTTTGGCCACATCCGCACCCAAGTCCTGGTAAATACGCAGCTTGTTATCTTCCCATTTGCAGCTCCTCGTCTGTTTGACCCACCTCACGATCTGTTCCTTGTCCAGAAACCGGTACCACCGTCGCCCTCGGTGGCTCATTCCTCAGCGGCTTCCTCATCAGCGCTCTGTACGCCCTGTCCACTTCCAAAGGTCGAGTAAACGCACATTCCCCCAGCAGCTTCTCAAACATACGCGCCATATATGCCCCAATATCCGATCCCTCGCTGCCATCCGGGAGGCCACGATCCTCAAGTTCTGCCTGCGCGACCTGTTTCCCAGATCCTCCACTTTCTCTTGCAGCCTTTTCTGGTGGTCTTTCAACAGCCCCATCTCCGCCGCCATAGCGGCCAGCTGGTCATCATGCTCAGCAACCGCCTCTTCCACCTTCTTAATCGCCTGGCCCTGGGCTTCCAATCTCTGCTTCACACGGTCAATCCCCATCTTAATCGGATTCAGGTACTCTTTTCTTTGCTGAGCAAAGCTCTCCTGGAGAAAGTCCACCAGCTGCTCCGTTGACCACTGGGCTGGCAATTTCAGTCCCTGACCCTCCGCCATATTTTTCTGTGCTGCAGACTCCACTCCCTTCTTTGACCAACGATCTCTCCTTTTCAGACCACTCCTGGTCCACGAATCCAAACACTGGTGGGGAATCCTTCTCCTCTACCTCACCAATCTCCTGTTTTGACAAACAAATCCCCTATACATCAGGGAAAAAGGTCCCAAAGGTCCACCACGAGCGGGAACTACCAAATAAGCGACCACTCACTCCATGGCAGCCACCGGAAGTCCCTCCATATATCATTCATAAGAGTTGAAATTTCACTTCACACGAGAACATGTCAGTGAGTTGTATACCACCTACAGTGGCATGGGAAACCTCAAGATTGGGAATCAACATAAAGAATCCAACCATAGTGAAAGCATCAAAATGATATGGTGGTCTATCTGACTGTGGTGTTGTGTATAGTTTCACTACGATATGTTGTGTTTTCAGGACCTGTTTAAGAATAAGATGTGTTTGGTGAGCTTAATGCTCCAGTCTAGTCACGGTTCCTCAACCCAAAATGCCCACAGATAAGGATATAGTCTGCAAGTCTGTATTTACCTTTGTCATAATTCTTTTACAACAGGAAGACAGAATCCATTGATGTGATGGATGCCATCGGAAGCAATATCGTCGTGAGCACGCGAACTGGGGAAGTGATGAGAATCCTGCCACGGTTAAATGAAGATGTGAATGAAGAGTGGATCTCTGATAAAACTAGGTGATGGATTTTAACTGGATGGGGTGTTTTGTACAAAGTATTGCTCTTAAAGTCCCCCAATTCTGAATTGACACGGATTAGGAACCTCATGTGAAAAAGTGAGGTGGAAGAGCAATCTCCCCCCTCCAGGTGCCAGCATGGCCCAAGTGTAACACCCTCGACTCTGTGCCAGAAGGTGGTGGGTTCAAGTCTCACTCTAAAGTCTTGAGCACAAAATCTGGCTAACATTTCATCACGGCACTGAGGAAGACGTGCACGTGGGAGGTGCCAGCTTTCAGGTGGAACATTAAACCAAATTTCCCCCCCCCCCCCCCCTCTTAGGTGGATGTAAAATATTTAATGGCATATTCCAAAGAAAGGAGTTCTCCCTCATGTTCTGGCCGACATTGCTGTCTCAACTACAACTGAAAACAGAGTATCTGGTCATTGTATTGTTCTTTGTCGGAGCTTGATGTGCACAAATTGGCTGCACAGTGACTGCACTTCAAAAGAACTTAATTGCCTGTCAAGCTCTTTCTGGCCCATGGAGAGGAACCTGACATTTGTTAGACTATTGAATCATACATAGTAGCATAGAACCAAGCTATACAGCCCATTGAGACAATGGTGACTCTTTCAAAGAGCATTCCAAACAGTCCCACTCACTTCCACCTTCCCCATATCCCTGCAATTCTTTTCTCCCTCATGTATTTACCAAATTCCCTTTTGGAAATTGCAACTGAATCTGTGTCCATGTATCAGGCAGTGCATTCCAAATCCTGACCACTCACTGGGCAATAGAATTTCCTCATGCCGTCTCTAGTTCTTTTGTCAATCATTTTACATCTCTGCCCTCTAGTTATTGACTCTTCAGCCATTGTAAACAGTTTGTCTTGGTTGGCTCTATCTAAATGCTTCATGATTTTACACACCTCGGTTAAATCCTCTCAAGAACAACTCCACTCCTCCAGCGTGTCCACATATCACCAATCGCTCGGCTCTCGAACCATGTGGCTGGATGGATAGTATACAATTATTGGTAAATTTGCATGGTATTGGTTTAACGTGATGCAGTGGTTCGTAACATAAATCTTATTCCAGACAGGTAATGCATAACAGTAAAGGAATGAAGAAACATGAAATGAGCAGCAAACCTCTCTGCTCTCAGTTCTTTGATACACTGATCTGATTTTTGGCAGGATCTTATTGATTTATTTAATTTGAAAATGGATATAATTTTTAACTTTACCTGTCCTGCTCTGCAGGTTTTCCTACGATGGTCTTAAGCGTCAGCGCTTAATTGTTCCCATGGTCAGGGGTTCTAAAGGGCAGCTGGTATCTGCATCCTGGGAAGAGGCATTAACCCAAATTGCTGAAGCGGTAAGAAACTGCTGCGTGTTACATTGATCTGAACCTGTTCATCAAACATTGTGGTGTGGGAGATTGAAGATGATGTTCTGGAGTGGAGAACACTGCAATTGATCCGACAGAAACTCTACATATTATTCTTGTATCAAATGCCTCTCTTGCCTCATCCTTTCCTATCTTGTAGCCTACCCAACCCCGCAGTTCCCCGAGACCCAATATGACAATAGTTTTCATATTGGTGTATCAACAGATCCTTGCAGGTCAATGGACACTTTTCAGGGCTGGCTGCTGAGGAGTGCCGTGGTCAGGAGTAACCAAAGGACTGGCAGCCAGAGGCATGCTGTGCTTCCATTGGGCTACAGCTGTACCCTGATGTTTTCTCTGGGCCCCTGCTCTCTTACCACTTCCCCAGGGTTCTTCAGACTCTTATTGTCTGTGTCCCTGCCATGGATAGGCAGTCTCTGTTGTGAAAAGCTGGTAAACGCATCTTCCTGGTGTCTGTTTTCATAAAAGCATTATGAAGAAACTTTATGTCCAACACTCCAGTATTATGATTCTTAAATACTGTTAGAATTTAAATGGGGATCCGTGATTGCTAATCCATTTCAAAGGGGGTCCTTCAAGCATAAACGTTTGAGAAGCGCTTCTCCACGTTATCCAATTCTGGCCTCTTGAGTATTCCCGATTTCTGTCACTTCAGCACTGTAGGCTATGTCTTCAAATTGTCGAACCTCTGGAAGTATGTGCAGAGGAGAGGTCCACTTCAAGATCAAACATGGTACAGTAAACGGCTTAAATTTCCCCCATCTTTCCAGCCTACCCTCAGGTATTCAAATATCCCAGTGGATACACCTGTCACCACCAGTTGCTAGTTATTGCCAAGCCCTAAACCAGAGAAGGGTGAAGAGGGGTGGTGAGTGATAGGGGAAGTATGTAATAGTACTACTGTGTGCATGTGTGAAACAAGCCTGCTGACATGTCTGAGTACACCACTTTTATTCAGATACAATCAGCAAACTCTTTTGTTAAAACCAATTTGCATTGATCTGAATGAGCAGAGAGCTGTCACACGGTCAGCTGCATGCTTTCGGCGAAGGGAGAAGAGTTTCCCATCTGGATGTACAGAACCACGGCTATTCTTGCTGACACAAGATTTTAAAAGAAAAATAAAGTGAAGATTTAATAGATCTAAAATTGCGACACGTTTTTTGGTATTTGGTAGGGTAGATTGGGAGAAGCTGTTTCCACAGGCCTGACGGTTGTTTACCAGAGAACATAATTTTTTTTTAAAGTCTATTTATTGGTTTCGCATTTATAACAACACTTCACAGAGACAATAATTTTAAGATAATTGGCAGGAGAAACAGCGGTGTTTATTTTTGTTCAGCCAGCGAGTTGTTCTGATCTGGAATGCGCTGCCTGAAAGGGTAGTGGAAACAGATTCAAAAGTAACATTCAAACAGAATCGGAAATGTATTTGAAAAGGAGAAGCTGCCCTGTTATGGGGAAAGAGCAGGGGGTGGGATTAATTGGATAGCTCTTTCAAAGATGTGGCCCAAGTGTGATGGGCTGAATGGCCTCCGGTGCTGTATGATTCTATGAAATCCAGGATGTTTTTCCTTCCCCACACCCAGCCCTGACTATTTAAATATTAATATTGTGGCTGCAGTTGCAGGGAGTGCACGCTAAAGGTGTGGCCGCTATTGCTGGAGGAATGGCTGATGCCGAGGCTCTTGTGGCCCTGAAGGACTTCGTCAACGGGTTAAACAGCGACGCACTGTGCACAGAGGAGATCTTCCCGATGGCCGGAGCTGGGTAAGGTTGCAGTTGCACTGTATTGGAGCATACAGTACCGATCTGATAAATCCAAAATGGTTTGTCACAAGTTGCACTGTTCGTTCTTTCCGATGTTCCTTTCAAAGTGTCTTTTCAAAATCATTGGATTTCCCAAAGTGTTCTCCAGCCAATGAAGTGTGCTCACTGCAGTGATGTTGGAAACGGAACAGTAGAAAGTTACCTCCCTCCAATGACAAGAATTGGTTACTACCTTGTCAGTTCATGGTAGCTCCCTATACCCATTCATGGGGTCAGCTGTTCCCTGATATATTTTGTGTGTATGTATCTGGGGCGGAGGGGAGGGGTGAAGAGATGTGAAGCTGAACTTCAGCTCACTAGTAAAAGGAGAATTTGTATCAGTTATACTGTAACAATGGAAGGTTTCTGCTGCTGATTGCCTGCCAAGAAAGGAGCAGATCATGACTAAAGTCACCTTTCTGTGCAATTGTCAGCTCAGATCCAATGCCATTTCAGCCCCCTCTCTCCTGACTGATGTAGATCTACTGGTCTGTTCCAAGTGGGAGGCAGGTGATTTACTAGGTCGGCTTTGTGAATCTCTAAAGTTATCCACAGAACTTTCTGTCTGGGGGAAGCAGGTATGTAGTCTGCCTTTAGACTTGTGCTGCTGTGTAGCATGACCAGAATTACAAGAGTACTCTGAGATTTCATTTTTCTTGCTGTTATTTTCCACCCTCTTCTTCCTGCCCTGCTGACAAGTGAAGAACTCCGGGATCAGACCTGCATCCAACAACCATCCCATCCATGCACTGGCACATTGATGGGCTGCTTCTCCTTTCAGTCAGATGCTGTTGAGTTGAAGTGTCAGTTGATGACACTCTTGCATCTGAGTCAGAAGATTAATAAGAACATGAGACCGAGGAGCAGGAGTAGACCATCTGGCCCCTCAATCCTACTCCGCCATTCAATAAGACCATGGCTGATCTTTTTGTGAACTCAGCTCCACTTAGCCGCCCGCTCATCATAACCCTCAATTTTTAAAAAATAATAATCTTCATTATTGTCACAAGTAGGCTTACATTAACACTGCAATGAAGTTACTGTGAAAATCCCCTCGTCACCCCTGTTCGGCGACACTCATGGAGAATTTGGAATGTCCAATTCATCTAATTAGCACGTCTTTTGGGACTTGTGGGAGGAAATCAGAGCACCTGGAAGAACATGCAGATTCCGCACAGACAGTAACCCAAACCAGGAATCGAACCCGGGTTCTGTGAAGCAACAGTGCTAACCATTGTGCTACCGTGCTACCTTTAGAATAATAGAATTTACAATGCAGAAGGAGACCATTCGGCCCATCGAGTCTGTACCGGCCCTTACAAAGAGCACCCTACTGAAGCCCACGTATCTACCCTATCTCCGTAATCCAATAACCCCCACTTAACATTTTTTGGACACTAAGGGCAATTTAGCATGGCCAATCCACCTAAGCCGCACATCTTTGGGCTGTGGGGGGAAACCGGAGCACCCGGAGGAAACCCACGCAGACACGGGGAGAACGTGCAGACTCCTCACAGACAGTGACCCAGCCAAGAATCGAACCTGGGACCCTGGCGCTGTGAAGCAACTGTGCTAACCACTGTGCTGCCCGTGCTGTTCAAAAATCTATGGGCAGGATTCTGCGGGAATCGGCGAGGTGGGCAACTGCGACGCCGAGGAGTGGTGTGAACCATTCCGGCGTCGGGTCGCCCCAAAGGTGCGGACTTCAGGGGCTAGGCTGGCGCCGGAGTGGTTTGCATCGCGCCGGCTGGTGGGGAAGGGGCTTGGCGCCACGCCAACTGGCGCCGCAGGGCCTCCGCCAGCCGGTGCGAGTTGGCACATGCGTGGGAGCGTGTGCTGGCGCCATCCCAGTGCATGCGCAGGGTGGGGTTCATCTCTGCGTCGGCCCTCGCATGACCACAGCAGGCGACGCGGATGAATAGAGTGCCCGCACGGCACGGGCCCGCCCGCGGACCGGTAGGCCCCGATCGCGGGCCAGGCCACCATGGGGGCACCTCCCGGGGCCAGATCCCCCCCCCCCCCCCCCCCCCCCGAGGATCCCGGAGGCCGCCCGCTCAGCCAGGTCCCACTGGTAAGTACCTACTCTAATTTACGGCGGTGGGACCGGCCAAAAGCGGGCGGCCACTCGGCCCATCACGGGCCGGAAAATCGCCGGGGGAGGGGCGCTGCCAGCAGCCGGCGCAGTGCGATTCCTGCCCCCGCCAAATCCCGGCGCCGGTGAATTTGGCAGCGATTCTCTGACCCGACGGGGGCTCGGAGAATCCCACCCAAGATCTTTGCCTTAAAAACATTCAATGAGGTAGCCTCAACTGCATCACTGGGCAGGGAATTCCACAGATTTATAACCTTGGGTGAAGAAGTTCCTCCTCCACTGATCTGATTGTGACCTCAACCCGACATTCCTGCCTACCCTGATCACCTTTCTCCTCCACCACACTCTTTTGTTTTGGCTGTGTTCATTGCCCATTCCTGGGAAGGTGATTATGGTGGGCACTTCCCCGACTGTTGGAACAATGTACCCTATGATTATGTGTAAACCAGATCGGATTACTGGTGATAGGATGCCATTCCTGAAGGACATAAGTGAACCAGTTAGGTTTTACCTTAATCCTGCATCTTTCATGGCCGTTTTGTCTGCTGCCATTCCACAAACTAGCCAATGTATTGAATTTTTCACAGCTTGACATCACAGGATTTGAACTCAGGGTTTCTTGTGCAACCACTTCTCCATGGTATAATCAGCTCTGCCATCGCCAAATTCCCCACCATGAATTGAATATCTCCTTCAGATCCTGGAAATCCCTCCTGAGCAGCACCGTAGGAACAACTTTGTCATACAGGCAGTAACAGATCAAGAAGCATTACCTCCGAGGATAATTTGCGATTTTTAAATTTTTTTTAAATTTATTTTTTTTAAATTCATTTTCAGGATGTTGGCGTCACTAGTTCGGCCAGCATTTATTGCCCATCCCTAGTTGCCCTTCAGAAGGTGATGGTGAGTTGCCTTCTTAAACTGTTGCTGTTCTTAAGTGTAGGTACACTTACTGTGCTATTAGGGAGGGAGTTTCAGGATGTTGCCCCAGTGACAGTGACGGAAAAGTGATATATTTCCAGGTCAGGATGGTGAGTGACTTGGAGGGAACCTCCAGGTGGTGGTGATCCCAGGTATCTGCTGCTCTTGTCCTTCTAGATCAGTGTTCTTCAAACCTTTTTTCCGGGGACCCATTTTTACCAACCGGCCAACCTTCGCGACCCACGCCGGCCGACCTTCGCGACCCACGCCGGCCGACCTTCGCGACCCACGCCGGCCGACCTTCGCGACCCACGCCGGTCGACCTTCGCGACCCACCAATTTCTCTGTCCTTGTTCGCTGCTGATAAAAATTGAGGAAATGGTTTTGGGTCCCTTTGGCACTCGTACACGCTCCTCCAATGGAACCTGCTGGATGAAGGTGAAGCCTTCCAGTGTCAGAAAGTATGGAGTCTCCATCTGTCCAAAGTTCTGCATTTTGTTCCGTAAAAGTTTATTCAATAAACCCCCTCCCCGAACTTGTAAAAAAAAATAAAATGAATAAAATAAATGAAAAAAAGACAAATAAAATGAATAAAATAACCCCAAACCTGTAAAACAAAAAGCTGCGGCCGAATCTTTTTAACATACTTGCGGCCATTTTAAAGGCCGCTTGCAGCCGGCGTTATTAGAAGCCGGCTGCTGCGCGGGGATTTGCGCGATCGGGAGCGCCGCAAAGGACAGCTCCGCGACCCTCCCGACACCCACCCGCGGGTCGCGCCCTTGAGTTTGAAGAACATTGTTCTAGATGGTAGTGGTTGTGGGTTTGGAAGATTCTGGCTAAGGAACCTTGGTGAATTACTGCAGTGCATCTTGTAGATGGTACACATGGCTGCCACTGTTTGTCGGTGGTGAAGGATTTGAACGTTTGTGGAAGGGATAGTAATTAAGCGGGCTGCTTTGTCCTGGATGGTGTCGAGCTTCTTGAGTGTCGTTGGTAATAAATGCTAGCCTTGCTAGCATTGCCTGCATCCCAAGAATGAATAAATTGCAAACAAAATAACCAACCCGCCACCAGGGTGCCAACCAGAGGCTAAGGGAGGGTGAGTCACCTGAAGATGGTTGAGTGAGAGTTAAAGACAGTGTGGTGGAAACAGGCTTCTTTTTCCCTCGATTCCTAGGAGGGAGATAGACGTAAGCTGACAGCTGGATAGAAAGGCTGTTTTATAAAAAGCTGATGGGGACATTTGACACAGGGACTGTTGGTAAGAAAAAGATGACCACTTAAAAGTGATCCTATATTTATAATGGAAAGGATAATCCTTTAGAACAATCTGCAGTGCCCAGTCATCTGCAGAGGGTACAGCAGGATTTAGATCGTTTGGAGACTTGGGCAGAGAGATGGCAGATGGAGTTTAATCCGGACAAATGTGAGGTAATGCATTTTGGAAGGTCTAATGCAGGTAGGGAATATACAGTGAATGGTAGAACCCTCAAGAGTACTGAAAGTCAGAGAGATCTTGGTGTACAGGTCCACAGGTCACTAAAAGGGGCAACACAGGTGGAGAAGGTAGTCAAGAAGGCATACGGCATGCTTGCCTTCATTGGCCGGGGCATTCAGTATAAGAATTGGCAAGTCATGTTGCAGCTGTATAGAACCTTAGTTAGGCCACACTTGGAGTATAGTGTTCAATTCTGGTCGCCACACTACCAGAAGGATGTGGAGGCTTTAGAGAGGGTGCAGAAGAGATTTACCAGGATGATGCCTGGTATGGAGGGCATTAGCTATGAGGAGCGGTTGAATAAACTCGGTTTGTTCTTACTGGAACGACAGAGGTTGAGGGGCGACCTGATAAAGGTCTACAAAATTATGAGGGGCATAGACAGAGTGGATAGTCAGAGGCTTTTCCCCAGGGTAGAGGGGTCAATTACTAGGGGCATAGGTTTAAGGTGCGAGGGGCAAGGTTTAGAAGAGATGTACGAGGCAAGTTTTTTACACAGAGGGTAGTGGGTGCCTGGAACTCGCTGCCGGAAGAGGTGGTGGAAGCAGCGACGATAGTGCCATTTAAGGGGCATCTTGACAAATACATGAATAGGATGGGAATAGAGAGATACAGACCCAGGAAGTGTAGAAGATTGTAGTTTAGTCAGGGCAGCATGGTCGGCACGGGCTTGGAGGGCCGAAGGGCCTGTTCCTGTGCTGTACTTTTCTTTGTTCTTTTAGCGAGCTCAATCAACATAATCTATGGGATGTTTACAAAAGTAGAAAGTGAGGTGAAACCGAGTGTTTTCTTTAGTGGTTGACTTCCTTCTATTTCCAAACAGCACCGATTTGCGCTCCAACTACTTGCTGAACACCAAAATCTCTGGAGTGGAGGAGGCTGATGTCCTGCTGCTGGTCGGCACCAACCCACGCTATGAAGCCCCACTTTTCAATGTTCGAGTCAGAAAGAGGTGAGTTCGTGAATGATCACTTAATTGGCAGAGGGCAGCGTGCATATACTGGGTGTAAATGGCTTCTGTTCTTGGTTTGTTAATGCTTCTCTTAGTAGACCTCTGATTTTGTGCTTTTTTTTTTGGTTAGACCTTGTTGAGATTTGCATATGTAATTGCACTGATATCAATTTTTGTCCAAGGCACTGGAGCTATTTTGACATGATAATATTAGCTGTGGGCAGCACGGTGGCGCAGTGGTTAGCATTGCTGCCTCACAGAACTGAGGTCCCAGGTTCGACCCCGGCTTTGAGTCACTGTCCGTGTGGAGTTTGCACATTCTCCCCGTGTTTGCGTGCTTTTCGCCCCACAACTCGAAGATGTGCATGGTAGGTGGATTGGCCACGCTAAATTGCCCCTTAATTGGAAAAAATGAATTGGGCACTCTAAACTTTTTTTTTTTAATGTTTTTTAATTAATATTAACAGTGCATGGTTACTCCAGCATTTACTTGAGGTTGGACCTAAGGATACCAGCCCACAAAATAGCGTAACTTTATCTCCGATATGAGCTGAGCTGTTTGATGCTCTGGGTGTAAGATTTTGCAAAAATAGCACTTGATCTGTACAGAGTTAGCAGCTTTCAGTGGGGGTGCATTGATTCACCTCCCGTGTTCCCGAATGCCTGATTCCTATTGCTGTTCTCTGGGAACAGGATCAGAATCCATTTTGACCTCTCTCCCTTTTATTCCTCTGCAACACGCAGCATTTGAATATTTTGCAGACACTCGTTGTCAAAGCTAGATATTTTCTAAATGTAATTGCAAAGTCAGCATTTTGTCACCTATCCCCAATTGCCTTTGAACAGAGCCCAATTTCTTTTTTAAAATATTTTTAGTCTCCCCCTTTTTCACATTTTCATCCAAATTTACACGCACTAACAAACAATCAACGGTAACAAATACAATGTCAATGCCCTGGCCAACAATTCCTTCCTCCCACCAACCCCCAAGCAACCCTCAACATTTTAAATACAAGCATCAAAGAAAAGGAATCAAGAATTCACCATCCACCCATACATAGTCACTAAGAACGTACACAGTCCAACCCCCACCCCCCGCCGTATAATGTTCGACGTCATCCAATTCTTTAAAGTGCATAATAAACAAAACCCATGAATTGTAGAATCCTTCCCCTCAACTCAAACTTCACCTTCTCGAGTGTTAAAAACTCCAACAGATCCCCCCGCCATGCCAGGGCACAGGGTGGAGAAACTGACCTCCACCCAAACAGGATCCACCTTCGAGCGATCAGCTAGGCAAAGGCGAAAACATCTGCCTCCGCACCCGCTTCCAAACCCGGTCGATCCAATACCTTGAATATGGCCTCCAGAAGACCCGGCTCAAGCCTCACATGAAGCACCTTGGAAATTACCCTGAACATCTCCCCCCAGTACCCCTCCAACTTTGGACAGGCCCAAAACGTATGAATGTGGTTTGCGGGGCCCCGCCTGCAACGTTCACAAATATCCTCTACCCTCTCAAAGAGTCGGCTCATCCCCGCCTTTGTGAGGTGCGCCCTATACACCACTTTCAGCACTATCAGCCCCAACCTCGCAAACAAAGTTGAGGCATTCACCCTCCCTCACACCACAACCTCTCCCCTCCCAACTCTTCCTCCCACTTTGTTTAATCCCCTCTAGCGGCGTCTTTTCTTCCAGAATCGCCCCGTAAATCGCCGACACCGCCCCGTTCTCCATTCTCCCGTCGTCTGCACCTCCTCCAACAGTGCGGAGGCCAGCGCCACCGGAAAGCTCTGTATCTCCTTCTTAGCAAAATCTCGGACCTGCATATTCCCCCTGCCCCAATCCATATTTCGTCCCCAGCTCCATCAATCCCGCAAACCGGCTCCTGAGATACAAGTCCTTTAATGCCCTCACTCCCTTCTCCTCACATCTGCTGGGCCGTTTCTGAGGGCAGTTGAGAGTCAATCACATTGCTGTGGTCTGGAGTCACACGTAGGCCAGATCAGCTAAGAGAGACAGATTTCTTTCCTTAAAGGACATTAGTGAACAGATAGGGTTTTACGAAAGTTGACAATGGTTTCATGATCACCATTATTGAGACTCGCTTTTATATTCCAGGTTTATTTAATTTTTTTAAGTAAATTTAGTGTACCCAATTATCTTTTTTCCCAATTAAGAGCAATTTAGTGTGGCCAATTCACCTAACCTGCACATCTTTAGGTTGTGGGGGTGAAACCCACGCAGACACGGAGAATGTGCAAACTCCACACGGACAGTGACCCAGAGCCAGGATTCGCACCCGGGTCCTCAGCACCGCAGTCCCAGTGCTAACCACTGCGCCACCCTGCTGCCCCCAGGTTTATTTAATTGAATTTAAATTCAGCCAGCTGTCATGGTGGGATTTGAACCCATGTCCCCAGAGCATTAGTCTGGGCCTTTAGATTAGTAGTCCAGTGACATTACCGCTTTAAGACTGTCGTCCTATATTTGTTGTGTCCCCGCATTTGTTTGAGATTCCTAATGATGGAATAGGATACTTTCTCCAGGCGCTCCGTCTGGACCTGTAAAGACTTAATTAAAGTATCATCTCGCATCATTGACTTTGTCTATATATGTGTTTCTGGGCCCACCTCTTCATTCGCCTGAGGAAGGAGCTGTGCTCCGAAAGCTAGTGATTCAAAACAAATCTGTTGGACTTTAACCTGGTGTTGTAAGACTTCTTACTGTGCCCACCCCAGTCCAAGCCGGCATCTCCACATCATGGCTACATTAACACTGCAATGAAGTTACTATGAAAATCCCCCAGGCACTACGGCGCCTGTTCGGGTACCCTGAGGGAGAATTCAGAATGTCCAATTCACCTAACAATACGTCTTTCGGGACTTGTGGGAGGAAACCGGAGCACCCGGAGGAAATCCATGGAGACGGGGAGAAGGTGAAGATTCCGCACAGACAGTGACCTAAGCCAGGAATCGAACCTGAGACCCTGGCGCTTTGAAGCAACAGTGCTAATGCTGCCCTGCTCACTATATTGTTTTCACCCCTTTTCCTTCACTCACCTGGCCAATCTAACATTTATTCATGTACCACAGCAAAACCTTTGCATTCTCCACACAGCAAACTTCCAATTGCCCTGGCTGCTGGAGGGACAGGGAGAGAATAAGCACAGAGAATAATGTCCAACAGCCAGCAGCAGATAAGGTTCTGAGAAAAAATAAATGCTAACTGTGGAGAAATTCTGAACGATCTGCACCCACCTCGTTATTCTTTCAATTGCTTCTTTACCAACATTTCTAGTATTTTCGTTTGCAGTTTCTTTGAAACAGTTAGGGACCAAGCAATCGGATGATATGCAGCAGTATACCATAAAGTGCTTTCTTTCATTCCAAAATGTCTGCCTTTTTACAGCTGGGTGCACAATGATCTCCAAGTGGCTTTAGTTGGGGCAAATGTGGATTTGAGCTACACCTACGATCACCTTGGGGACTCTCCACAGGTGTTGCAGGAGATCGCCTCAGGAAAGCACCCTTTCAACCAGGTATAGCTTATCCTGACTATGTTAAGTTCATACTATTTGTATTGATATTTCAATTTATTATGGTCCCAGACCAGACCCGCAGTGGCTAGGATACTGGACAGAAACCCCAATATTTTATTTTAATTTTGCATTCCTGTGAGGAAAGGATACTTCGCTCCAGGATTGATTGCATGAAAAAAATAATAATATGGTATATTAAAACAAACTTTATTATTAACACAGTATTAAAATCTTTAATATCACAATAGAAAATAGCTTACAATTATCCTTTAAACAATACTACTCAACACAGTGAATACAAAACCCTTACTTGCTATCTTTATTCTTACTTAAACAACAAGAAAAAAACCCATCTCCGCTCTAAATCTACCATAAATACCAGAAGAATACTTGCTTTACAGATATACTATTTGAGAAAGATCTCTTGATACTGCTTTAAAGACAAGATCTGACCCAGAAACTCCAGCTGTATGTCTTCAGCAGCTGTTTTTAGCCGGCTTGGTTCAGCTCCCCTTTGTTCTGAGACAGATCTGCACTGCTTTAAATACTGTTCAGCTCTTTTTACTAACCTACAGTGAGAACAAACTGCCTTACTTGTAGCCTCAGCTTCATCCAGAACAGAACTGAACTGAAAATGCTTTCTCAAAACGTCTTTGACAAAGAGTCATCCAGACTTGAAACGTTAGATCCCTTTTGTCTCCACAGATGCTGTCAGAACTGCTGATTGTTTCAGATACCAGCAGTAATTTGCTTTTATATTCTCAAAAAACCTGATGCCTTAGCTCTGCTCAGCAATGACATCATCTCACCGAGCAGCAAACCAATTAACTCCCCCAGGAATCCCCTTAATTAAAACAAAATTCCATTAGCCAAGCTTTTTACGATGGTTAATTGCACCTCTGACCCAAAAGCTTCATTGTCTTTCAACCTAAGAATCCTTTTGCAACATATTTCAGCAGTCAAACACATTCTAACCCAGGCTTTTAACCCTTACTTCACCAGATACTTATAATACAATATATTTGAAATTCAAACCTTCATCACAAGTTAATAATGTTGCTGATGGAGCAACTGCTATGCACTCGGTGCTGTTGGTATGGAATTGACTTCTGTCCTAGCAGAGTGAATTTCAAACTCTTGATAAGAAATCTGACTAGATAGCGTCAGTGGGTAGAGTGATTTGCCCTTGGGAAATTGTAATGGAGACTCCTAAGACACAACCTTGATTGAATGAACAAATATGCTTCTATAACAAATCAGCATTTTCATAAAGCTGTGTCTGCTCTCTGTTTCACAATCATAGAATTTACAATGCAGAAGGAGGCCATTCGGCCCATCGAGTCTGCACCGGCTCTTAGAATAGAATAGAACATTACAGCGCAGTACAGGCCCTTCGGCCCTCGATGTTGCGCCGACCTGTGAAACCACTCTAAAGCCCAGCTACACTATTCCCTTATCATCCACATGTTTATCCAATGACCATTTAAATGCCCTTAATGTTGGCGAGTCCACTACTGTTGCAGGCAGGGCATTCCACGCCGCAACTACTCTCTGAGTAAAGAACCTATCTCTGACATCTGTCCTATATCTATCTCCCCTCAATTTAAAGCTACATCCCCTCGTGCTAGCCATCACCATCCGAGGAAAAAGGCTCTCACTGTCCACCCTATCTAATCCTCTGATCATCTTGTGTGCCTCTATTAAGTCACCTCTTAACCTTCTTCTCTCCAACGAAAACAGCCTCAAGTCCCTCAGCCTTTCCTCATAAGATCTTCCCTCCATACCAGGCAACATCCTGGTAAATCTCCTCTTCACCACATTCTTCCTATAATGTGGCGACCAGAACTGCACGCAATACTCCAAATGCAGCTGCACCAGAGTTTTGTACAGCTGCAACATGACCTCATGGCTCAGAAACTCAATCCCTCTACTAACAAAAGCTAACACACCATACGCCTTCTGAACAACCCTATCAACCTGGGTGGCAACTTTCAGGGATCTTTGTACATGGACACCGAGATCTCTCTGCTCATCCACACTACCACGACCAAGAATCTTACCATTAGCCCAGTACTCTGTATTCCTGTTACTCCTTCCAAAATTAATCACCTCACACTTTTCTGCATTAAACTCCATTTGCCACTTCTCAACCCAGCTCTGCATCTTATCTATGTCCCTCTGTAACCTGCAACATCCTTCCGCACTGTCCACAACACCACCGACGTTACTGTCATCCGCAAATTTACTCACCCATCCTTCTACACCCTCCTCCAGGTCATTTATAAAAATAACAAACAGCAGTGGCCCCAAAACAGATCCTTGTGGTACACCACTAGTAACTGGACTCCAGTCTGAACATTTCCCATCAACCACCACCCTGTCTTACAGCTAGCCAATTTCTGATCCACACTGCTAAATGACCCTGAATCCCATGCCACCGTATTTTCTGCAATAGCCTACCGTGGGGAACCTTATCAAACGCTTTACTGAAATCCATATACACATCATCAACTGCTTTACCCTCGTCCACCTGTTTGGTCACCTTCTCAAAGAACTCAATAAGGTTTGTGAGGCACGACCTACCCTTCACAAAACCGTGTTGACTATCCCTAATCAAATTATTCCTTTTCTAGATGATTATAAATCCTATCTCTTGGAAAGAGCACTCTACCCAAGCCCACACCTCCACCCTATCCCCATAACCCAGTAACCCCACCCAACACTAAGGGCAATTTTGGACACTAAGGGCAATTTTGCATGGCCAATCCACCTAACCTGCACATATTTGGACTGTGTGAGGAAACCGGAGCACCCGGAGGAAACCCACGCACACACTGGGAGAACGTGCAAACTCCGCACAGACAGTGACACAAGCCGGGAATCGAACCTGGGACCCTGGAGCTGTGAAGCAATTGTGCTAACCACCATGCTACCGTGCTGCCCAATAATTTCTGTAAATTGATCGGATCGCTATCTATCTAGCAATTACTTCTTCAGTATCCTTACAAAGTTTTGTAGCACGAAGGATAAACAGTTAGCATTTCTTTAATAATATGTTTACTGGGTTTTATGTCATTTTCTGATTAAATATTTCAATTGGTTAATATTAAAGAGAATAAAATTTTGGATCAATCTCCATAAGCTACTAATTTATGGTTAAAAAGGAATTGCGCACCAAAGATTGGTGACAAATTATGGCGTCAGGTATAAAGCCTGCCTGCATTCAAAATTCCATAACCTGTATAAAAGGAGCAAGCTTCTGATTTCTTTCCACATTGTCAGCGCATTTGTTGAACAAAGTTCTTAAATATTCACTGTCAAAGGTAGCTGCCTTTTCTATTCATTTCAGCACAAGCTCCAAATGTTCCACTGTCTTTGGAACCTCCTATTTTTAATTGTTCGACTTGTTTAAATTGGGTGATCAGACAGAAAAACCTATTGATTGCACAATTCGAAATACGAAGCTTTGTTAAACAATTCAAATGCAGGTCATGTAAATTAGGAGCTCTGCACACCAACAGAACCCTTTCCTGTCAATAAATATATATTTTTTAATTTATGGGATGTGGGCATCACTGGTAGGGCCAGCATTTATTGCCCATCCCTAGTTGCCCTTCAGAAGGTGGTGATGAGTTCCCTTCTTGAACCGCTGCCTTTACTTGAGTCGTTTAGATCCTGGTCGATAAAATACTGGAGTCCTTGTTGCAGTCATAAAATACAACACATCTGTTTTGGGAAACAATTTAACTGAAAGAACAAAAGCCAATGAATTGTTTGTTCAGTGTCCCATTGCCAGGTTAGAGATTGAGATGTTTGTTTTAGCTTGTAAAATATCTCTATTTTGATCTAGACAGTCAATCAATCATTCCTGTAGTCAAGAAAGTACCAGAATCGTAGTTTAGCACTGGCATAAGTACAGCTAAAGGTGTGACGAGAAAACTATAAAATTGTTCCTGAATTGATTGCAAGATGAAGGGCAAAACAAACAGGTACACTGACATTAACCTCTGTTCTTTCTATTCCTCTCCTACCACAAAACAGGTCCTGGGTAAAGCAAAGAAGCCCATGGTGGTGGTGGGTAGCTCGATTCTCCAGCGGAGTGACAGTGCAGCGATACATGCCGCAGTCAGTACCATTGCACTGAATGCCCGAGCAGGCAGTGGAGTCGGAGATGACTGGAAGGTTTTAAATGTCCTTCAGAGGTTAGCAGTGTGACGACCAATGACGCAGTGAGAGCGTTTTGTAATTTGGGCATGAGCTTTGGTGTTTTAAGTGACTGTTGCCTAAACCTTGTGGGTTCCATCATAGGCACTGCCAACTCATTGCATAACTCCTCCCAGTCAAAGCAGTATTGAATTTAATCAGATAACGGCACAGAATCCCATCTAACTTCACATGCAAAGCTGAAATAGCTTGAATTTTTAGAGCACCTTTCACCTCCAAATGGTTTTCCAATCAATGAAGCACCTTTAGAACTGTTGTGTAGGAAATGCAGCAGTCAATTTGTGCACATCAAGATCCCACAAATAACAGTGCGGTAATGACCAGAAAATCTGCTTTCAGGATGCTTTTTGAGACATAAATGTTGTCCAGGACGCAGGGGAGAATTCTCTTGCTCTTCAAATAGTGCAGTAGGACCTTTTTACATTCACATGAGAAGGAAGTCTTGGTTGAACTTCCTATCGGAAAGACAGCACCGTCAATTTTGCAGAATTCCCTCAGAATTGGAATGTCAGCATATGTCTCGTGTTCAACTCTGGAGTGGAGCCCTCCGACCTAGAGGTGAGAGTGCTACCCACTAAGCCACAGCTGTAATACAATATTGAATGAATCATTCATGATTTACAACGCTGTTTCGATGACTTGCCTATATTGCTCGATCTTGAGAGCTGCTGAACTGTATTACAGTTTTCTTCCTACAAACTGCAGATCTCCCATGGCACTATTGATGGATCGTTGGACGATATGTAGTTTTGTCGCATAAATCTAGCAGGAAATAAGTATGATGCTTATGGGAAGTATGCAACATACACATACGCGGCTATGCGGATACACAACAACATACGCGGGACTTCCGGTTGCGGCTATGCGGAGCTAAGTTGCACATTCGGCGGCTCCGCAAAAACGGACTTTTGGGCTCTTTTCAGGGCCCCCAACAGCACTTTTTTGGCGTTTCCCGGTGTGGGAAGGAGTCTACAACAGCTCCTCGTCAGTATATGGCTTCAACTAGGAGCAGGGCGACAAAAAAGGTGGTGGTGGACCCGAAGAAGGTGCGAGGGAAGAAGAGCAAAATGGCGGCGGGCAGAGACCAGTCAGCGAGGATGCAGTGGGAGGAAGAGCAGCAGGAGGGTATCCAGCGCTGCTTCAGAGAGATTAAAACGGACCTGCTAGAGCCGATGAAGGCGTCTGTTGATAAGCTGCTGGAGGCACAGACGGCCCAGGGAGTGGCGATCCGCGAGGCTCGACAAAAGATCTCTGACAATGAGGACGAGATCTTAGGCCTGGCGGTAAAGGTGGAGGCGCTCCACAAGAAATGGCAGGAGCGGTTCGAGGAGATGGAGAATCGGTCGAGGCGGAAGAATCTGCGGATTCTGGGCCTCCCGGAGGTGCTGGAGGGGCCGGACGTGGGGGCCTATGTGGTCACCATGTTGAACTCACTGACGGGAGCGGGGTCCTTCCAGGGGCCCTGGAGCTGGAAGGGGCCCATAGAGTGCTGGCGAGGAGGCCCAAGGCTAATGAGCCTCCGCGGACGTGTTGGTGAGGTTCCATCGGTTCGTAGATCGGGAGTGCTCAGGTGGGCCAAGAAGGAGAGGAGCAGC
The DNA here is from genome assembly GCF_047496885.1 of Scyliorhinus torazame. Taxonomy (NCBI): domain Eukaryota; kingdom Metazoa; phylum Chordata; class Chondrichthyes; order Carcharhiniformes; family Scyliorhinidae; genus Scyliorhinus; species Scyliorhinus torazame. Next base: position 204,592,208 of record NC_092708.1, on the reverse strand, counting down.
AGGTGGGAGAACACGGAGGTCCGGATATATCAGGACTGGAGTGCGGAGGTGGCGAAGAGGAGGGCCGGGTACAATCGAGCGAAGGCGGTGCTGCACAGGAAGGGGGTGAAGTTAGGCATGTTGCAGCCGGCGCGACTGTGGGTCACCTACAAGGACCGGCACCATTATTTTGAGTCTCCGGAGGAGGCGTGGGCCTTTGTTCAGGCCGAGAAGTTGGACACAGATTGAGGGTCGGGACGGGCGATTGGGGACTGCGGCTGATATGCTATGTTTATTTTTGTTTCGAGGATGGGGGGGCCTTTGTATTGCTCCGGGTATCTTTTTCTTTGTGTTTTTTCTCTCTTGGGTCGGTGAGGGTGGCTGGGGCGGGTTGGGTACTGTTTTGGTTGGGTTGGTCGGGGGGGCTCTTAGAGGTGAGATGGGGCCCCGCGGGGGAGGGGGAGGGGGAGGCCCGAGTCAGGGGTGAGGGGACCGGGCCTGTAAAAGGAGCTGCGTCAGAGGTGGCGGGGCCTGGTAGGTGGAAAGCGCGGGCTTTTTCCCGCACTGAAGACTGGAAGGGGTGGGGCCGGGGAAGCGAGGGTTGTTTCCCGCACTTACAATGGAAGGGGGAGGGGGAAGCCTATGGATGGGGACGGGAGAGGAGGGTGTGCCACACAATGGGAGGAGTCGAGGGAGTGGCCGATGTCAGCAGGAGTCAGCTGACTTGCGTAAGTGCAATGTGGGAGTAAATCAGCTAGGATGGGTCCTAGTTGGGGGGGGGGGGATCGAGTTGCTGCTGCTATGGCCGAGGAGCTGCAGCAAGTGGGGGGGGTCGAGACGGGGGTATGTCGCTGTGGGGAACGGGCCGGGTGTGGGGTGCGGGCGTGTGGCTGGCCGAGGAGGGGTCATGGCTAGTCGGTGGGGGAGGGGGGCGGGTAGCCCCCTGACCCGGCTGATAACCTGGAATGTAAGGGGACTGAATGGGCCGGTTAAGCGGGCCCGTGTGTTTGCGCACCTGAAGGGGCACAAGGCGGGTGTGGTTATGCTTCAGGAGACACACCTGAAGGTGGCAGACCAGGTAAGATTGAGGAAAGGGTGGGTAGGTCGGGTGTTTCACTCGGGGCTGGATGCCAAAAATCGAGGGTTGGCGATCTTGGTGGGAAAGAAGGTGGTTGTTTGAGGCGTCGAGCGTTGTGGCAGATAATGGCGGCAGGTACATAATGGTAAGTGGTAAGTTGCAGGGAGAGAGGGTGGTACTGGTCAATGTGTATGCTCCGAACTGGGACGATGCGGGTTTTATGCGGCGTATGTTGGGTCGGATCCCAGACTTGGAAGTGGGGGCCTGATAATGGGGGGAGACTTTAACACGTTGCTGGATCCAGCACTGGATCGCTCCAGGTCTAGGACGGGTAGGAAGCCGGCGGCGGCTAGAGTGCTGAGGGGGTTTATGGACCAGATGGGAGGGGTGGACCCTTGGAGATTTGCAAGAATTCTTCCTGTGTACCCTGCACATCTTTGGGTTGTGGGGGTGAAATCCACGCAAACCCGGGAGAATGTGCAAATTCCACACGGACAAGTGACCCAGAGCCGGGATCAAAGCTGGGACCTCGGCGCCGTGAGGCAGCAATGCTAACCACTGTGCCACTGTGCTGCCCACCTAATGAACATCTTAAGGGGTGGCACAGTCGTTAGCACTGCTGCCTCACGGCGCCGAGGACCCGGGTTCAATCCCGGCCCAGAGTCGCTGTCCGTGTGGAGTTTGCACATTCTCCCCGTGTCTGCGTGGGTCTCACCGCCACAACCCAAAGATGTGCAGCGTAGGTAGACTGGCCAGGCTAAATTGCCCCTTAATTGGAAAAAAAATTAATTGGGTACTGTAAATTTATGTATTTTTTAAATGAATTCCGCATTGGTGTCATCCTCCAAACCCTTAATTGAATTATTCTAATTCATTAATAACAGTTTGAAAGAATAATGTGAGGGATGAAGAATTTTAGTTATGTGGAGAGACTATAGAAGTTGGCATTGTTCTCTTTAACCGAGAATGGTAACGAGAATTTTAATATAGGCGATTAAAATTATTAAGTGATTTTGAAGTATTGAGAAACGTTTGCACTGGTAGAAAGGTTAGTAATTAGAGGGCACAGGGGAGATGTCATTTTCTTCCTGCGCAGTGAGTTGTGATCTGGAATTCGCTGCCAGGAAGGGTTACGAATGCAGATTTAATTGCAACTTTAAAACATCTAAAGTCAATGAAGAGTATTTGAAGGGCTATGACTGAAAGAACAAGAAAGTAATTGGATAGCTCTTTCAAAAAGACAGCATGAGGAACTGAATGGCCATCTCCTGAGCTGTGTGTTTCTATGAAACTATCCAGCACTTGGAGGTTAAACTCTATTCATACATCATGACAAGAGATGCACCTCTGGACCTGGCCCATGTTGAACTCCCATTGGCGGTTGTTTATTTGATATGAAGTAACAAAGCTGCTATCTGTGTCTTCCTGCAGGGTAGCCAGTCAAGTAGCAGCTCTGGATTTGGGATACAAAGCTGGTGTTGATGTTATCCGGAAAAATCCACCCAAAGTCCTGTTCCTTCTCGGAGCAGACAATGGTTGCATCACACGACAGGACCTTCCAAAGGACTGCTTCGTCATTTATCAGGGTAAGTTCCAGGGTTACTGTCATCTACACATACAGGTGACCCTTTAGTATGTATTGCCAGCAGGTATGGTGAGTACTGACTTTCTATAGGCATAACGAGTTCTTAATTCGGGCAAAAATTGAATCACAGAAGGCAAATCTAAATAACACATAGTTGGTGAGATCTCTTAGATTGTTTTCAATCACCAGAGGTGCATTGATGAAGAATATTCCAGAGTATACTTTTTTGTGTTGAACCCCTGTTTTTTCTCTTGTATTTTTTGGAGATTATGTGACTGAAAAGAAGACATTGAGGTGGGAGGATGTGTTCATCCTTGATTCTTCACTCTCATTGTATGGGGTATACTTGATGGTCTTTTCCTGCCTGTCATTTTTGCGTCTTCATATGTTAAAAACCTTGCATCAGGAAGCCCCCAGTTGTTCTATCACAACATCGTCATTACTACATCCTGACCAATATCTCACCTCTGATTGTCAGCAGCCATCATGACAGATTTGAGCAACTTTAGCTCAGCAATCACTTTACAGCCTGTTATGCAATTTCTGAGGCATAGTCACTCTTGTAATGTAGAAAATATAGCAAGTGATGTTTGCACAACCAGTTCCCATAAACATCAATTAATTAAAGACCAAATCATTGATTTAAATGTTGCCTGAGATATAAAAGTTGACCATAACACCAGCAGAAGTCCACTGCTCTTCTTTGAGTAGTGCCATGGGATATTTTACATCCACCTGAGAGGGCAGATAGGGCACGGTTTAACATCTCATCCAAAAGGTGGCACTTCTGACAATGCAGCACTCTGCCAGCACTGCACTTGAATGCCAGTCTGGATTATGTGCTCAAGTCTCTGGAGTCCACAGTAACACCTAACTATGATTGGGAACATCTTGGTATTTCATTCTGAGAAGACACAAGACTGACAGGTGTAGGAAATAGAAATATTGTAGGACAGCAATAAATATTTTGAATTTGAGGTTAAAGCCTATGGGACAGAATAAACAGAGCTATCCTCTATGATGCAACCAGCTTGATACCTTTTTTAAAAATAAATTTAGTATACCCAATTCATTTTTTCCAATTAAGGGGCAATTTAGCGTGTTCAATCCACCTACCTTGCACATCTTTGGGTTGTGGGGGCGAAACCCACGCAAACACGGGGAGAATGTGCAAACTCCACACAGTGACCCAGAGCCGGGATTGAACCTGGGACCTTGGCGCCGTGAGGCAGCAGGGCTAACCCACTGCGCCACCGTGCTGCCCTCTGCTTGATACGTTGATGCTGACTGTGATTGCCGACTCTATTTGCTTTGTGTTGATATCCCTCAACTTGATGAGCATGAAAGTCAAACAAAGTAACGGATTTCAAACACAGCCTTGTCAGGTGGTCACTGGTTGTTCATATTCTCCATTTAGGACACCACGGAGATGTTGGAGCACCCATGGCAGATGTTGTTTTACCTGGAGCAGCTTACACTGAGAAGAATGCCACATATGTCAACACGGAGGGCCGTGCCCAGCAGACCAGAGTGGCAGTGACTGCACCTGGCATGGCCAGGGAAGATTGGCAAATAATACGTGCACTTTCTGAGGTAAAATGGATCATGCATGGAATAGTGACAGGAGCAGGCCATTCAGCCCTCCAGTCTGTTTGGCCATTCAATTAGAATATGACTGATCTGTATCTCAATCCCAACTAATTACCCTCAATTCAGCCCCACATCCCTAGCATTGTTCCCTATGCCTTCATGCCCTCACTGAACAGCTTTTTGGAGAAGACAGTTTCAGGTTTCCACAAGTGTTAACCTTCACTGATGATCACCAAATTTTGCCAAAGTCTTGGAGCCAAATTTTCATGTCAGAGGTTGGAATCAGGAGATGGGACTAATCCCGCCCTCAGAATCCCACCTCTGTCTCAAGACTGCCAGAAGGCAGGATATTCCCAAGGTCCAGGTCCGAAAACCTGGCAACGGGGAAAGTTCAGAAAAAGTAGGTTAAAAGGCCTGACTCTGTTCCCAGAAAGCCTTGGCCTGTTGCTACCAATGCAGTCAGCAGCCCATCTAGATACTGTTGAACCTTCTGACCACTTTAAACACCCCTTCACCTCATTGACCCATCCATTCATGAACAAACCTCAGAAGCCAGATCATAGCAATTGGAAGCTGTTGAATAGCTCATAAAACTCCCTGAGTAAACAAACTCTTCAAGTCAGTTGGGTAAACAAAATCAAGCATTTGTAAAATGTTTGGGCAGGTACATTGCAGTAAAGAGCCCATAAAGCTCCAAAAATAAACCAACTGACCTTAGAATTGCTACCTCAATATATGTCAAAACTGAATACAAAGAAACAGTGGGAAATAATTAAATATTTACACATTGTCATCATACTAGGCTACTCTTTCAATGGTCTGAAATTGACTCCATCTTTGTATCCAAGAGATATGGGGTTTTCAAACTCAGGGTCGCGGGCAGGTTTCAGGAGGGTCGCGGCGTTACCGATTTTGTGGAAGGAACGCCCAACGGCCACACCCAGCTTTTAAAAATGCTGGTCGTGATGAACATTTGAGATTGCCGGGCATGTCACTCGTGGGTCCCGGATCAAGCAGTGCGCAGGCACGAAGCTCAGCCGGGTAAACCGCCTCCTCCTGATGTCAGTGTGCTGTCCAGGGCCAGTTTTGTTTCAGCAAATGAGCTCTCCCACCAGAAGCAGCAGCAGAGAGCAGGTCACACTGACGTATGCTGACGTCACGTGTTCTGGGCACGAGAGAGGTTCCTCCATTTTGCAGCTGCCAGCAGCGCCTGTATGAGCTCCAGGTGAACAACCCATGAAGAAGAAGCTGAAAACAGGAACAGTCAAGCAGAAAGATGACTTCTTGAGTATGGGTTTATTAACTGTGTCACTGCAAATCAGGATTCAAAGTTCATGTGTGACATATGCAGGGAAGCACTGGCAAATGAAAGCTTAAAACCCTCAAAATGTCAACGTAATTTGAAGACTAAACATGGAGAGTTCCAGGACAAACCTCTTGATTTTTTACAGCTGAGGTCATTATCAAAAATGTAACATTGAATAACAAAGCAAGTGAGATTGTGAGGACAAAGCAGACCACCTGTCACATTAAAGGTAATGAAAATGGTGGGTCGTGACAGTCGGCCGGCGTGGGACCCAAAGGATGTTCAGTTGGTAATAATGGGTCCCAGGCAAAATAGTTTGCATGCATGAGATTCATTTTTTTAAACTCATCTGACGATTTTTCCACATTTACGATCTTTTACAGCTTTGCCAGTTGGCTGAAGAAACAATCTGGCACACACATTGTTCAAGGGGCAGTTACATTGTCCATAATGTCGTGTTTGGTCCTTTGTACTTTACGAAGGAACTTGCTAAATACTTCGAATTGTCCAAATCAGAATCTTTTTCTATTACTTTAGAGTATCCAATTGTATATTTTTTCAATTAAGGGGCAATTTAGCGTGGCCAATCCACCTAACCTGCACATCTTTTTGGGTTGGGTGAAACCCACGCAGACATAGTAGAATGTGCAAACTCCGCACGGACAGTGACCTGGCTCAGCGCTATGAGGCAGCAATGCTAACCACTGCACCACCATGCCGCCCTCAAACCAGAATCTTTTATTGAGTCTCGTGTGGTAAGATAGCAATCTGATACAGAGCACGATATCATGGAGTCTGCTAACAATTCCTATGGAACTTGCACCTAACACTGACCATTCACATGTACATCTTATTACCCTCTCAATCATCTTGTGAAGATGGCCGGGTATGTCTCCCTTTATAGCGGAGTCACAGGTCACATGACCTTGGTCTAGAGACCGCATGGGGTGCCACCTGCTGGTTGGAGGTTGCACATCTTCCATCTATGATGTAGCCCATAGGCATATCACCACATATACGACCATAATATATAGGTCCAGATTTAGGCCATTTGGCCCATCGAGTCTGCTCCACCATTCAATCATGGCTGAAATGTTTCTCATCCCCATTCTCCTGCCTTCTCCCCATAACCCCTGAAATGAAATGAAATGAAAATCGCTGATTGTCACAAGTAGGCTTCAAATAAAGTTACTGTGAAAAGCCCCTAGTCGCCACATTCCGGCACCTGTTCGGGGAGGCTGGTACGGGAATTGAACCCGCGCTGCTGGCCTGCCTTGGTCTGCTTTAAAAGCCAGCTATTTAGCCCACTGTGCTAAACCAGCCCCCGATCCCCTTATTAATCAAGAACCTATCTAACTGTTTTACTCAATGATTTAGCCTCCACAGCCTTCTGCGGTAAAGCGTTCCACAGATTCACCACCTTCTGGCTGAAGAAATTCCTCCTCATCTCAGTTTTAAAGGATCGTCCCTTTAGTCTGAGATGGTGTCCTCTGAACACATACAACTTATGCTACAGCATTTCATGATCTGTAATGGAGGTTAAACCATTTCTCTTCCTGCCTCCATGCAGCTGCTGAATTCACCCGTTCCATGAAAACTAACAAAAGAAAATTAGCCTGAGGCAGGGTCTCCATGAGCCCACAATGCTAGTCAATTGTCTCCTTAATAGGATTGGACCAGTTCTGGGGCCCACTCCAACTCCTACTCTCATGGAAAATGGCCAAGGGTAGAAACGCAGGTGGGACCACCAACCACCTCGTTCGGCAACCATTTTCTTTCAGTTCCCAGCTCCATGGGACCATGAAGACCTAGCCGTTGACTTGTTCTTCCTTTATCCCACTCCCAAGGATACAGCAGGGCCCTAACTGGCAGGCCTAGTTCCATGAAAAACCAGGGCAATTTGAAAAATTCAGTTAATTCTGTTAAGGTACATAAAGGAACAATTAAGACTTCCATTATCCTTAAATAGTATTCCCTATAGAAATTGCACATCTGCATGTTTGTAGTAAATAACGTGCTAAGGGAGAAAGCTTATCTAAGACTGCCTACTTTAATATGGCTATTTTCGCATTGATTCTTACTCTTGTAGCACCTGCCAATCATTTCTCAAATTGGTGATGGAGTCAAACTCTTCAGATCTGGACTGATCCTTAATCTGTCTTCTCGTCCTAACTCAGTCGAGCTGACCAAATTTCCTACTGAAACGCAGTTAATTGCGGTACAAAGGAAGACTTGCATTTATATAGCATCCTTTAGTTCCTCAGTTGTCCCAAACCTTTACAGCCAATTAATTAATTTTGAAATGTAGCCGCTGTTGTTATGCAAGAAATGCAGCAACCAATTGCGTACAGCAATCTCCCACAAACAAAATAATAATGACCAGATAACCTATTTTTTAGTTTTGCTGGTTGAGGTACAAGTCATGCTCAAGACCCTGGTCTTGTTTAAAATCTTCCATGTTCACCTGAGAGTGTGGGCAGGGCCTTGATTTAACCTCTCATCCAAAAGACTCTACCTCTGAAAGAGCAACACTCCCTGGGTACTGCACTGATACCGAGCGTAGATGTTGTGCTTCAATCTCTAGACTGGGGCTTGAAGCCCCAAATCTTCTGATCCATGGCTGACACCAGGGGTTAAGTCTGAAATGTATCTTCCTAATCTGTATGGTTCAGTACAACACCATGCCGTATAATTATCTTGCTGAACTCTCAAGAAAATTTCTTACTTTGCTTTCAATTTAAAACCTAATGAGTTCTTCATATTTATACAGCCCAAATTTCCAAATGAGGTATGAGCAGCGAAAATCAAACCGTGGTGGTTTAATTTGAAAGTGGGTCTTGTGCATTTCTAATGCTTTGTCCCTCCACAGGTGGCTGGTGTAACACTTCCATACGATACTCTGGATGAGGTCCGAGACAGGCTGGCCGAGATAGCTCCAAATCTGATCTGTTACAATGATGTAGAGGAGGCCAATTTTTTCAAACAGGCAAATGAGCTCACAAAGGTCAGACTGATTTCACTATTAGCTTGGTAGAGTTTACACACTGCCATATGAATGCACTTTGTTCTGTAGCTTACGTTATGATCGCATGGGACCTTAATAAAAATAACTTTCATCTATACAGAACCTTTAATGTAGAGTCACTTTAATTAATCCTAATCAGATAAAAATGGGAGAGGTTTGCAGGGTTGTGTTTAGTAGATGGGTTTTAAAGAGCATCTTCAAGAAGAAGGGAGAGACGGAAGTGTTTCAGCAGGAAATTCGAAAGCATAAGCGTGTGGCTGGATAAAGGAATGGCAACCAATTGCAGAATGAAGGAGGTACAAGGATTACATTTACAGGAATGAAGAGTTCTCATAGTGGTGGTATGGTTACACAATTGGGAGAGACGTGGCCATGAGAATTAAATCTTGAACCTAGGGGAATGATCTTGTCACTAAGAACCAAGGTGATTGATGAATGCGACTTGGTATTTGGAGAATGTTTAGAAAACAACAATACTTCATACCATGTATATTCATTTCTACTAATGAATGTTCCTCTTGTTTTGTTCCATTCCTCCAGGCAGCCTCTGACCATTATCTCTGCTTTCTTACAGCTGGTGAATCAACAGGTCCTAGCTGAACCACTTGCTCCACCCCAACTTACAATTAAAGATTTTTACATGACTGGTATGTATACCTCAAATATTCAATGGGGACCCAGTGGTAATTACCCTCATATAAGGATAAAATCTGGAATTTTCTTTCCTTTGATTAATTGATTAAATGTGATATTTACCAGTAGCAGCTGTACTTAATTGACATGAGGCACCTTCTCTGATTAGTTGCATGCCATTCTTTTTGGAAGGCCTGGATTTTGCACCGTAGAGATGACAAAACTGCCAGTGCCACTGTCATTACGCCACTAAAACTGACAGAAACACTTGGAGTCTGCACATGCACAGAATAACGCTGAAATATGAAAGTTTGTGTCACTAACTATGCTTCTGCAAAGGGTTGAGGACATATTCAAAGAGATAACTCAGTGTTTGGCCAAACGGTTAAAAGGATGATGCAGGGGAGGCACAGTGGTTAGCACTGCTGCCTCACAGCGCCAAGGGCCCGGGTCACTCTCCGTGTGGAGTTTGCATATTCTCCCTGTGTTTGCGTGGGTCTCACCCCCACAAAAAGATGTGCAGGCTAGGTGGATTGGCCATGCTAAATTGCCCCATAATTGGAGAAAAAAGAATTGTGTACTCTAAATTTATTTTTTTAAATAAATAAATAAAAGAATGATGCTGAAGGAGGAGAGACCGGTGCAGAGATAGAGGTGTTTAGGGAGGGAATTCCCGATGGCCTTCAATATGGGGGCCGGAGGATCCACAAGGGATCAGAAATGGGGTTCTCAGAGGAGGTAATTGAAGTCGGACTAGGCAAGGATTTTCTGAAACTTGGACATGGGTGAGCTGAATTCATTGCAGGACTGGATAGGGGCAATAGAGTTTTCGATAAGCTGCTGTTGATGGAGGGAGAAGGAGGAGAGGCTGGCTGGGAGTGCACTGGGTTAAGAGAACCGTAGATGTAAATGTTTTTGCTTGTTTCCCTTAAGCTGGATATACACCTGAAAATGTTATTACTTTTTTAAAATTAATTTAGAGCACCCAATTTCTTTTTCCAATTAAGGGGCAATTCAATGTGGCCAATTCACCGACCCTGCACTTCTTTTTGGGTTGTGGGGGTGAGATCCACACAAGCATGGGGAGAGAAAATGTTATGACTTTGAATGAGGATTTATTCGCCAGTGAGGCAACCGCCTTTTCCAAATCTTCAGAATTCAAACTAAAGAAACAAGCCTGTAAGAAATCAAGTCAACATCGGACTGAACATTGTGGGTTAGATTGTCACAGCTTGAGGCTGTATGTGGCACACACATCATTGCGTGGATACACTTGGCTGAAATTATATGCTCAAACGCTGTCATGCAGTTTGGATCTACAAAGCCACAACCTGCTGACTTGAGGGGGAAATCCAGCAATAATAGTGTTGTGTTCATGGGTTGTTTTGTTTTGTGAAAAACCCTGTTTGCTCCAGGGATAGGTCGCCATTGTATTTCTGCAACAGGTTTCAACAGGAACGTGGACTTGTTCAAGATTCTCTAAAGCCTTTTCTGTTACCGTTTCCCCTTTTGCTACAGATCCGATCAGTAGAGCTTCCCAGACAATGGCAAAGTGTGTCAAAGCGGTTACTGAAGGAGCCAGCGCAGTGGACGAGCCTTCCATCTGCTAAAACATACTGACTAAATATCTATTTTGTGCTGCTGTAGCTGAATTCTGCATAAATGCATGTAAAGGATGGGCCTCAATTGAAGACTGAATTCACACCTGGCTGTATACCTAGCTGCCCAATATGGGGAGGAAAATACATCAGAATCGACCCATTCACGTGCTACACAATGTTGTACTATTGTTAATATGTCATGTTCAATGAAACAATTGAAACACAAATAGTTTAGTACGATAATCGGGTTGTGTAATAAACTTGTGATAATGCTGACTCTTGTGGTGAAGCCATTTATTATTTTTGTGTGTTTATCAACCCACCGCAAAGGTAACAAAAGTTCTTATAAAACTGCTATCAGGTTTTTACGGCAAATAAATATACCGCAAGGGTGAAGCCAGTGAAATCTATTCTTTGAGTGATTGTGATCAATATCTTCCATCATTTGGATCATGCACTGTTACTGGTACCTGACATTAAAACAAAGATTTGTCTGGCACAGGAGGAAAGTGCCATTGCATCTCTGATATCAACTCAGTCAACCCCTCGCTTGTCAAGGCTAGAGCGGTGAAGCTGCTAGGCCTGAGCTCACCTGTATCCGTTCGTTTAACCAACAATAACAACTTACACATCGCACCTTTAATGTAATAAAATGTGCCAAGACACTTTACGGGAGCATTACAGAACAACATTTTGGGTGTGGACAAATTATTAGAATCCATTCTAAAGGCCAGTATAACCCTAATTTAGAAAGGCGTGGATTTTCTCAAGGAAGGCCATATCTGACTAACTTAATTAACTTTTTTGGGAAATTGACAAGTGGGTTCGTGAGAGCAGTGTGGTGGATATGGTCTATTATGGATTTGAGCAGTGTTTTAACAAGCAGGTTGATGAAAAAAATAAAGCACTTGGGATCCAAGGAAGAGTGATACGCTTCGTGGCAGGAAGCAGATTAATGGTTGAGGTTTTTACAACTGAAAGGTTACCAGTGAGGTTCCACAGAGCTCCATGCTCAGTCGCTTGCATTTTGTGGTTCATATCAATGACTTAAGACTCTAATGTTACGGAAGTCTGCAGATTATACAAAAATTAGCCATGCACTTGACAGTGAGGAGGAAAGTTTTTGATTGCCAGGAGGTATCAATGCTGTGGTCAATTGGACCGAAAGTTGGCAAATGGCAATCTGAAGAAATGTAAGATAATGCATTTTGGGAGGTGCAACAAGGCAAGGCAAAACACAGTAAATGGAAGCTACTGAGTAGTATGGAGGAACAGAGGGGCCTTGGCATCTGTCTGCAGATCCTGAAAGTGAGTTGATTAAGAAGGCACATGGCATAGGAGATGGGGTAAGCCATTTGTCTCCTTGAGCCTGCTCCTCAACTCGTCCCTAATTGGCTGCTTACTCAGACTCTGTTCCCTGTTTCTCGCACCACCCCTAACGACCAGGGGAAGCATCCTGGAGCCACCCTGCAAGAATTTTGTATTGTTCAAAGATCACTTCCCGTTCTTCGGAACTCTAAGGAATACAGGCCCGGTCTCCTCCACCTTTCCTCACAGGACGATCCTGCCATCCCGGGGATTAGTTTGGTGAACCTCTGTTGCACTCCTATGGCCTGTATATCATTGTTTGGGGAAGGAGACCAAAACAGCACACACTGCTCCAGCTGTGGTCTCTCCAAGGCTTTATACAATTGCAGCAAGACTTACTCCGATACTCAAGTCCCCTTGCAAAAAAAAGCTAATATACCATTTGCCTTCCTCATTGCTGTTGCACCTGGCGGCACTGTTCCAGAATCAGCAGGATTTTGAAAGATGGTCATCAATGCATTGACTATCTCAACAGACACCTTTCAACACTCCGATACATATCGTTAGGTCGAAGTTATTTATTGACTTTCAGTGACAGTAATTTCTTCACCATCTTTTTTACTAATACTAATTTCTTTCAAGTGTTCAATCTCACAAGTCCCTTGGCTCCCCAATATTTTAGGGAAGTTTTTTGTACCTTCCTCAGAAGATAAGACACAAAGTATTTCTTTAGTTTCTATGCTATTTGTCTTTCCCAATCTTTTCCTTTTTACATACCTTGAGCAGCTTTTATGTTCCTTGCTGGTTTACTGTCATATTCTATTGTCTCTAACAATTTCTTGGTTCTCCTTTGCTGAACTTTAAAATGCTCCCAATACTCAGGCTGACTATTTTCTTGACCAACTTTATATACCCTTGCCTGTAATCTAATAGGATCCTTCACTTCTCTTGTTCACCATGGTTGGATCACTTTTCCTGCTGGCCTTCGTGTCTAAAAGGAATGTAAATTTGTTGCAAACCACGTATTAATTCTTTAAAAGGTAGCCATTGTCTACCATCATACCTTTTAATGCAGTTCCCCATTGGACCGCCGCCAACTTCCCTCATACCGACATAGCTTCCTTTGTTTCGATAAAAGGCATTAGTTTTGGATTGCTGGGATGAATCATTTGAAATATGAAGTGCTGCTCGATAAGCTTGGGTTGTTTGCGTTGGAGCAGAGAAGACAGGGGGGAACCTGATTGAGGTGAATAAGATGATGAGGGGCATGGGCAGGGTGGATAGAAAGCAGCTGTTCCCCTTCGTTAAATGGTCAATAACGAGGGGGCATAATTTTGAGGTGAAAGGCAGGAGGTTTAGAGGGGATTTGAGGATTTTGTTTGCACCCAGAGAATGGTGGGAATCTGGAATGCACTGCCTGGGAGGATAGTTGAGGCAGGGAGGACATAGAACATACAGAGCAGAAAGAGGCCATTCAGCCCATCAAGTCTGCACTGACCCACTTAAGCCCTCACTTCCACCCTATCCCCGTAACTCCTCCTAACCTTTTTTTTGGTCACTAAGGACAATTCATCATGGCCAATCCACCTAACCTGCACATCTTTGAACTGTGGGAGGAAACCAGAGCAGACACTGGGAGAACGTGCAGACTCTGCACAGACAGTGACCCAGCGGGGAATTGAACCTGGGACCCAAGCGCTGTGAAGCCATAGTGCTATCCACTTGTGCTACCGTGCTGCCCTCAAAACCTCAAAATCTTTACAAAGACTTGGAAGAGCACTTGAAATGTCATAACATTCAAGGCTATGGGCTGAGTGCTGGGAAGTGGGATTAGTGTAGATTAGAGTAGTTTTTTTTTATTGGTGCAGGCTTGATGATTCTAATCTATGAACTGCATAATTTTTAAACTTCATGTAAGATTCTATCATATTATGGTCACTTCTCTAAAGGCTTCTTTACAGCGAGATTATTAATTAGCCTTTTCTCATTGCACAAAACTAGATCTAAAATAGCCTGATCTCTTTTTGGTTCTTCAACATACTGTTCAGGGAAACCACCACAAATTCCATTAATCTATCCTCAGTGTTAGTGCTAATTAGAGTTACCTGATCTATATGTAGATTGAAGTCACCCATGATTACTCTATTACTTTTGTTGCATGAACCTCCAATTTCCTGAATTATTCCATGCCCTACGTTACCATTATTATTTGGTGGTCTATAAATAACTTCTACCAATGTTTGCTGCCCCTTGCTGTTACTTAGCTCCATCAAAACTGAATTTACATCTTGATCTTCTGATCTAAGATCCTGGGTGAAATCTTACAGCCGCTCCTGTCAGTGGGATCTTCCAACCCTACTGACATCAATAGAGTTTTGATAGCTCGTCGCATTTCCAGCTCCACCCCTGCTGCGACGGGGCCATAACATTTCACTGCCTTTCCCACGAGTGTACTGATCCCATCCTTTATTAACTGTGTGACCTCCCCCTTCCTTTTCGCCTATCCTTTCTAAATGCATTGAACTTTCAATTCCGACCCTTGATAATCCTTCAGCCGCATCTCCATAATGGCAATTAGATCATACCTGTTTCCTTTTCACTCGGTTAATCTCAGGTATGGAGGGATTTTCTGATGAGGAGAGGTTGAGTAGATTGAGTCTGTACTCATTGGAGTTCAGAAGATGAGAGACGACGTCTTGAGAATATAGGATTCTCAGGGGATGTGATAAGATAGATGCTGAGAGTCTATGACCAGAGGGCATAATCTCAGAGCAAGGGATTGCCCATTTAAAACAGATTAGGAGGAATTTCTTCCCTCAGAAGGTAGTGAATCTGCAGAACTCTTCGCCGCAGAGGGCTGTAGAGGTTGGGCTGTAGAGGTTCAAGGCTGAGATAAATTTTTAATCAGTAAGGGAATCGAGGATTATGGGGTAAGATGGGAAAATGGTGTTGCGATATCAGATCAGTCATGATCTCATTGAATGGTGGAGCAGGCTCAATGGGCTGAATGGCTCACTTCTGCCCATACATCTTATGGTCTTATTTCTATTTGTGCCGTCAATTAATTTACCTTGTGAATGGCAGGGAGCCAATGTTATTAAGATATTTAAAAGGGAGATTGATCAAGTCCAGGGAACATGGATCAGTTAACTTAACATTGGCAGGAAAGCCAAGGGATTCACTGTCTAAAGTTGTACATCTAGAAACTGAAAATATAATATAGTATCAGCATGATTCCAAAAAGGAAGGCTGTGTTTGACAAACCGCATTGCATTCTTTGAAGAATTAATGAGGGTAGACCAGATGTAATATATTTGGATGTTCAAAAGGCCTTTAATAGTAGGCTCAGGTCAGAGCATGTGGAGTCAGGGAACAAGATAGAATGGATGGAAAACAATACAGAAACTAGAGCGTAGGGTTTAAGGCCAGTTATTCAGACTGGCAGAAGGTGGAAATCAGGTATTCCACAGGGATCATCTGCGCTGGCATCACTTGTTTATAATTTACATAAATTTAGACAATTTACATCAATGGCTTCAACTTGGGAATCAGAAGCACAATTTCAAAATTTTAGGATGACATCAAATGGGGTTAGAAAGTGAGATTGTAACAGGGCAGCATGGTGACGCAGTAGTTAGCACTGCGTCACGGCGCCGAGGTCCCAGGTTCAATCCCGGCTCTGGGTCACTGTCTCAGTGGAGTTTGCACATTCTCCCCATTTTTGCATAGGTTTCGCCCCCACAATGCAAAGATGTGCAGGTTAGGTGGATTGGCCACACTTTTGTGGTCCATTAACAAAACAGAAGAAGGGAATACAAAATGAGGGACAAAGCAAAAAAAGGGCTGCTCCTGTTAGGGGCACTACCCGAACATAACAAAGATCAACGGAAACTTAAAAACATAAAATAAGACTGCAGTTAAAGGGGTCAATAAAGCACCCCAACCCCTGCAGTGCCCACTGGGCACGGAAGGCCTCGATGGTGCCCGTGGACACCGCATGTTCCCTTTCCAGGAACACCAGGCCGCGAATGTAGCTGCGGAAGAGGGGCAGACAGTCTGGCCGGACGACCCCCTCGGTCGCCCGCTGCCTGGACCTATAAATGGCGCGCTTCGCCAGGCCCAGTTCACAAGGAGGTCCTCTGCCTTCCCTGCCCCTCTCCGCACCGGGTGCCCGTAGATCAGGAGCGTGGGGCTGATGTTCAAACAAAACTCCAGCAAAAGATTGGTTAGAAAATTAAAAAGAGAGTACAGCCTAAAACATGTAACATAGACATGGTCGACGGATTCCACAAGGCTGCAAAAATGGCAGGCTTCTTGGGAGTCCATGAACCGGTGCAATCGGTGATTGTACAGCACTGCTGCATGCAACACCCTCCACCCCAGGTCCTCAAGATTGAGGGGGAGGACTCCTGCATAGAGAGACCTTCAGTGGGGATCTCCGCCGCTGGATGGCAACAAGACACGCCATGGCATGTCCAATGACGGGCAATGGTAAGGGTGTGCAGCAGCAGCCCGTACAGGAAACACATCCGTGTAGTGCGAAAAGGCACGGAGGGTATTTCCGCAAGACGGCTAGGATTGTGGGGCACCAGTCCCCGAGGGAGGATTCGGGCCTGGGGCCAATGTGGAATTCCGTCCGGGCAGGGGTTCACCCAGACGGGATACGACCGTTTTGAGGTCTCGGATGGCACTGGCCGCGAGCCAGACGTCAACTGCCGCAAGTTGTGCTAACTCGTGGGGTGTCATCCAGCCCACTCCTCTACCACCCAGCACGTCCCCGATCCTGGTTACCCCGGCAGCCACTCAAAATGGTATTGGTGGAGGTGCGGATTCCTGAGCAGCGGCTCCCTGACGGCAGTCACCACTCCTGACGGGGGGGAGCTGAGGTGCGAGGCGACCATGTTCCAGACTTTGAGCAGGTCCTGGTAAATGACGGGCAGCGCCTGCAGAGGGTAACGAAGACCCTGCAGATCTAGGAACAGGAGCTGCACGTCATAATTCAGGCCGTGCACCTGGCGGAAGAAATGCATCGTCAGGGCACACCATCGTGGAGGGGGCTCAACGTAAAGGTATCGTTGCAGGGTCTGAAGGCGGAAGATCACCACCTGGGTGCGAAGGCACATCGGGGCCTGGCCACACTCCCTAAGCCGGAGACTCAGAACCTCAGCAGCGACCCAGTGCAGTCTCTTGTCCCAGAAGAACTCTACAAGCATTCACTGGATCTTCTTGACAAAGTCAGGGGGAGGGGTCAAAGTGACCAGCCGGTACCACAACATGGAGGCTATTAGCCAGTTTATGATGACAACTCGACCCCTGTAAGACAGCACTCAGAGCAGTCCTGTCCAGCGTCTCAAGCGAGCGGTGACCTTGGTCTCCAGCTCCTGCCAGTTAGCCGGCCAGGATTCCTCAGCCGGGCAAAGATTGACTCCCAAATAGAGGAGGCTGGTCCTGCTCCAGGTGAAAGGCCTGAGCTCCTCTGAGAGGGGGTCCATCCGCCACAGACCGACCAGGAGTCCGGAACATTTGGCCCAGTTGATCCTGGCAGGCAGAGGACGCGACAGAGTACACAGCCTGGCACTCTCACATCCTCCACAGGTCAGCAGGGTCGGTGAACATGAGGAGCACGTCATCAGCGTAAACTGCAAGGACCACCCCAATGCCCGGCCCGCGCAGAAGCAGTGCAGCCAACCTCCTCCACAGGAGGTGCAGGAAAGGCTCCATGCAAATACAATAGAGTTGGCCAGACAAAGGGCAGCCCTGACGCATTCCTCTCTCAAAGCGAAGGGGCGCCGTCAGGGACCCATTAACCTTAACGAGACACTCTGCGGCAGTGTACAGAAGTCGGATCCGGGCGACAAATTGTGTCCAGAACCCGAATGCTTGCAGAGTCCCGAATAAATATTCGTGATCAACCTTGTCGAACACCTTCTGATCAAAGGACAGGAAGGCGCGCGACAGACCAGCCCTCTGGGAATGATGGACCAGGTCCCAGACCAGATGGATGTTGTGATGCATCGTGCGGTCCGGGACCGTATAGGACTGGTCATGGTGGATCATGTGGTCCAGCACGATGCCAAGGTGCAAACTCATTGCCTTGGTAAAAATCTTCTAATCGTGCTGAGGAGGGAGACCGGACGCCAGTTTTTAAGATGGGGGAGATCCCCCCTCTTTGGCAGCAGGGTAATGGTGGCTCTGCGCCATGAGAGGGGCATCTCGCCGGTTGCAATACTTTTCCCCAGGACCCCTGCATAGTCACTCCCCAGGACATCCCAGTGCGCCCTGAAGAACTCCACGGTCAGCCCGTCCAGCCTTGGGGTTTTGCCCTTGGACAGGCTGTTGAGGGTGCCGGTCAGCTCCCCCAGGCTGATAGGGTTATCAAGCCTACCGGCGCCCTCTGGGTCGACCTGCGGCAGGTCCTCCCACAAAACTCTGCAAGCATCCTTACTGGACAGACCCGGAGAGAAGAGGGTGCTGTAGAAGCTTCGGATTTGGGCTCAAACCTCCTCCAGATCCGAGACGAAGGACCCGTCATCGGCCAGCATCGTAAGGAGCTGCTGACGGACCCCGCGCCTTTTTTCCAGCGAGTATAAGAAGGGGGAGCCATGGTCCATGTCCGTAAGGATCTGGATCCGCGACCTCACATACGCGCCCCGGGACCCGACACGTTGCAGGCCACGAGTCCACCATCTCGCTGCAGATGGACTCAAAATCATCCCACGTGCCCCCCCCCCCCCCCCCCCACCCACCCACCGAGCAGCCGTCCTCCTCTGGGCAGTCACCGTCTGGGACCGAGTCCTCCGCCACATTGAGCGTGGCAGACGGCGCAGTCCCACCAACCAGCCCTGGGTCTGCCTCGATCCCACCCCCTGGATCATCGACAGATGGGTTCCTCGCAGACTCCTCTAATTGTATCAGGCTAGAGGGAGGTGTCGGCTCAGATCCCCCCTCCTCTTGTGATGCCGGGCAACCGGATAGATCCGGGAACAGTTCCGGAAAAAGCTCCGGGGTGGAGATAGAGACTCCCAGCGTCGGAGGCTGGGGTGGAGAGGGGAGGCGCTCCTCGCCACCACCACCCAATGACCCTGAGGTCAGGGAGCCATCACAGCCCTCCGGCGTTGCAAAAAGGAACGTCTCTGGGGTGCAAAATGGCACTGGGAGGCATGGGCCCTCGGGGGTCTCACTCGCACACAGCCCTGAGGTGTCCTGCTCAGGGGGCTGCGACAGCTCAGGGGTCGGCAGATGATGGACTTTGTCTAATCGCTTCGGGGGGGGGGGCACGGTGTAATGTCAGGGGGCAGGGGACGGGGTGCCACCCGCTCCACACTGGGGGGGGGGGGGGTCATGATGTTTCTCTTCCCCCCCTCCAAGGAGTGGCGCCACTTGTGGGGGTGGCCTGCGCTGAAGAAACCTCCATCCTTGCAACGCCCCACCTTCCGTCAACACTTTGCCCCCGGGTCTGAGATGTTGCCGTCTTCTGCGCCGGCCTGGGAGCTTGCACATCACCGCACCACCGCCCCCCCCCTCCCACCCCCCCACCCCCCCACACTCCTTGCTGACCCGTGCAAAATGACGCCAGGCCCAGGACCCGACGCTGAGGCGTCAATGGTCCTGGGATGAGCTTGAGTGTCCGCGGTTCGGGGGTTCCGGAGTTCGGGGGCGCAGGGGTCTCCAGGCTGATGGGGTCGAGGGTATTTGGAGTCGCTCCCCGCCTTGCCTTCTTTTGGGCCTTGTGGCCTGGTGGATGCCTTCCATCCTCCACTCCGGCAGCCGACTGGCCAGTTGGTGCCGGTACGGTGTCCCCCTATAGGGTCAGGGTGGTAATGCCAAAGGAGGGAGAGGGGCCGGTGGTGCCACTTGCAGCCACCTTAGTTTCAGTGGTGGCTTTGGAAGCGGGGCAGTTCTTCCGCACATGCCCACCTTCTTGCAGGCATGGCACCTCATGCCATCTGCAGACCAGAAGATGCGGAAGGTCTCCCCTAGATGGGAGATCTCGAATCTCCCCTCTAATACATCCTCCCAGGCCAGGTGGATGAAAGTCTGTAGATGGAGGTGGGGGAGGAGGAGCTCGGTAGGGAGGTAAGGTGGGACATTGGACAATATGACCTGCTCGGCGGTGGTCCCAAGAGGGTCCACTGCAAGGGGCAGCACAGTGGCACAGTGGTTCGCATTGCTGCCTCACGGCACCGAGGTCCCTGGTTCGATCCCGGCTCTGGATCACTATCCGTGTGGAGTCTGCACATTCTCCCAGTGTTTGCGTGGGTTTTGCCCCCACAACCCAAAGATGTGCAGGGTAGGTGGATTGGCCATGCTAAATTGCCACTTAATTGGAAAAAAATGAATTGGGTACTCTAAATTTTAAAAAAAAGATGGGGTTACAGGGTTATGGAAATAGGGCAAATAAAATTAAAAAAAAGAGGGTCCACTGCCACGTAGGTCTCGCCCACCACAAGTCCCTTTTCAAGGGCAAGGTGAACCGCCCTCTCGGCTCTCAGGAAGAACACGACTTTCCTGTACATTCAAGAGGCGGCCACAATAGCCGAGGGACTGCGACCCTGGCCATCGCAGTAACCCACGTCTCCGTGGTGATGGTGGGGTGAGCGTAGCACTTTACGCCCAGCTTTCGGGTCAGCAACCGGAAAGGTGGTGGAGCTGTAGTGGAGTAGTGGAGGCCGGAGAGGCCACCACCCCCGCATGGGTGGCTTGGTCGGTCCCGCCACTGGTGTAGGTAGAGTGACGATCAGGGCAAGTGCCACGCCCACCCCAATGTGGGCTTTTTTACATTGGAATTTAATTGACAAAATAGATAGTGGGAAGGGGGTTGTCAGGGGAAGAGCGAGGTAGAATGATGTACTCTCCCCTAGGAATATACAGAAGAGCGAGACAAGGAAGGGAAGAGAGCGCAAGGGACACACTGGGAGGAGGTCAGCAATACAAGAGGATGGGCACCGTAGATGGAATGGTGCCTGAAGTGGGAGACTCCTGAGACACCGGTGAAGCTGGAGGGTGGGGAGGATTGGGGAGTATAGGCAGATCTTCATCCCAGGAGGGGACCCAGCACAAAAATACAGTCCGTGCTCTCCCCCTCGGTCAACGACACTGAGGAAAGTGACGCTGGTTTAAAGAAGTCTTTGGACCAAGTAGGGCTCAGCAAAATACAGTCCGTGCTCCACCCTCGAATAACCACCAAATGGAACCGATCTCCACCCTACTGGTGTATGGGGTCTTCAGCCCGTGAGGGGCCCAGCAACCACTCGATATCCCCATCCCGGAACCAGCTCACCCGATAGAATGAGGAAGGCTTGACAGTTGGGAGAACTGGGCAGGGCCAGGCCCAAAGCCTGGGAGAGGCCCAGCAAACAAACAGTATAAAGAGGCTTTAATCCCACCTTGTTTTTGCAGCCACCTTTGTGTTGTTGTTGTTATTCCTTCCCTCCTTCCTCTCTCCGTCCTCTCTCCTTCCCTTCCCCTCTCCTCCCTCACTCTTTCCCTCCTTCTCTCCTTCCTCTCTCCTCCCTCCCTCTCTCCTTCCCTTCCCTTCCCTCTCTCCTTCCCCTCTCCTCTCCTCCCTCTCTTCTTCCTTTCCTGCAAGCAAGTCAGCAACAGCCAGCACTGGAAACAGCACTCAGCAACAGAGACGGAGAGCAGCTGCAGCCACTCAAGGTGGATTGGCCGCGCTAAATTGCCGCTTGATTGGAAAAAATGAATTGGGTACTCTAAATTTATAAAACAAAAAGTGAAATTGGAAGAGAATACCAGAAAGCATGAATAAACTTGCAGCATGGGCGTTTCATTAGAAATTTCATTTTAATATATACAAATGTGAAGTGGTGCATTTTGGTCAAAATACCAAAACAGAAAAAAGGTAGGAAAAATAAGGAAACCTCATATTACCTGGAGATCATGAATCTCAATGTGCTAGAGAATAAGGAATCCAGGACTAGAGTTGCACGAGTTGCTATTAACAGAGAAGCATGTCAATACAGCCAGAAGATATATTCTAGAGACATGGAATTTAAAAGCAGGGAAGTAATGTTAAGGTTGTATAGGACCTGCATAGGTCACACTTGGAGTATTGTTATAACCCGCCTGCTTACCATTGGCTGGGGGGCGGGGTGGGAGGGGCAGCGAGCGCCAGGTGGTCATATTGGGGTGATTAGGAGCCTTACGTACCCAGCTGCGCTGGACACCAAAACCTTTGATGAACTTGTGAATTTAGTGGGGCAGCATTTGAACCCAACCCCGTCCACGACAGTCCGATGTTATCGGTTTAATACCGCTGAGGGGACCCCAGGAGAATCCCTTGCCGACTTTCTATCCAGGCTACGCAGGATTGCGGAGTACTGTGACTATGGTGAGACCTTGTCAGAAATGTTACGCGACCGTTTGGTTTGCGGTATTAACAATGCGGCCACCCAGAGAAAGTTGTTAGCTCAGCCAACATTGACTTTTCAACAGGCCATTCAAATAGTATTGTCCCGAGAGAGCGCAGAACGAGGAGTGCAGGAGATACAGGGAAGGGAAGTGCATGCCTTGGGCGCAACCCCTTCCGTCCGAAAACGTCCCCCCGCACTCCTGCGGTACCTTGGATGAGACGACGTCCGGATCGCACCAGTGGCCGTCAGACATTCCTCCCTGAAGGGAGCCTTCTCCAGAACCAATGGATGAGGAGCCATGTCCGTGTCAGACTTGTAGGCGCCGACCCCGTCGCGGACGCTGGTCCTGGGGGCGCCAGAGGCACCGTCGTTCCGACCGAAACTGGGACCAGCCCAGGGGCCGTACCTTCCACGTGGATGAACCTGCGGCGACTACTCCTGAGGACGTGGAGACGGAGGATGACTGCCTGCAGCTGTATTGTGTGGTAGCTCCCTGTGTGGCCCCCATTAAGGTGACAGTACGGGTCAATGGTCACCCGCTTGAGATGGAGTTGGACACTGGCGCAGCGG
The DNA here is from genome assembly GCF_047496885.1 of Scyliorhinus torazame. Lineage (NCBI taxonomy): Eukaryota > Metazoa > Chordata > Chondrichthyes > Carcharhiniformes > Scyliorhinidae > Scyliorhinus > Scyliorhinus torazame. Next base: position 204,569,160 of record NC_092708.1, on the reverse strand, counting down.
TCTCTGTGATCGCCCAGAGGACATTCGACTGCATCAAGCAGGGTATACAGACCCTTACATTAACCGACACACAGGCCAGGTTGGCCACCTACACGGGGGAACCATTGGACATTGCAGGAACTATGATGACCCCTGTTGTTTATGGACGCCAGGAGGGGCGTTTCCCACTTATCGTGGTGCGCGGCCATGGGCCCAGCCTGTTGGTTCGGGACTGGTTGCGCCATTTGCGCTTGCAGTGGCAGCACATCCCCCAAACAGTTTCTGAAGGGTTGACTGAGGTGCTAGGACGATACCCAGATGTATTCCAGCCCGGTTTGGGGAAAATAAAAGGGGCCGTAGCCCGTATCCAAGTCGAACCAGGAGCCACGCCACGCTATTTCCGGGTGCGCCCGGTGCCTTACACCTTGCTCGAGATTGTAGAAGGGGAGCTCATTCGTTTGGAAACTTTGGGTATTATCAGGCCCATCCGTTTCACTGACTGGGCAGCACCAATTGTACCTGTAATGAAGCCAGATGCCACAGTTCGCTTGTGCGGCGACTATAAACTTACAGTGAATACGGCTTCCCGACTCGACCGATATCCAATGCCTCGCATAGAAGATCTCTACGCAAAGCTTGCAGGTGGACTCTCGTTCACAAAATTAGATATGAGTCACGCCTACCTACAGTTGGAGCTGGACCCTGCCTCCCGACCATCTGTAACGATTAATACACACCGAGGCCTGTACGAATATACACGTTTGCCCTTTGGAGTATCATCAGCCTGCGCTATTTTTCAACGCGTTATGGAGGGCATTTTGAGAGGTTTACCGCGTGTCGCTGTCTACTTAGATGATGTTTTGAACACAGGGACGTCAGAGCAGGAAGATTTGGAAAATCTGGAGGCTGTCCTTGGACGCTTTTCGGAGGCTGGAGTCCGTTTACGTCGCACAAAGTGCGTCTTTCAGGCGAAGGAAGTAGTCTACCTGGGTTATCGGGTGGACCGCGAAGATTTGCACCCCATCGCAGAGAAGGTGCGTGCGATTCAACAGGCCCCCGCCCCGACTGACACTTCGCATCTTCGTTCTTTTCTCGGCCTCGTAAACTATTATGGGAAGTTCCTCCCCAATCTGGCAACTACGCTGGACCCGTTGCATCTTCCGCTAAAGAAAAATCAGACATGGGTTTGGGGTTAGCTGCAATAAACCGCTTTCCGGTGGGTAAAGCAACAGTTGTCATCGTCTGGGTTACTAACCCACTATGATCCTGGAAAGCCTTTGCTCACATGTGATGCATCCCCGTATGGTATTGGGGCCGTCCTGTCCCACAAGATGGAGAACTGGGCCGAGCGGCCGATAGCTTTCGCCTCCCGAACATTGACTGCAGCGGAAAAAAAGTACGCGCAGATCGAGAAGGAGGGCCTGGCAGTGGTCTTTGCGGTGAAACGTTTCCACCAGTACATGTATGGCCGCCACTTCACTATCGTGACTGATCATAAGCCTCTGCTGGGACTTTTCAGAGAGGATAAGCCAATACCGCCCATTGCTTCCGCACGGATCCAGCGCTGGGCTTTGTTGCTCACTGCATACGAGTATTCTCTGGAGCACAAACCAGGAATGCAGATAGCGAATGCCGACGCACTGAGCCGATTGCCTTTATCGACCGGCCCCATGTTGAACCCCACGACCAGTGAGGTGGTTGAAACCCTAAATTTTATGGACACCTTGCCTGTCACGGCATCACAGATCCGTGAGTGGACCCAGACGGAGCCAGTCCTGTCAAAGGTTCGACACATAGTTCTGTATGGTGGGCAGCATAGACTGCTCCCAGGCGAGGTGCAGGCATTTTCCTCCAAGCTGTCAGAATTCAGCGTGGAAGACGGCATCCTCTTGTGGGGGACGCGTGTGATGGTCCCGGAAAAAGGACAGGACAGGAGCTGATACTAAGAGACTTGCACAATGGGCATCCAGGTGTGACCAAAATGAAAACGTTGGCCCGGAGTTATGTCTGGTGGCCAGGCCTCGATGCTGACATTGAGAAGGTGGCCCAAAACTGCTCCATTTGTCAGGAACATCAGAAGCGTTCGCCGGCCGCGCCCCCACATCACTGGGAATGGCCAGGGCGGCCTTGGGCGCGCTTGCATGCAGATTTCGCTGGTCCTTTTCAAGGATCCATGTTCCTTTTATTAATCGACGTCCAGTCTAAATGGCTAGAGGTGCATAAGATGCTAGGCACAACGTCCTGCGCAACAATTGAGAAGATGCGTTTGTCTTTTAGTACACATGGCCTCCCTGAGGTGCTGGTCACGGATAACGGCACTCCATTCACCAGTGAGGAGTTTGCGAGGTTCATGAAGATGAACGGCATACGCCATATCCGCACTGCCCCGTACCACCCGGCTTCAAATGGGTTGGTGGAGCGCGCAGTGCAGAGATTCAAACGAGGCCTAAAGAAGCAGTCTTCCGGGTCAATGGACACAAGACTGGCTCGCTTTTGTTTTCGTATAGGACCACCCCCCATGCGGTGTCTGGGGTAGCTCCCGCAGAACTCCTAATGGGCCGGAGACTTTGCACCCGCCTTAGTATGGTTTTCTCGGACATTGGCGCAAAAGTACGCCGCACACAACAACGGCAGGGACAGGGTTTTTCTCAGCATCGGCCGATTCGGCAGTTTGCGCCCAGTGACCCAGTGTTCGTTCGCAATTTTGCTGGTGGTGCCCAGTGGGTCCCTGGCATAATCTTTCGCCAAACGGGCCCTATATCTTACCAGGTGCAAGCCAAGGGTCGTCTCCAGCGCAAACATGTAGACCACGTTCGGTCCAGAAGACTATCCCTTCCAAAGATTCCCCGCCCCCGGAGCTCATTTCTACAGCCGCAGAGACAATGGAAAGTAGCCCTCACAATCTTCCTCTGGTGCTTCACTCAAAGCCTGCACAGGTCATTACAGAACCACGTGGAGATAGAGACGCCGAGATGACAGAGGCAGCAGACTCTGACTCCGAGATGGAGACACAGAACGCATCAGAGGGGGAATCCTTGGGCCCATGGGCCGTGGATGTACAACCGTTACGCCGTTCATCACGGAAGCGCCGGTCTCTGTCTCGTTACACGCCGCCCGATCCAGCGCCTCGTGCAAATGGTGTCTGGCCTGCGGCAAAACGAGTCCGACACCCTCCTTCGCCAGGGTCTTCGGTGGATTCCTTGGACTTTGGGGGGGGGAGGGATAGTATAACCTGCCTGCTTACCATTGGCTGGGGACTAATGACAATCCCACAATCCTGTGGGAGTATAAATTTCCCCAATGAGGTGGGCGGAGAAATCATTAGCAGACTCCCTGTATAAATAGAGCTGGCTAGTTTGGAACCAGCAGGAAGGAATAAGCAGCAAGCGAGGTTGCTGCTGTTGTGTATATATGCTATTGTAAATAAATGTTATTTCTTTGTATCCTTGAAACTCGTGCTGGATTCTTTGTGGCCCTCATCAAAAAGTATACTATGCAAAGTTCTGGCTTCCACATTATGAAAATGATGTTGAGGCACTGGGGAATGTGCAAATAAAAAGATTCACAAGAATAACACCAGACTTGAGCAGTTATAACAATGAGAAAAGTTAGATTTTTCCCGAGAAAAGGAGACTGGATTTAATGTGGATAGCAGTGGTGTTGTCCAACAGCTGGAGAACAGGTGGAAACCTCCCATCCCCCCAATTATGGGCTGAATTAAATGAAAAAGCTCAGAGGTGACTTGATAAAGAAATGAAAGTGATTGTTAGGGTAGATCTGGATTTCCACTTTTACAGGTTTCAAAAGCGAGGGGCCATAAATATAACACAATCACCAGGAGAGAATTTTGTTGAAACCTTGATAGCCGGAGAGTGGTTAGAGTATGGAACAATAGCAACAATGAGTAGTTGAGGTAGATAGCAGAGCTTCATTCAAGGGGAATCCTTGGGGACCTAAATAGAGGATATCCTGATAGGATTAGAGGAAGAGGTGGATGGGAGAAGGCTCTTGTGGAGCATAATCACTGACATAGTGCAATTAGTTTAACTGGCCTGTTCCTGCCGTGCAGTTGAAATACTGAAGCGCGATATTGAATTGCAGCGTAAGTCATGCATTTAATTAGCAAAATCTTTCTGCTGTCGGTGAAAGACAACTGTCCAAAATTATTTCACGACAGTCAGCATCAATACTTGGTCCAGTTAAATTACTCACCCATTAAAACTAACGGATCAGCATGTGTACACATTGATATATCTCTCATGACCACAGGATGTCCCAAAGTGTGTTAATGCCAAATAAATAGTTTGTGAAATGCAGTCATTTGTTTTCTGAAAATATACTTGATTCTGTAAAAGTACATTACACAACAGCTCAAATTTGACATTATAAAAAGTGCAAAACAATACAGTAGGTGACACTCTGAGATCCCTCGCTACGCTTAGCTGTTATATTTACAATATTCATTTTGTTTCAAATGTACAGCGCAAGGGGTTTTACTTGGATTCCAGCCCCTTGGTGTACTTTTGGCGGGAGGGTCTTTGACCTTTCTCCATCGAGCTTGCGCTGCCCCAGGCTTTAGTGTGTCCCTCAGCACGTCGTCCTGGATTGTGTCAGTCTGCAGCATTGAGTTATTGACAGCTTCTTGCACTGGAAGGCCAGCACAATTTGGGGAGACCAAAGAGCATCTTTCACCAAGTAGATGGTCTTCCAGCAGAAGTTCATGTTAATCTCAGTGTGCATCCCTGGGAGCAGCCCATGGGGCATTAAGCTCTGTGTTAAGGAGCTGCCCGGGATGAACTTCTAAATACCCACTGCATTCTAAACCTGCTTTGCAACGGAACATTCCAGAGGAGATAGCCAATAGTCTTATCCCCATTGCTTCAATGGAAGCATGCAGGAAGTATCTGATGAGAACAGTCCTTCTCACGACCAGCCAAACTATGTCTTGGCACTCGTTTGAAAATTCTGGTGATGAGGAATTCTGCCAAAACAAATAAAAACAGACAATGCTGGATAAACTCAGCAGGACTGGCGGCATCTGTGGAGAGAGAAACAGCGTTAACATTTTGAGCCTGTACCACTCTTCATCAGATCTGTCATACAGACCTGAAATGTTGGGCAGGATTTTCCAGCTCTTCCCGCTGACAGGATTTTCCGGCACCGGCAAAGTTGACCATCCACGGCGGGTTCCCCAGCGGTGCGGCAAACAAGCAATTCCACAACGAATGCATCAGATCTAAGATCTGCAGCCTGCCACATCCAGCCGTGAATGGTGGTGGACAATTAAACAACTCACTGAAGGAGGAGGCTCCACAAACATCCCTATCCTCAATGATGGAAGAGTCCAGCACGTATGCGCAAAAGTCAAGGCTGAGACATTCGCAACAACCTTCAGCCAGAAGTGCCGAGTTGATAATCATCTCGGTCTCCTAAGGTCCCCAGCATCACAGAAGTCAGTCTTCAAACAATACGATTCACTCCACGAGATATCAAGAAAAGGCTGAAGGCACTGGATACTGCTAGGCTATGGTCCCTGACTTGTGCTCCAAAACTTGTCACACCCCTACCCAAGCTGTCCCAGTTCAGCTCCAACACTGGCATCTACCTGGCAATGTTGAAAATTGTCCAGGTGTGGCCTGTACACAAGAAACAAGACAAATCCAACCCAGCCAACTACCGCCCAATCAGTCTACTCTCCATCATCTACAAAGTGATGGAAGAGTCATCAGCAGTGCTATCAAGAGGCACGTATTCAGCTCACGGACACCTGCTCACGGACACTCAGTTTGGGTTCTGCCAGGTTCTTCAGCTCCTGACCTCATTATAACCTTGGTTCAAACATAGACAAAGAGATGAATGTGAGAGGTGAGGTAAGAGTGACTGCCCTTGACATCAAGGCAGCATTTGACCGAGTATGGCATCAAGGAACCCTAGCTAAACTGGAGTCAATGGAAATCAGGGGAAAACCCTCCGCTGGTTAAAATCTCACCTGACATAAAGGAAGATGGTTGTAGTGGTTGGAGGTCAATCATCTCAGCTCCAGGACATGACTGCAGGGGTTCTTCAGGATAGTGTTCTAGACCCAACCATATTCAGCTGCTTCATCAATGACCTCCCTTCCATCATAAGGTCAGAACTGGGGATGTTTGCGGATGACTGCACAATGTTCAGCAACATTTGCAACTCCTCAGATAATGAAGTAGTCCAGGAACACTTGTGGCTAAAGCTATAAATGATTTATTAACATTAACTGTGCGTAAGCTATATCCAAGACAACGGATGAAAAACAGTAAAATCATGCCAAACAACCTCTCTCTTCAACTTCCTCCAGCCAGACACAGGTCCGCTAACTTTAATTATTCACTTATATACTCGTGAGACTCCCAGTGGTTGTTGTGTTTGACTTTCGATGTCTTGCAAAGGAATCCACCAAACACCTAGACTTGTCCAAACCAGGATCTTTATTGAATCACACATGGTAAGTTAGTGATCTGTTACAGAGCAGGTCATCATGGAGTTTCATTGTATTCCTCTGGAATTACACCTAGCACGACTGTTTATTTGTATGTCTTACTACCATCTGCCGATAACCGGATGTCCCCACACTTATATGACCACTCAATGACCATTGTCTTGAGACCGCATGGTGTGTTTACACCGCCACCTACTGGTTGGAGGTTGCTCACCATTCATCTATGATATTGCTTCAAGGCATATGACCACATCCCCCTTCCTCACAAAACATTAAGATTTGTTTGCCACCAATATGGATCTTTTAACTTTATACAATCCTGATATTGCCTAACAATGTGAATTGGTTTAACCAGTGTGTCAATAAACATGATAGGTGCTGGTTTAGCACTGTGGACTAAACAGCGTGCTTGTAATGCAGAACAAAGCCAGCAGCCCGGGTTCAATTCCCGTACCGGTCTCCCGAATAGGCGCTGGAATGTGGCAACTAGGGGCTTTTTACAGTAACTTCATTGAAGGCTACTTGTGACAATTAGCTATTATTATTATTATTATGATCTGCCTGGCCAGTGTCCGTCTCTTTTCTCACAGATCATTGTACCTCCTTCACAGGATCAACTCTGTGATCATTTGGGCTGTTGCCAGCCTCTTCAAGGACTGGTTTACGTGCCGGCCTCTTGCTTCTTCTCCTCTTTGCTCTGTGCATTTGGAAGGCCTGTGAGCATGACTGCCACATTTGCATCACCAGCCTCTTTCTTTTACGCTTCCTGCCATGACACTGTTGCTGCTTCTCTTAGTTTCTGTTTCTGGTTTGTTAGTGGGATGAGCTAACTCCCCCAGTCTTCTCCTCTTTCTTCTCTTTATTTTGAGAATGTGATGACGTAGTTTCTTGTGTTTCTTGCTTTTGTGTTTTGACTTAGCAGCCTCTGGTGTGGTGCTGGTTTTTACCCTGTGCTCCGAGGTCTGCGGAGTTTCAGGTGGACCCTGAGGTAACGATGCGTCATCATTGGGTAGTGTGACCACGTCCACTTCTGCAGCCTCACCAACATGTTGGAGCGCCTCAGTCTCTGATGCCTGGGTAGAGGTTGGAACTGCGGCAACAGGTGCCACCCTTTCATAGCTCGCAGGAGCATCGCTCACTCGCTCTTTGTCACTAGACATTACGATGCTCTGTGTTTGTGATGATCCAGGCATTGCGTCATCTTGTTAAATTCAAGAATATATGAGTGCTCTGTTGAACGGCATATTGAGATTGTTATCAGCTCCTCCTCTTGGTCAGTCTCGGAGTTGCCATTCATTTCAGTATCCGAGTTGCTGTCATCGTATTCATCATCGATGTCTTCCCATTCATAGTCAGTGTCCTCCAGGATCTCCACTGTTTCAGTCTTGGAGTCGTCATACTCTCCAACATCAGAGTTGCTGTCATCATCTGCATCATCAATGTCTTCCCACTCATCCTTAGTGTACTTGATGATCTGGGAATCGACTAGAGGAATAAATTCAAAAACCTGGAACGAGCCACCACATACCTCCTGGAGCCAGTTTCTCCAATATTAGGATAATTTCTTCTGTTTGCAGCTTGGTCAATGGCTGATCCGCTGTGGTATCAGCAGCTTCAATTTTTCTATTTTTGAGTGCACCATCTCCAAGCTCCTGCTCTTCTCAGTGTCCAGCGTGGTTTGGGCGTCCACCTCGTCATTCCGTCCAAACCACTGGAGTACCGCTTTTCTTTTTCCAATAAAGGGGCAATTTAGCATGTTCAATCCACCTACCTTGCACATCTTTGAGTTGTGGGGGCGAAACTCACGCAAACACGGGGAGAATGTGCAAACTCCCCATGGACAGTGACCCAGAGCGAGGATAGAACCTGGGACCTCGGCACCGTGAGGCAGCAGGGCTAACACACTGCGCCACCCTGCTGCATGGAGTAGCACTTCTTAAGCCTTTTCATTGAGCCTGTCTTTGCTCCTGTGAAAACGATCTACACGTAGTTCATAGTTGTCTTCATCTGTCTCACCTTCCATGTCATCACTTTCCGCATCACTGTCAAAATCTTCAAACATATATTTGTAGTAGTCATCATCGGATTCAGCATTGTCTGCAATGATTTCTCCTGTAAAATACAACATTTCACACGGAATTATATGGTCACGTAGTAGGCTGCCAAGCTCAATGTCAGCCTTGAATTTGGCTGCTAAATGTTGGCATAATATTCCACGCTGTGGAATTTCAGGGGGACTGAAGAAATTAAAGAACTATTCAATTGGTACAGTTTTCGTAACTGTTCTGCAAGTGCTTCGAGCTTTGTGCTTCAGTTTTGTTTGAATTGTTTTCACCGTCACATTTTTTGCCCTCCCTCCAATCAAATTTGCAGACTGTGCACCCCAGGATTTGTGGTTCACCACAGAATGATGGAAGCGCCCGCAAATCCATCTGATATACTTTCGTAATCACCTCATTTGTGAAATACTCATCAGGCTCGAATTTAAATTCCAGAGTGAAGTTCCGCGGCTTCTCATGCTCTGTCCATTAAACACTCGCATCTTGCAGATGCTTTAATACGGGCTCGTCATGCTCCTGTAACATGCCACTGAGCACATGCACGTTCTTGAAGACTTAACCAGAATTGCGGAATGCTCGCTGGCTGTTCCGCCTCGTCTGATTTGTCGTCCTCCACCTGGATTTCTTTCGAATCCACATAAACCGTGCCGCTGTAATATTTTGTAGGGATCTGTAGTATTCAGCTGGCCAGCTGTCTTCTGGGACACATAGTCGCTCAACTAAATTTAGGATTCACATCAATCTGCTCCTATGATGGAGTCAATGTCATGTCTACAATATGAATCAGTAACGTGTACCTCATGTCTTCCATGGAAAGCACAAATTTGCATGTACCGAGGGTCTCCATTGTTCTTGTTCCAAAGTACACCGGCAGCCCTGGCCAATCAGCATCTTTCAGCTGCGTGTTGATCTTTTGCAAAGCAGGCTGACTGAGGAGGTTGGCTCTTGTTTTAGGATCAAAGTCGCAATGTAATATTGAATTGTTCAGTAACACCATGAATTTCCACCTAGTTTTAATGGTTTCAGGAGAGATCTTACTAGCTTCAGTCCAACTTCAAATTTTATTTTCATTATTTTTGTTTGGACTCTTCTGGTCCTTAGCTGCGATGAGATTGATGAAAAACTGTTCTTCGGTATTTATCTCCTCAACTACATTTACTGATCTTATATGGTCCATTGTAGGACGAGCAAAACATTGTTTTGCAAAGTGCGCAACATGGCTGCACCTGGAACAGATTTTTCCAAAGGCCGGACATTTCCATGGGGCATATCAAGTGCCACACTTTTGGCACAAGATGGCGGTGGCAGCTCCTGTCGGCCACTTAAATTGGCCAACTGCCCTGAGACCATATTTCTTCATGACATGCGTAACAGTGTTAATGTCGCTGACGTCTTCTTCTGAGTTGCCGCCAAAATGTTTTGAGCAGAGTGTGCAGATTCTCTGTGCAGCTATCTCGCTCGCTTGTCAAATCTTTACTGCCTGTTCCAGCACCAAATCTTCCTCCTGCAACAACCTTTCCCAGAGCTTACCATTAGCTACACCAAAGACAATTTGGCCGTGGATCAGTGAAGATTTCAGGCTCTTGAAGTTGCATGATGGGCCTTCAGCCTCAAGTCAGTGACAAAACTGTCAAACAATTCACCAGGTTTTCGGGTGTGCATACGGAACATGTATCGCTCAAACATGTCCTTCTTTGTAGGGGAGCAATGCCAATCAAAGTGCCTAACAACTTCATCATATTTCTTGCAATCCTCCTCATTGTCGAATGCAAACAGGTTCTGCAGTTCAATTGCTTGTGGACCTACCACCATTAGCATCAACACATCAGGCCTTTCATCAGGCTGGGCTAGGGCCGAAACATCGAGATTGAACTGCTGCTTGAATGCCGCCAGTTTTCATCTACATTACCGGATATCTGAAGCTGGTGGGGGGCTCTCAGTCCGTCCATCTCAAGCTTCAGCATCTTCTAGTGCGTTGAGTTGCCTCAGGTTGCAGTTCACCAGATCGGTCTGTCAGCTGAATGCTTAACGTTGTCACTGCCGTTGTTACCTTCAAATTTTCAGCATTCGTGGTACCATGTTGTGTTTGGCTTTTGATGTCTTGCAAATGAATCCACAAAACACCTTGACTTGTCCAAACCAGGATCTTTATTGAATCACACGTGATAGCAATCTGTTACAGAGCAGGTTATCTTTTTTTTTCTTTTTTCTTAAATTTAGAGTACCCAATTCATTTTTTTTCCAATTAAGGGGCAATTTAGCGTGTCCAATCCACCTGCACATCTTTGGGTTGTGGGGAAGAAACCCACTGAAACACAGAGAGAATGTGCAAACCACACATGGACAGTGACCCAAGGCCGGTATCGAACCTGGGACCTCAGTGCCATGAGGCAGCAGTGCTAACCACTGCACCACCGTGCTGCCCTGCAGAGCAGGTTATCATGGAGTTTCTCTGTACTCCTCTGGAACTACACCGAGCATGACTGTCCACCTGTATGTCTTACAACTATCCCTGACAACCATCTGCCGATGGCCGGATGTGCCCCCACTTATATTGGAGTCCCTTGTCACAGGATCACTGTCTTGACCACATGGTGTATCATTTTTTAAAAATAAAATTAGAGCACCCAATTTAGCGTGGCCAATCCACCTAACCTGCACATCTTTGGGTTGTGTGGGTGAAACCCATGCAGACATGGGGAGAATATGCAAACTCCACACGGACAGTGACCCAAGGCCGGGATTCGAACCCGGGTCCTCAGCACCGCAGTCCCAGTGCTGACCACTGCACCACATGCCACCCTCACATGGTGTATCTTCACCGCCACCTACTGGTTGGAGTCACATACCATCCATCTATGATATTATAGAATTTACAGTGCAGAAGGAGGCCATTTGGCCCATCGAGTCTGCACCGGCTCCTGAAAAGAGCACCCCACCCAAGGTCTACACCTCCACCCTATCCCAACACTAAGGGCAATTTTGACACTAAGGGCAATTTAGCATGGCCAATCCACCTAACCTGCACATCTTTGGACTGTGGGAGGAAACCGGAGCACTCGGAGGAAACCCACGCACACACTGGGAGAATGTGCAGACTCCGCACAGACAGTGACCCAAGCCGGGAATCGAACCTGGGACCCTGGAGCTGTGAAGCAATTGTGCTAACCACAATACTACCGTGCTGCCCCAAATTGCTTACAGGCATATCACCACAGTGGTCAGCCAGAGAATTACAGCACAACCATGATATCATTACATCCCCTTTCCTTTGAAAGAATAAATTAATACATTATCATCAGTACATTTACATGGGATATCAGAATTATGCTCAGGAACTGCTGATCTAGCTGACACTGCAGCTTGCATTGATTCTGATGTAGATTCGTCATCCATCACGATGTTGTGAAAGTTTTCTCTGGTTTTCAAGAGTGTGTAATGATTTCTTCTTTAAACCAACCTATCCACTGTATGTCCATTGCAGGAACGAGGTGCCACTTCTTCAAGTACAATGGTTTTTTTTCGACCAATTGCCTGAATCTCCTACTCTCACAATATCATTATTACTCAGAGGTGGTAAAGTCCGAAACTCTCTATCATGTAACTGCTTTTGTTTCTCTTCAAAGTTTTGCATTTCCTGCAGTACCACTGCATTCTCCCCCTTCTTTTCCAAGTATGGAAGTGTGGTACGCAACTTTCGATTAATGAGTAACTCTGCTGGCGATCTATCATGTGACAATGGCGATGCTTTGTAACTCAATAATGCGTGGTATGGATCAGATTCGCTGTCCATTGCTTTCTTCAACAATATGTACACCTGCTCCTTGGTCTTTCCGGTCCTGGCGCCAGAACAAAGAAGTGGAAATGGCGATCAGTTATCCGATGGCAGTTGGCCTGCGCAAAGGTCACCCCGTAACCAAGAATGAGACCGCCCCAAGGCAGTGCCGTAGAAGAGGATGCCGAACCAAGCACACCAAGTTTGTCAGAGATCTGATCCGTGAGATCTATAGTTTTGCTCCCTATGAAAGGCATGCAATGGAATTGCTGAAGGTCTCTAAAGACAAGCGTGCACTCAAATTCATCAAAAAGCAAGTCGGCACTCATATCCGTGCAAAGAGGAAGAGGGAAGAACTCAGCAATGTGCTAGCAGCAATGAGAGAGGCAGCTGCAAAGAAAGATTCATCTGTACAAAGTTGCTACCATTAAAGTTATTTCAAAGTTTTTAAAAAAACAATATGTACACCTTTTTCATTGGCTTGAGGGTATAAAGAACTCAACGTGACGTGTTTGAAATCATACGTGACTGCCACTCTTTACAGCTAAATTAAGGACTGTTGTCACTGACGACGACTTGCGGAATTCCGTGTCTGGCAAAAATTGACTTGGTACGCAGTATTACACTGCTTGGCGCTATGCTTGACAGTAGAGCCATTTCGGGATAGTTTGAAAAATAGTCTATGATTATTAAATAATCTTTCCCTCGTAGGTGGAAGAGATCCATAGCTACTTTCTGCCATGGTAGGTAAATCAGGTAATTGTATAGGTTCTCTTGTTTGCTTGCAATGATGAGTCTGGCATGTGTCACAACAACTGGCCATCCTGTCAACATCCTGATTTATACCTGGCCAGTAAACAGAGCCACGAGCTCTCCATTTACATTTTCCAATCCCAAGATGTCCTTCGTGTATCCTCTTTAATACATCCTTGCGAAGACACTGAGGTACGACAATAGTGGTTAAACTAAGTACCATCCATTAATGATACTGAGTTCAGATCTTATCCTGTAGAACTCCATACATTGACCTCTGGGCCAGTGTGAGTTGATGTTCCTCATCACCTCTTGAAAAGTTGGATCCTTCCTTGTCTCTTCTTGGATTTCATGTAGTTATGTATCTGATACTAGTAGTTGTGTGGAAATAAGATTGACACGCAGATCTACATCTTTAGTAATCTCACCACCAATACTTTGCATTGGTGCTCTTGATAATGCATCTGCTAAGAACAAATATTTGCTTGGCGTGTGGATGAGATTGAAGTCACAGCGTTGTAACTTCATCATCAACCTCTGAATGTGCAGAGACATCTGGTTGAGATTTTTTGATGATGTTAACCGAAGGATGATGATCTGTCCCACCTGGCCAAATGGAAGCCCATAGACATAGTCATGGAATTTCTCCAAGCCTACAACTAAACCCAGGCATTCTTTTTCAATTTGAGCGTATCTCTGCTCTGTTGTTGTCATAGATCGTGATGCATACGCGACTGGTTTGCAATCTGGTCATGCTTGAGTTACAGAAGAACTGATCCCAGACCATCTTTGGACGTATCTGTTGGCACTTTTATCTGCTTAGATGGATCACAAAATGCGAAAACTGGCATGGTGGTTAGTAAAGTCTTGAGCTTCTACCACTCTTGCTCAGTCCAAGTGAAATTTGCTGTCTGTGCAGGAGATCACGTAGATATGATATTTTTGCTGACAGGTTTGGAATGAATTAATGAATTTCCCGATAAAATTGAACATATGCATCACTCTTAAGATAGCTTTCTTGTCGTGTGGTTTTGGCATGTTGAGAATTGCTTGGATTTTGTCCTTGTCAAGGTTCAATGCCATGCGATGAGAGCTTGTCACCTAGGAATATGACCTCAGTTACTCCAAATTGGCACTTTTGTTTGTTGAGCTTCAGCCCATTTCTCCTGATGCTCATTACAACTTTCAACAACCTCATATTGTGCTCTTCTATGGTTGAGCCCCAAACGATGATATCATCAACATACACAGGTACCCATTCGATGCCTTCGATTATGTGCTCCATGGCACGGTAAAAATTTCTGATCCCGACATTATGCCAAACGGCATTCTCAAAATAATAATAATAAATAATAATCTTTATTGTCACAAGTAGGCTTACATTAACACTGCAATGAAGTTACTGTGAAAATCCCCTATTTGCCACACTACGCCGCCTGTACACGGAGGGAGAATTCAGAACGTCCAAATTACCTAACAGCACGTCATTCAGGACTTGTGGGAGGAAACTGGAACACCTGGAGGAAACCCACACAGACAGTGACCTAAGCCGGGAATCGAACCTGGGACCCTGGAGCTGTGAAGCAACAGTGCTAACCACAGTGTTACCGTGCCGCTCACAAAGCAGTACCATCCAAGTGCTATTATTGTCAGTGCAGTGTTTTGTATTTTTTTCCTCTAGCTTTGGTTGTCAGAAACACTGAGATGCATCAAGTTTCATAAAAAATTATGCACTAGCCATCTCAGATATGATTTCCTCATGCTTTGGTATTTGGTAATGTTCTCTTTTAATTTTAAGATATTAAGATCTTTAGGATCCATTCATATGCAAATATCAACATTCTTTTTCTTTACACAAACCATGGAGTTTACCCAGTTGATTGGTTCTTCTATCTTTCTGATTACTTTTAATTTTGTCATTCTGTCTAGCTCCTTTTTGAGGTGATCCCAAAGAGGTGCAGGTATGCTTCTTGGTGCCTGTATCACAGGTTTTGCATCCCCTTTGAGTTGTATCTTGTAAGTGAATGGTAGTGTACCAAAATCCGTGAACACAGCGCTGAATTTGCTGATAATGTTCTCAGAATCGTTGGAGTGTTGATTCAATCCATTGTGGATGCTGTATACCAACTGCACTAGACCTAATTCTTCACAGGACCGATCACCTAATAATGAATCCAAGCCCTTGGTACAAAATTGAGTGGAACGGAATAAACTGTGTTCTTCACATTTAATGCTTGAACCATTATAATTGCTCAGATATTTTTTGATTTCATCTAATCGGCTGCATTTTTAGATTTTTTTCTTTAAAATTTAGAATGCCCAATTCATTTTTTCCAATTAAGGGCAATTTAGCGTGGCCAATCCACCTACCCTGTACATCTTTGGGTTGTGGGGGCGAAACCTGAATTTTTAATTTTTAAAATCATATTGGCTTTGGCACCAGAGTCTAACTTCAATCGGACCACTGTACCGTTCACTTCAAGTGGTAGCAGCCATTTGTCCTCAACAATACCGTGGGCAGCACGGTAGCCTTGTGGATAGCACAATTGCTTCACAGCTCCAGGGTCCCAGGTTCGATTCTGGCTTGGGTCACTGTCTGTGCGGAGTCTGCACATCCTCCCCGTGTGTGCGTGGGTTTCCTCCGGGTGCTCCGGTTTCCTCCCACAGTCCAAAGATGTGCGGGTTAGGTGGATTGGCCATGATAAATTGCCCTTAGTGTCCAAAATTGCCCATAGTGTTGGGTGGGGTTACTCTTTCTAAGAGCCGGTGCAGACTCAATGGGCTGAATGGCCTCCTTCTGCACTGTAAATTCTATGATAATAAAGTTTGTAAACCTATGATAAAAAAATGGCCTCCTTCTGCACATAAGATCTCCTTCTCTTCGGGGCCTCAAGGGTGGTATGTCTGGACCACTGCCTGCTGGACCTGTGGTCAAAAGTTGTTTCTCTGCACATGTTTCTTCATGAGGGGTAGGTAGTATGTGGCTACTAACTAAATGGAGTTTTTCACAGCAACATGGATAGACCCATCCTTCACAAGACAAGGAATGGAAAAAACCTCCGCACAGACTCACACTTGGTGTGTGTTTATTGAGTTGTGACAATTATGAGGTTATTCTATTATTATGTTTTTGGACTGTAGCTTTAAATTTAGGTCAATGAAGGTGATCATGTGACCTGTCATGTGGTCTGTCTGACTATCATTGGTGGTTGGATTGCTAAAAATCAAAAGGTTTAGATTGATATATTGAGAGGAAAATGCAAGGTATTTATGCTTGGAGACAATGACAGTAGTCTCTGAGTTTGCAATGAGTCTTCTCCGTGTCTCCCAAAGTCCATAGAAACATCGATACGAATGTACGAATTAGGAGTTGGCCGTTTGGCTCCTCGAGCCTGCTCAACCATTCAATAGGATCATGGCTCCTCTGATTGTGGCCTCACGACCATTACCCTCCCTTCCCCGATGCCTTTTGATTCCCTTGTTAATGAAGAATCTATCTACTTCCTGCAAAATAGTCAAAATCCCTGTTTAAACCATCTTTGGGAAGAACGTTCCACAGACTGTTAGGATATGGACCAAACATCAACATTTATTCAGAACACCAAACAATTTTTTAATTTTGTAAAACTGTGAGGAAAGGATAATTCACCCCAGGAGTGATAACTCCGATCAATGAGTAACTTTTATGTGAAAACAAACTTAAATTTAAATGCAGAATCATCCACATTAACAATGATCAGTTAAACGTTCGTTTTTTAAAAAATGTAAAATAAATTTAGCATACCCAATTCATTTTTTCCAATTAAGGGGCAATTTAGTGTGGCCAATCCACTTAACCTGTACAACTTTGGGTTGTGGGGGCGAAACCCACGCAAACACGGGGAGAATGTGCAAACTCCACACGGACAGTGACCCAGAGCCGGGATTGAACCTGGGACCTGAGCGCCGTGAGACAACAGGGCTGACTCACTGCGCCACCGTGCTGCCCCTAAACAGTTCTTAAACACAAGGAAGCATGTAAATTTACTATATATACCTGCTACTAACTCCAAATAAGCAACCCATTACAGTTCAAATGCCACTTTTAAATAAAGTTAAAAAACAGATTACTTGCTTAGTTGTGTAGAGACTTTTCGAGAGGGAGAGATCCTTTCAGGAGCAGAACCAGTACACCTCTGCTCAACCTGGCAGCATTTGGAAAAACTGCTGTTCAACTTAAAATCCTTCTGTCTAGATTTCTGGATTCTAGATTTTGTTTATTGTCACGTGTACCAAGGTACAGTCAAAAGTATTTTTCTGCGAGCAGCTCAACAGATCATTAAGTGCATGAAAATAAAATAAAAGAAATACATAATAGGGCAACACAAGGTACACAATGTAACTACATAATCACTGGCATTGGGTGAAGTATATTGGGGTGTAATGTTAATCAGGTCAGTCCATAATAGCGTTGTTTAGGCGTCTGGTAACAGCGGGGAAGAAGCTGTTTTTGAGTCTGTTTGTGCATGTTCTCAGACTTTTGTATCTCCTGCCCGATAGAAGAAGTTGGAAGAGGGATAAGCCGGGTAGGAGGGGGTCTTTGATTATGCTGCCCGCTTTCCCCAGGCAACGGGAGGTGTAGATGGAGTCAATGGATGGGAGGCATATTTGTGTGACAGACTGGGCTGTGTTCACGACTCTCTGAAGTTTCTTGCGGTCTTGGGCCGAGCAGTTGCCATACCAGGCTGTGATGCAGCCAGATAGGATGCTTTCTGTGGTGCATCTGTAAAAGTTGGTAAGAGTTAATGTGGACATGCCGAGACTCAAATCCTATGGCAAATTGCAAAACTACAGACAGACCTGGTTCCTCCCATTGATTACAGCATCTGTATCCCACTAGGATGTCACTTGCCCTGCTTAGCTCAGACTAAATACAGTCCCTCATCAATATCTACTCTCCAGGGAATCTCCAGCAGTAATAACAATGTTCCATTTGCCCGCCATATGTAAACAAGTAAATAATAATAATTTTTATTGTCACAAGTAGGCTTACATTAACATTGCAATGAAGTTACTGTAAAAAGCCGCTCGTCGCCACATTCCGGCGCAAGTTCGGGTCATAGAGGGAGAATTCAGAATGTCCAATTCACCTAACAGCATGTCTTTCGAGACTTGTGGGAGGAAACCGGAGCACCCGGAGGAAAGGATGCAGACACAGGGAGAACATGCAGACTCTGCACAGTGACCCAAGCCGAGAATCGAATCTGGGACCCTGGCGCTGTAAAGCAAAAATGCTAACCACTCTGCTACTGTACTGCCCTAGAAGTGGTTAGAAACAACCATGACCTCACCTTTACGGCTCTTTAATTACAGTTTTAGCTGATCCACAACACTACTGAAACAAATATATACCTTAACCCAGATTTATAAAAACCTTACTGCAACAGATATGAAATATAATATATAACAATTTCAACATTCATCACAAGATGCATGAGAGAATCTTTCTTCCTCATCTCTGCCTTTAATGGGAGATCTCTTCTTTTGAAACTGTGTTCCCTGGCTCTGCTTGCACCCACAAGGGGAAACATTATTCCTGCATCCACCCTGCCAAGTCACCTCACAATCTTTATGTTTCAATAAGATCATGTCTCATTCTTCTAAACTCCATCGGTATCGGCCCAATCCGACCAACTTTTCCTTATATGATAAACCCCTCATCCCAAGTATCAGTTGAGTGCAACTTCTCTGAACTGCTTCCAATACTACAATGATCCTTCTCAAACATGGAGATTAAAACTGTATCAGTACTCCAGATTGGGCCGCACGGTAGCACAGTGGTTAGCACGGTTGCTTCACCAGGGTTCCAGGTTTGATTCCCGGCTTGGGTCACTGTCTGTGTAATCCGCACATTCTCCTCGTGTCTGCGTGGGTTTCCTTAGAGTGCTCCAGTTTCCTCGAAACAGTCCAAAGATGTGCAGGTTTCGCCCGCCGTAGAATCCTGTTTGGCTGGCGGTCAGCAGCACCACCCAAAGCTGCAGACTGGCTGTCCGACCTCTCGGAATCTCTCCAAATGAAGAAAATCAAATTTGCCATCCGAGGGTCAGACGACGCCTTCCACAGAACGTGGGAGCCATTCACCCAATTGTTCCGAGACCTGTTTGTGGCCAACAAACAAGCAGAAGAATAGCCAGGTAGCCAAGAAACAGGGGAGAATAGTCAAAGCTTGAGAGGGGGAGATAGACCAGGAGGGGAGGGGGGGGACAGCTAAATCTAAGAGGAAGGAAAGGCGAGCCACAGGGGGTTGGGGGGGGCAGGAGTGAGGAGAGGGGGGGTAGACGGAAGAGACGGAACAATAGAGGAGAGCCAGGGAGGGGGAGGGGGGAGGCAGGGAAGCGTTAACAAACCTAACGTCCACTGGAACAGAGAAAACGGGGAAGACGGGAGGGTCGCAGAAGCGGAGGTGCGCAGAAGCGGAACGAGACGACAACGCAGCGAACTCCGTCTGGGAGAAGCAAGGGACGACAACACCACGAACAGATGCCTACTTATGAGTGTAAATAATTTTGCCAAGTGTACAGAGTTGCTGCTGTTGAGCGGGGGCATAATACCGTCCGATGGCTTCTCAGGGAAAATTAAAACGTCAACAGCAGCAGCGACCCGTAGGGGAGTGGGGGTGAGTGCTCCGTTGGGAGGGTGTGGGAAGATTGAGGCGCATGGGGTCAATTGCTATTGCATATTCTCTTTTTGCACTATGTTAATGTTCATTCTATTTTGCTGTGTTAGGATTATTACTATTTATTATGAAAAACTTTGCAAAACTTTAATTTAAAAAATATTATTAAAAAAAGATGTGCAGGTTTGGTGGATTGGCCAACATAAATTGGCCTTAGTGTTAAAAAGGTTAGGTGGGGTTACTGGGTTACGGGCTTATGTGAGGTGCTCTTTCCAAGGGCCAGTGCAGACTCGATGGGCTGAATGGCCTCCTTTTGCACTGGAAATTTTATATGTTTTCACCAATGCCCAGTACAACTGTAGCAAAATATCCCTACATTTATATTCATTCCCCTTGAGTAGAAAACAACATTCCATTTGCCTTCCTAATCACTTGCTGTACCTGAATACTACCCTTTTGTGATTCATGTACCTGGGTATCCAGATCCCTCTGTCCCACAGAATTCCACCATCTATACCCATTTGGATAAGTTAGCACTGAGATGATCTTGGGTGTGCAAGGACTGCCATATGAGGAAATATTTAACAATAGGTTGCATTTGGACTCCATGGAATTCAGAAATATGAGAGATGGTATGATTGAAACATATTACATTCTTAAGGGGTTAGATGTGGTAAATGTGAGGAGGATGTTTCCACCCAAGGGAGAGTGTAGGACCAGGGGGCAGAGTGGCAGAATAAGGGGGTGCTTAATTAAGATGAACTTGAGAACAAATTTCTTCTCTCAAAGAGTGGTGAATCTTTGGAATTCTTTACCCCAGGAAGCTGTGGTGGCTGAGTTCTTGAACGTTTTCAAGGCTGTGATTGATAGGTTTTTAACCAACAGGGGAATTAAGGGTTGTAGAGATTAGGCAGGAAAGTGGACTTTGAGAGCGTTAGATCAGCCATGATCTTATTAAATGGTGGAGCAGACTTAAAGGGCTGAAAGGCTTATTGCTGTTCCTATTTCTTATGGTCTTAATATGCTGATTTTCTGTTGTTCCTAACAAAGAGGACAAGTTCAGAAGTCCCTCTCCTGAAGTCCCAGATAGGTATTGAAGGTTCTGAGGTGTGAACAACTGTGCGGAAAACCGCCCATTTATTTCTAAAATGAAAGGGAGTTGGGGTGAAGAATAGGTAATCAGAAGTTCTATCTCGACGCCTGGTTACTATGTTTCATTTTGATATGGGAAAGCCATTTTTGAGATTAGGTTACAGGCTTCCCACAAATCAAAGAATATCATAGACAAACCACAGTTCTGCGTAATCAGCCAAGAGAAAGGTTACATGACTTTGCAGGCTACCACAGCCGGATGCAAGAGCGAGACAGTGTCTAGTCAAAGAGATACATTATCCAGTCATCTAACAATTTTGGGAGATTTGTTCTGGCATGGCCAGGGGAGGATGAATCATTGGGACAGACTTGTGGTAGATTTAAGAAATTATCTCAAAACCGAGGAAAGCACCTGGAGATAGTTACTTGAACTTGTTACTCAGCAAAGGGGGAAATGGAACCCATTGGAATCTGGGAGTAACTGTGGACTGTTTGCTATAGCAACTGCACTTATTTGGAGAGGGGCGATGCGTAATTAAAAAAATAAATAAATTTAGAGTACCCAATTATTATTTTTTCCCAATTAAGGGGCAATTTAGCGTGGCCAATCCACCTAACCTGCACATCTTTGGGTTGTGGGGGTGAAACCCATGCAGATACGGGGAGAATGTGCAAACTCCACACAGACAGTGACCCGCAGCTGGGATCGAACCCGGATCCTCAATGTGCAAACTCCACACAGTGACCCGCAGCTGGGATCGAACCCGGATCCTCAGTGCCGTCAGCAGCAGTGCTAACCACTGCACCGCCATGCCACCACTAGGGGAAATGCGTAATAAGTATAAAAGGGGAATGTTTCTCTCTGCAGTTTAAAGTAAACGTTGCCTCCAAAAATTGTTGCCGATAGTGAATTTGGTCATTTGTTTTAAAGTTTTAAAGCATGAAATCTTGTGTCATTCTTTCAGTTAGTAACTGGCGGTTTGCATCTCTTTTGAAAGTTGTTGGTCTCTACAGGAATCATGATAAACCATTCACATACAGCTCAATGCAGCTGCACAAAAAGCTGGCCATCAGGGTGACAGTGACACTGGGAAAGTTTTTTTTTCATCCCTTTTGCATATAAATTTGCACAACATATCCCTGCAGTCATGCTCCATTTTTAATTGCAGAGGACTAGGGCACAGGCCAGAACTGTGCCATGTCGAGCAACACCAAGAGTGCCTCACACCTCGTGGCAATTTCCTTGCCCAAATTAGAGAGGGAATGTCACTCCGAGATGCCCAGTTTCTGCTTCACCCTGAATGTGTGCTCGTTCCATTTTTTTGGCGTGTGGCTCCAGGCCCTTCAAACCTTAACTCAAGTACCTTCATGTCATCTGATCTGACAGTGAAGGAGACAGAGAATCAGTTGGCCTAGTTGCCAAAGAAAATGGCCTTGCTTTTGCTGTGATTTACTTTAGCCATTGAGGCCAGTTCAAACCGGTCACAGATGCATATCGGTGTGCATATTTAGAAGGTTAAGTGGGTTAAGGGGGGGGATCTGATCAAAGTATTCAAGATATTAACAGGGAAAGATAGGGTAGATAAACTATTTCCACTGGTTGGCGATTCTAATAGTCTAAAAATTAGGGCTAGATTGTTCAGGAGAGATGGTGGGAAGAACATCTTCACTCAAAGGATCGTAGAAGTTTGGAACTCTTGTCCTACAAACAGCAGTTGAATCTGGATCAGTTGTTAATTTTAAATCTGAGCTCGTGAGGGTCCCTGGGTGAAGGGAGACCCCGGAATGCAGGGGCGCACCCAGATGGCATACACATAGTTGCCGGCCTTGTGCGCAGGAAGCCGACCTCATGACGAGAGCGGCGACCATGGCCATTTTGGATGGCCCCCTAAGAAAGGGAAACCCCAGAGTGCAGGGGCGCGCCCACCAGGTTAAGTATGGTTGATCTCGCAGGTCTTGGGGGGGGGGGGGGGGGGGGGGTCAGAAACCCCCCCACCAGGATAGTCACCTGGAATGTAAAGGGACTTAATGGCCCAGTGAAAAGATCCAGAGGCTTTGTCCACCTGAGGAGCCTGAAAGCAGGCATAGTCTACCTACAGGAGACACACTTGAAGGAGAAGGACAGATTACTGGTAAGGAAAGGATGGGTGGGACAGACGTACCATTCATGTTACGGGACGAGGGCTAGGGGAGTAGCCATATTGATCAACAAGAGGATGAGATTTACCGAGACCAGGATGATTACGGACCCAGGGGGACGGTACATCGTGGTCAGCGGTGTCCTGGAAGGGGCACCGGTAGTGCTGGTGAATGTGTACACTCCCAACACAAAATTCATGAAAAAGAACATGTCGGAAATCCCCGACATCGACACACACCGACTGATTATGGGGGGCGACTTTAACTGCATACAGGAACGACTGACCGACGGATCAAACCCCAGAATGGGGAAAAAGACAGGCATGGCTAGGAAATTGTGAGCATTCAAGGAGCAGATGGGGGTGGTGGACCCATGGAGGTTTCTGCACCCGTGAGTAAAGGAATTCTCTTTCTTCTCGCTGGTGCACAGGGTGTATATCCGCATCAACTTCTTTGCAGTGGGGAAATCGATGCTTCCAGGAATCATAGGAGCGGAATACTCCACGATCGTCATCTGTGACCACGCTCCACATTACATGGATGTGAGGTTGGAGATGGGCCGTGCCCACCGCCCACATAGTGGCTAGACATGGACCTCCTGGCAGACAAGGCCTTCTGCCAGAAAACATCGCGAGCCATAGCCGATTACTTAAGTAACAACCAAAACGGGGAGGTCTCACCCTCCACGTTCTGGGAGGCACTGAAGGCCGTGATTAGAGGAAAGATTATAGCCTACAAGGCATGCAGAGATAGGGAAGAGAGGGCGGCCTGGCAGCAGCTGGTCGCCTCCATCTTGTAGGTCGACAGAAAGTACTCCAAGGCCCCGACCATAGAGCTGCTGGCAGAGGAAAAAGCTACAAATGGACTTCAACCGGTATCCACCAGGAAAGGAGTGTACCAACTCCGGCAGACATGGAGGAGCTTCATAGAACATTGGAACAAGGCTGGCCGCCTACTGGCTCACCAGCTGAGAATGCAGGCAGCCATGAGGGAACTAGCACAGGTAAAGGATAGCAGAGGCAGACTGGCGGAAGGACACAGCTTGAGGGGCTCCCATTTAAAATAGCCCAAAATAGATTCCGATACTTGGGGATCCAAATAGCCAAAGACTAGACACGGATCCACAAGTGGAACCTGACTAGCCTGGTGGAGAAAGTTAAAAAGGACCTACAGAGGTGGGACGCACGCCCACTCTCCTTGGAGGGGAGAGTGCAGACGATCAAAATAAATGTGCTGCCGAGGTTCCTCGCCTTGTTTAGATCCATAGTGATCTTCATCCCCAAGACCTTCTTCCAAAACGTAGACAGCTTAATCATGCCATTTGTGTGTATGTGTGGGGGGGTTAAGAATCTGAGAGTTCCCAAACCAACAGTGCAAAGGAGGAAAATCAAAGGCGGCCTGTCATTACCAAACCTGCAGTACTACCACTGGGCAGCAATGGCGGAGAGAGTGAGGGGATGGGTACACAAACCCAATTCAGAGTGGGTGCGGATGGAGGAGGCCTCCTTCAAGGGGATGACCCTCCGGGACCTGGCTACGGTAGCACTCCCTCCTCCCTCGACAAAATATACTTCAAGCCCAGTGGTAGCGGCTACACTGAAAACGTGGGCCCAATTGAGAGCACTTCGGGCTGGCTAAAATGTCCCCGATCTGCGGCAACCACAGATTCCCGCCAGCCATGCTATACACCATATTTAAGAAATGGAGACAGGATGGGGGCACACTGACAGTTAGGGACTTTTACATAGGGAACAGACTAGCGACGCTGAACAATCTGACAGAGGAATGGAAACTACCGACAGGACAGGAAATGAGACACCTACAAATAAAACACTTCCTCCGCAAGGAGACAGCCTAGGGTACCCCTGGGCCCGGAGACCACACTATTAGAGGACCTGATGAACATGGACAGTAAAGAAGGGGGACTCTGTGGGAGAATATACGGACAGCTACCGGACAGAGCTTGCACACTACTGGACGAGACCAGACGGAAATGGGGGGACGAACTGGGGACAGAAGTGAGTTGGGGACTCTGGAGCGAAGCACTGAGCAGGGAAAACTCTACTTCCTCCTATGCAAGGCTCAGCCTCATGCAGTTCAAAGTGGTGCACAGAGTGCACCTGACCAGAACCCGAATGAGCAGGTTCTTCCCGGAGGCGGAGGATAAATGTGAACGGTGCCAGAGGGGCCCGGCCAACCACACCCACATGGTCTGGGCTTGTCCCAAACTTGTTGGGTTCTGGACAGCCTTCTCCGAGGCAATCTTAAAGGTTGTGGGGGTGAGTGAAGCAATGCCCAAATGTGACAATCTTCAGGGTATCAGAGCAGCCAGAGCTACACATGGGGAAGGGGGCCAACGCCCTTGCTTTTGCTTCCCTAATCGCACGTCGGAGAATCCTGCTTGGCTGGCGATCAGCAGCACCATTCGCAGCTCCAGGCTGACTAGCTGACCTTTTGGAATTTCACCACCTGGAAAAGATTAAATATGCCATTCGAGAGTCGGAGGAAGGCTTCCTAACTGCGTGGGGGCAGTTCGTTGGCATGTCCTGTCATGATATGCAGACATGCAGATAATGACATACAGACAGGCAGCTAATGAACACAGAGAACATGACATGACCAATGAGCAGGCAGGACACTCAGGGGTGGTATCTCACTATAAAAGGCACAAGGCACTCACACTCCGCCTCTTTCCACTGATGAACATCTACAGAGTGAGTCAGGGTGTATGTACAGTATCACACCTCCAGCATGTGGCTAAGAGCTAGTCTGGTTCAGTCAGACAGAGTAACCACAGTTAGGTTAGCAGAAAGTCGAACTCAGAGAGAACTGTGCTAACTGTGCTACTGGTTCAATAAATCAGATTGAACTAACGTCAAGGTCTGGAGTATCTTTTGGTTAAAGCTGCATCCAGTTGCAGCCTGTGTTATCCCAGAGTACATAACACATCATGCTACCAGGAGACTGCTTAATCTAGGTGGTTTACCTCAGTCCGTTCCGTGACGACCAGCGAATGTATCCCGGCACCATGGAGAAGATTCAGGCTCCTCACCAGCTCAGGACTTCTGGCAATCTCAATGCCAACTGGCGGACATTCAAGCAAAGGTTTCTGCTGTACATCGAAGCTTCAGACCTCGTGGGTGCGTCTGATGCAAGGAAGATCGCGCTTCTCCTCTCAGCAACAGGTGATCAAGCCATCGAACTCTTCAACTCTTTTCACTTCACCGAAGGCCAGGACAAGACAAAGTTTCAGACTATCCTGGACAAGTTTGACAGTCACTGAGAAGTGGACATCAACGAAATCTTCGAGCGCTATATATTCAAACAGCGTCTACAAGGTAAAGATGAATCTTTCAACTCCTTCTTAACTTACCTCCGCCTGCTAGCGCTGTCCTGCAACTTTGATGACATTGCTGACTCCATGATCAGAGACCAAATCGTTTTTGGAGTTCACTCTGATCCTCTGAGAGAGCAGCTACTGAAAATCAAGCATATGACCTTGCCAGTTGCGATTGAAACATGCACAATGCATGAGCACGCCAAAAATCGCTATGCCCACTACAAATCAGCTGAAAATGAGAAACTTGCCTCCCATGAGGCAGAGAGTGTACAGGCCACCTCCTGGATGCAGCGCCTCAGCATTGATGAAAGCGGCCATTTTGCGTGCTTTTCCTGGGGCCCCACGCAAGCGCGATGCGAACGGGATAACGAAGCAGCAGACACCCGCACTGCGCATGTGCGACGATGCGCGGAGCGTCATGACGCCGACGTCACGACATGCTCGAACTGCAGCAATGCCCACTTAAAGAAACACTGCCCTGCAAGAGGCAGGCGATGTTTAAACTACAGGAAGCCTGGACACTATCCAGCCTTGTGCAGGTCTGCACCACCAGTCAGGGGCCAGTGCTCACAATTCCGACGACCCGCGTTCAGAGTGTGCAACAACGATTACAGGATTCTGATCCTGGCAGCACAACGGATCCAGAGGAAGAATGCCTGGATTGCGCCTACTGTGTGGGCATCATTACCAAATGTGAATATGCCACATTCAACTCATCACAAATTCAATCCATCCTCGCTGTGGATTCTACAGACGAATGGCGTGCGGTGATGCAGGTCAACCACTGCTCCAACCTGTTTAAGCTGGACACAGGTGCTTCTGCCAACCTCCTCTCACAGGCAGATTTCAAATGCAGCAAGAAGCCTGCCAAAGGTCCTTCCAGCATCCTGCAGGCTCCTGGACTACAAAGGAAATGCCATCACGACACTGGGATCCTGCCATCTACTCGTCTCCAACGGGGTACCCATGCACGGTTACGTTTTGAAATTGTCAAGCCAGACAAGGCATCCCTACTTGGCGCACATGCCTGCAAGCAGCTGAACCTTGTGCAGCGGGTTTACACAACTACATCCTCCAATGTGGATCTTCAGGCTGGCATTGACGACATCCTCGCTCAGAATCCGGATGTGTTCGACGGGATGGGCAAGAGCACAGCTCAAGGATCTTCAGCAACAGGGCATCATTTCCAAGGTAACCGAACCTACTGACTGGCTCAGCTCGATGGTATGTGTTAGAAACCTTTTGGGAGACCTGCGCACCTGCAATGATCCCAAGGATCTCAACCAGAATATAACGCGTGAACACTACCCCATCCCAAAGCGGGAGGAACTCACCAGTGAGATGGCACACGCACGTTATTTCACCAAGTTAAATGCATCACATGGATTTTTGCAAATCCAGCTGGATGAGTCCAGCAGAAGGCTCTGCACCTTCAACACACCGTTTGGCAGATATTGCTATAATCGCATGCCGTTTGGCATTGTCTCGGCATCGGAGATCTTCCATCGCATCATAGAGCAGATGATGGAGGGCATTGTATGGGTTCGTGTGTACGCAGACGACATCATCATATAGTCCTCTACCTCTGAAGAGCATGTTTCCCATCTCCAGCAGGTATTCCGCCGTGTCCATGCCAATGACCGGAAGCTGAACAGGTCTAAATGTTGCTTTGGCATGTGGACACTCAAGTACCTAGGTAACCAGATCGCTCAGCAGGGCGTGCGCCCAGACACAGACAAGGTCAAGGCCATCGAAGCCATGAAGGTCTCTGAAGACAAGGCGGCGCTGTTGCGCTTCATGGTCAATTTTCTGGTCAAGTTCATCCCAAACCTGGCCTCACACACCACGGCCCTACGAAACCTGGTAAAAAAGTCCACTGCCTTTGAGTGGAAGGCAGCACATCAGGCAGAGTGGTTGGAGCTGAAAGCCAAGCTCATCACTGCACCCGTCTTGGCATTTTTCGACCCAGACAGGGAGACGAAGATCTCGACAGATGCGAGCCAGGATGGCATCGGTGCGGTGCTGCTTCAACGCGATGACACTTCATCCTGGGCACCGGGAGCCTACGCATTGAGGGCCAGGACGCTCACCGAAACAAGGTATGCGCAAATAGAGAAAGAATGCCTGGGTCTTCTCACTGGCATTCTCAAATTTCACGACTATGTCTACGGCCTGCCGACATTCACTGTCGACACGGATCACAGGCCTCTGGTCCACATTATCCACAAGGACCTGAATGACATGATGCCTCGGTTGCAGCGCATCCTCCTCAAACTCAGAAGGTACGACTTTGACTTAGTGTACACGCCTGGCAAGGAGCTCATCATTGCTGATGCATTGTCCCGCACCATCACATTGCCTAGTGAACCGCTGGAAATCATCCGGCAGATTGAATCACAGGTGCAGCTGTGTGCTAGCACCCTCACGGCATCTGATGAGAAGGTGGTTCGTATCCGCGAGGAGACAGCCAAAGCAGCGTGTCATGCACAACCTCGTCAGTGGCTGGCAGAAAGGGCAGTGCCCTCAATTTTACAATGTAAAGGACGACCTGACGGTGATTGATGGTATCCTCCTCAGCTGGACTGGATTGTCATTCAACTCAGTCTCCAGACGTCGGTGCTCCGCCAAATCCATGAGGGACACCTGGGCATCGAGAAATGCAGATGCAGAGCCAGGCAGGCTATCTATTGGCCCGGTATTAGCCAGGACATCTCGAACATGGTCCTCAAGTATGCGACCTGTCGACGCTTCCAGCCATACACTTGCCGAATCTGGATCACCTCCCGGTGTTGCAGAAGTTGCAGCAGCTCCGAAACCAGCAAAAGCAGGGCTATGAAGCTCATGCCACCGATTTGCCCGTGTTATCCCTGGTAGATCAAGATACCGGATGGTGGCTGGTCTGCTCCAGCTGTCGTTGTTCGACAGGCTGCGCCCCGCTTGTATCGCTGATGGTTCTGTTGTGCGATGAAACAGACAGGCACTGCGCAACGTTGCCTGCCCGCAGCCGCTTTCTTCTCCGTTTCCGTCTGTTGTTCTGCCACCTCCTGATACCTCGAACTAAGAGGCCACCAGTCAGGCTTCCATCCCGCCTGTCAAGGCGCCATCGTCCCCACCACCACCTCTCTGGTGGTCGACAAGGATCAGATGCAAGCCCCAGAGACTGGACTTAAGATCATTGGTTTTGTTTGCTATGTTCTGTTTTCTCACTTTAGACAGCTGTCTTCACATGTAAATACGTTCACATATGCCACCGCTTGTAAATATGTTAATATATGCCACCACATGTAAGTACGTTCCCATGTGCCAACAAAGCATGAAAAAAAAGGGGCGATGTCATGATACGCAGACATGCAGATAATGATATACAGACAGGCAGCTAATGAACACAGAGTACAGGGCATGACCAATGAGCAGGCAGGACACTCAGGGGTGGTACCTCACTATAAAAGGCACAAGGCACTCACACTCCGCCTCGTTCCACTGATGAACATCTACAGAGTGAGTCAGGGTGTATGTACAGTATCACACCTCCAGCACGTGGCTAAGAGCTAGTCTGGTTCAGTCAGACAGAGTAACCACATTTAGGTTAGCAGAGAGTTGAACTCACAGAGAACTGTGCTACTGGTTCAATAAATCAGATTGAACTAACTTCAAGGTCTTGAGTATCTTTTGGTTAAAGCTGCATCTAGTTGCAGCCTGTGTTATCCCAGAGTACATAACACATCATGTCCTGGAATCTGTTCGAGACCAGCAACAATGAGTAGACAGGGAAACTGGGAAGTTAAAAAAAAGAGAGTAAAAGAAAGACAAGGACGAACCGCAGGAACATGCAACCCGGGCCCGGCGGGCTGGGCTAGAGGTGGGGGCGGGGAAGACTGCACGCCAAATTGGATGGCAGCAGACCGTATATAGGAAAATTCAAGAGAAGTAAAGGACAAACCTTTCTGTATTGTACAGTAAATGAACACGAACGACAATGTATATAATTTTTCTAAATAACACGATTTAAATTAAAAAAAAAAAATCTGATATAGATAGGATTTTGTTAAGCAAAGATATTTGGGTCTGGGCCAAAGGCAGGTGTGTGAAGTTAGATCACAGATCAGCCATGATCTCATTGAATGGCAGGACAGGCTCGATGTACTGAATGGCTTACTCCTGTTCCTATGTACCCATGTGCATCAAAAGCGGGTCATAGTAGAAGATGGCCATGTTGTCCATGTACAGAAAGGCTTAGACTGGAGAATCCCGCTTCGGACACCATCAAGTAGGCTTCGTAGTCCAGAGCATGTTAAAAGCAAGTCTTTATTCACAACTCATAACTATGCACATATTTACAATGGAGGGTACAGGTGTTAAGAGTCCGCTGTTGTTAATGTGAGAGTATCGCAAAACCCAGAGGAGTAACTAGGAATACGGATTCTGAGTGGTGTATATTTTCAATTTTATAAACTGTGAGAAAAGTACGTGAACTAGGGAGGAATAGTCCAGTATTTTTGTGAACAATTAATAAAAAATATTTATCAGCTTAAAAGGAAACAAAAACACACACAGAAGTGTAATAACCCTCGTGAGACCAATGAGGACACATCGATCGATCTTTCCATTGGACACATAGAATACAGGCTTCCCTGCTAGTGGGTGGAGCCCACCCACCTGGTGCTCGTAAACCCGCCCTTTAAAAGCCAACTCGGACTGGGACTGGCACTTCTGGTAGTCCCAACTGTGACCTTGGAGTTGTAAGATGCATTGCAGCTTTTACTTTACATTAACGAAATAAATGTGATTCAACTTACCTTCCAGGGCCTCCTGAGCTTTTAGAGCAAGAAAGACTATAATACCCTACAACACGCAAGTACACTGCTGCCTATACACACTAAGTATTACACAAAATTACCTCTTGGTTCCCAACTACCTACATTCCCTGAACTCGGAGGCATTCTTTGTTCCCAAACAACATCCAATATTATGTAACTATGAGCTAAATCTAGCAAAGAATTACCCGCACTGGTTATGTGGCTATGTTTGGGGAAACCGTCTTCAGTTTCAGCGAAGGCGTAATCTGCTCGGTTCAAGTTTTGATCTTAACTGGCTGCCTGTTTCTGCATCTGGGTGTGGCGGATGGTAGCTGTGTCTGTGTTTGTCTCCCTTTTCATTGGATATACCATTCTTTCCCTTTGATGCTATCCATTCTGTGGAATCAACTTTTGGAATATATGTGTCAATTTCATTATCTCCACTTTGAAATGAACTTTTCGAAACCCCCTTTGTTTTCCTCTAGTCACAAAGGTTGTTTACCTCACTGATATGCAAATTAGCATCTCAACATCTCTTCAGACATCTCCCTGTTTTATTTTCTATTATCGCAATTTCATTTTTTCAATCTTAATTTTCTACAAGTCTGAGCACAGATATGGAGCTACCTAGTCTTAGCCTTTAGCTAACTCTTGTCCAACTCAAGACTGACACTGGCAGTGGGTGGTTTGCCTTCTTGCATCATTTTGTGAGCGTTACTGTACTCAGTCCCATATTAACCATTTATTTACCAGTCTCTGACACAACTTAAACCTGAGTATCGCTGCTGCCTGGGGTCAGCACCTTCCAAACTTGCAACATCTCGAAGGACAACGGCAGCAGGTGCAGGGCACACCACTACCTGCAAGTTCCCCTCCTAGTTACACACCATCCTGACTTGGAACTATGTCATTGTTCCTTCACGGTCACTGGCTCAAAGTACTGGAGCTTCCTTAATAGCACAAACGGTGTACCTACACCATATGGACTTCAGCGGTTCAAGAAGGATGCACACCACTACATTCTCAAGGGCAATCAAGGAGGAGCAATAAAAATGCTGGCCCAGTCAGTGGTGCTCAACTTCAGAAGATATGTCTGGATCCATCTCAATGGACTCAGCAAATAATTTGATACAGCACATGAACAAAAAAGGCCAGGTGGATAGCCCTGCCTGACTCCAGAATTGAGGTGAAACTTTTGAATTCCTGCCTATTGAGCGTGTTGCCATGCTGTATTGTAGGAAACATAGGAGCCAGTTTGCTCACAGCAAGGTCGCACAAACAGCAATGTGAGATTGAGCAGATGATTTGTTGTGATGTCAGTTGAGGACAAGTTATTTTCAAAATAGTGCCTTGGGACCTTTTATATCTACCCGAGAGGGCAGATGGGTCCTCAGTTTAAGATGTCATCCACAAGACCAGAACAAATTTAGACACAAACTAACAAATTGGGTATAATTACTTAAATTCACAATGCCCATTGCAGCACTGGAATTCAGTTTATATAAACTTTACTCATTGTCTGATGAATGCTGGGCTGACTCAGCGCCTGAACACATTTTATTCAAGCTTTGGCCCTGAATGGATATGAAGGCCTGTAGCATGGACATTGTATTTGAATGAAAAGACAGACTCACATTTATGTGGCACCTTACGTCCCGATAGGACATCCCAAAGTACTTTACAGTCACTTAAGTACTTTTGAAGCAGTCATATTTACAATGCAGCAATCATGCATTTGTACACAGCAAGGCCCCACAGACATACCTCCCGCTGCATTCCAAAAATTATGGTTCCTTCTGCCAGTTAGCCCAAGTATTCATGTGTGAGGTGTGACAGTGTGAGACCAGCCAAAAGTGGAATGATCTTATGTGCACACAATTCCAGTAGGGTTTGGGGTGTTAACCTCAACTTTGTGGTCAGCACTCCTGCCTCAAAGTTAGAAGGTTGTTGGTTCAAGACTTATTTCAGCAACTTGAACGCAGAGCCTAGGCTGACACTCCAAGGCAGAACAGAGGGCATCAGGCCACAAGATGACTTGAGTACATTATTATTTCAGCACCGTGTTCTGATGCTAAGAAGATGCCACCATTACTGATCTTCAAGCAAAAATCAGGAACAAAAGTTAAAGTCCACATGGATTCTTGTTCGTGGTCATCCTAAACGATATATGAATGAAGAAGAGATACAGCTGTGGCTGGAGATAGTTTGGTCAAAGTGTCTAGGCAGACTTTAAAATAACAACTCTACTCGTACGTGACTAGCTCCGGACACATATAACTGAGGCCACAGAAAGGATGGTTGTGCAACTGAAGGCACAGCAAGCAGTGACTCCAGATTGTCATACCTGCCAATCACATGCCCTGGATTTGTTTTTATAAACACACCATTTAAAGCATTCATGTGGGAGTAGGCCGAATGAATGGAGGCTTCACATGACTGCTTAACGCCAGCAAAGGGCAAATGACGCAGCCCGCCATTTCACAGGTATGCGCGTGAGAAATTTGTGATGATTAGCGAAACATGAGACAATTGTAAGTCATTCAAGAAATGCAGTATCAGCAATATTCCCAATGGCTGTGAAGTTGATGTACTATTTGAAGAAAGAGGGTTTACAGAATACTAGTGATGGTGAGTGACAACAGTGATGAGAATCATTTAAGCTCCTTTGATTAGTTTCTATTGAGGCGAAGGGGATCAAAGGATATAGGGGGGGGGGGGGGAAGCGGGATCAGGCTATTGAATTGATGATCAGCCATGATGTTAATGGATGGCAGAGCAGACTTGTACACAGCAAGGCCCCACAGACATACCTCCCGCTGCATTCCAAAAATGATGGTTCCTTCTGCCAGTTAGCCCAAGCATTCATGTGTGAGGTGTGACAGTGTGAGACCAGCCAAAAGTGGAATGATCTTATGTGCACACAATTCCAGTAGGGTTTGGGGTGGTTTAGCTCACTGGGCTAAATCGCTGGCTTTTAAAGCAGACCAAGGCATGCCAGCAGCACGGTTCAATTCCCGTACCAGCCTCCCCGAACAGGCGCCGGAATGTGGCAACTAGGGGCTTCATTGAAGCCTACTCGTGACAATAAGCGATTTTCATATTTCAAGTGCCGAATGGCCTCCTCCTGCTCCTATTTTCTATGTCTATGTTTCTATAAGACTTCATGCTGCATTGTTTTTGTCTCAGAATGGTAAATGTTAACAGTATCGTGGGTCTCAATCTATAATTTTCTTTTCATGAATTTAGATTACGCAATTCATTTTTTCCAATTAAGGGGCAATTTAGCGTGGCCAATCCACCTACCCTGCACATCTTTGGGTTGTGGGGGCGAAACCCACACAAACACAGGGAGAATGTGCAAACTCCACACGGACAGTGACCCAGAGCCGGGATCGAACCTGGGACCTCGGCGCCGTGAGGTGGCAATGCTAACCACTGCGTCACCATTCTGCCCCCTCAATCTGTAATGATCCTTGTTTACAGTTAAATTTTGTGCTGTTTCATTCTGTGATGGCAAATGTTAATATTAAATACCTATATTTCTCAGAAATATTCTTTTTCTTGGATCTTTCTTTTTAAAATGGTAGTGTGTCTTATGGTCTGGTCCAATTTATAGCCTGGAATATGTGGTAATTGGCTGAATGTGCTTTGGGACTATATAAATGGAAGTCTTTCTTCATTTAAGAAGTCTTTAAATCATTGGATAATGAGCCATGAGACTTTTTTCATCAATAACTATCTTGCAATGGCCCTTTATCTGCTCTGGTTGATGATGGGGCTGATTTCAGCTGCAATTAAATTATTCATCAATTTTACCAGTTCCTTACATGTTAACGCAGATGAGTAACAATTTTCTTTACTTTCTTTGTTGGATTCCAATTGACCCAGAAGAACCTTTGTGACTGTTGCTAACTTTTGCCTTAGTTTAATTGCTCTGTTTTATCACCTTTGCTCTTGAGTCGCCAGGTATCTTTCTGATACCGCCACGTGGTTCAAGTCCGAGTAATGATCAATAATCCAATACACCGCTTAGTAAGATTTAAATCAAAGCACATTTATTATACACAGTAATCACTACTCATGCATAAATTCTACGTCTAAGCTACTTCTACGACTAACAGGCCTATACTTAACTTGGAACTGGCCCACCAGGTCAGGGAAACGAATGGTCTTTTGTTCGGGTTCTGAGCCTGCGGGATTCGAAGTTGCTACAGATTGGTAGCTAGGAGCGCCTATCTCATAGCGAGCGTTGAAGTAAGACTTACTGGATATCAGCGATGGCTGGACCGGTCACTGTCAAGGGTTGGTTCGCGTTGCTGAGTGACCCGGTCCAGAAGAGAAGCAGAGGGCCGATTTGAACTTGGGCTTGATTCTTATAGTCCCCAGGGGCTTCCCGCCTTTCGGGGCGGACCCTGTACCTGGCTCCAAGTGATTGGACTTTGTCCCAATCACTTGGTTCGATTTTCTCCAATGCTGGAGCTGTTCCCTGATCGATGGGTGATCTAGAGGTGGTCGTTCATCTCCCATTGTGTAGGCTTCTGCTGGCGCCACGGAGTCTGGTTTGGCTTTATGTATCTAAATGTTGCTCATTGGCTGGTGTTTTGTTATGCTGATGGTTGCCGGTATCGATCTTGTCTGGCCTTTCCAGAGGTAAATACACACTCAACCTGCAGCTGCTCGATTGTGTCCTGTTGGCTGACTTTCCCATCAGCCTTTGCCGTTCGCCATTTTAAATCGGGAGTTAGCCATTCTAAATCGGGAGTTAGCCATTTTAACTGGCTACATGACACAGGAGCTAAATGTAATGATCTAGACCTGGGAGAGGATGAGCATTGGAGCTGTGACAAGGAGTATTGAATTAGATAGAACGACACTTCAAGGAATGTTGGGTCTGACGAGGATGAAATATAGGACAATTCAAGACGTTTATGAAACAGCACTGATAAGTCCATTTGGAAGGGAAACTCTTTAGCTCACCAGTACATCTATCCTCATTGATTTTCCAGTTAAGTATCCCACTTCTCCATTCACAGTGCCCCCATTTCTAGTCCACTGAAACCAGTGCCCCCATTGATGAGATATGACCAGCAGTAAAAAGATTTGGTAAACTCGAATCGGAGAGCATTACTCGTGGCTCAGTCACCAGCAATCTTCCCCTCTGAATCAGACAAGTCCCACTCTGGAATCTACAAATGTTTATCTCTCGATCCAATAATTAAAGAAGGTTGTCTGGTCCTGACCACATTGTTGGTCATGGGACCTTATTGCTGCATTTGGGGAGGTGGTGGTGTAGTAATAATAATAATAATCTTTGTTGTCACAAGTAGGCTTACATTAACACTGCAATGAAGTTACTGTGAAAAGCCCCTAGTCGCCACATTCCGGCACCAGTTTGGGTACTCAAAGGGAGAAACCAGAGCACCCGAGGAAAGCCACGCAGACACAGGGAGAACATGTAGACTCCGCACAGACAGTGACCTAAGTGGCAATCCAACCAGGGACACTGGTGCTGTGAAGCAACATGCTAACCACTGTGCTACCATGCTGCCCACAGTAGCACAATAAATGTTAGTAGAAAACAATAATTGTACTGCTAACGAACTGTAAACGTTAACTAGAATACGAGCGCTAACACAAAATGCAACTATCCACAACTCCTCACCCAGGCTCCCTAAGGTTGCAGTGTCATGTGGTTCTACTGCCACCTGCTGGTTGGAGGTTAACATATTAACATACAGAATTTCTTATGCATATCATTCCAGGCGCCTGTTTGGGTACACAAAGGGGAAAACCAGAGAATTTCTTATGCATGTGGTAAACCACTGTTGTACTTATATTAGAGGATGTACGGTAGAACCTGCACTACAGGTTCACCTGTGGCCCCTGCCTGCTGGCTCCACCCAGGAGGCAGGGTATAAATATGCTTGTCCTCCAGCTCGCAGCCATTTCGCAAGTTGCTGTGGGAGGCCACACATCTGACAGCAATAAAGCCTCAGTTTGGATTCAACTTTCATCTTCAGTCAAATTGATCGTGCCTCAATGCATATCACTCATATTCACTTGATAAGACAATTAAGACACACAAATAAAAACATTATTAGTCACTTGTTCATATACCCATTTGAACAAATCAAATAGGCACATTGACTAAATAATAACCCCTTAAACTACAGTTAAGACTATAAAGCAAACTTATAAAATTAACAATTATAATATTCGCAATGTAAATAACGATTAGCTGAACAAGTTGACTTCATCGCCATGGCGAGTCTGCTCCTCCAGTGCCTGTTCAGTTGGCTGCTGCTTCACCTGAGCTCAGCGCAGGCTGGACCACTCCTCCCGCCCATCCGGGAGATGGGTGGCACCAGCCACTCATCTTTCTCCTCCCCGCACCAACCGCCGGCCGCGACTGCCTGCCCGTTCTTTTCAGGAAAAGGGAAAACAAAATCCACCCGACCGAGTGGACGCATTGAGCTTGCCTGCCCGCGCGCATCCAAACAGCAGTCGAAGAAGAAGCCGCCACCGCCACTTCTTGAAGGGACTGGAGGCGCCTGCGCAGTAGGGCGACACCCTGCCCCCCCCCCCGCGCTTGTAGCAGCCCGGAGCTAGCCCAGCCAGCACAGCGAGCCAGCCAGCCAACGGTAAGCGGCCGCCACAGCGCCTCCACAGCCCAGGCCTAGTATATCCACGGACTCACTTTGCAAGCGGCACCCGGGGCCAGGCGCTTCCAGCCGGGCGGCGGTTTGCAAATTTAGACCGGGGATCGAGAGGTGGGTTCCGGGGCGGGCGGGTAAAGTCTCCATTTTATTTTATTTAAACCGCGCCGGTTTCGGCCTCCCCTTTTCCCTCGTTTATTTTATTTATGTTAAAATGTCGAGATGGTGCCGGTGGCGTGACTGCGGGGGGGAGGGGGTAGCGGGCAGGGAAGAGAGCGGTGGTTAAAGAGGGAGAGGGTGTTGGTCGC
This sequence comes from Scyliorhinus torazame, assembly GCF_047496885.1. Classification (NCBI taxonomy): domain Eukaryota; kingdom Metazoa; phylum Chordata; class Chondrichthyes; order Carcharhiniformes; family Scyliorhinidae; genus Scyliorhinus; species Scyliorhinus torazame. The sequence continues at coordinate 204,531,135 of NC_092708.1, read as the reverse complement.
TCGGCCTCAGCGGAGGGAGGGTGTTTTTTTGTGGGCTTTTATTCCGGTTGATTGTCGGATGCAGCCTTTCTTGGGCCGTGCGGCCTAACTTCCTTCCCTTTGTGTGCCGAGGGGCCACTTGACACCCACTGACCTAAACCCTCCCCCAATTGAGAGAGCGAGAAGGCGTGCCATAGCCTGTCGGCCTAGGCCTCATCAGGGGCAGCTTGAGGAGCTGAGAGTGCGGGGCCTCGGGTGCTCCTCCCTACCCATCCCTCCTCCCGGCTTCTTTGTCTACAGGCCGCAGGGAGGCAGGGCTGCTGGGTTTGTCGGTGCCTGTGGGCACACGCACACAGGGCTGGACTGTACACAGGGAATGGGTCACAGGCACAGATTTCATCCTTGACAGTCCAGTGGACCAGACAGCGTCCTACTTGTAGTTAGATTCCACCCCCTCACTCTCCTTACACACAGGTATTAGTTGTACAGAGACAGTGATCCTTTTCAGTCACACCTCCCAAGGTATGTAGTGATCTCTGTGAAACTAAGCACACGTTTTGAAGATCTTTCCGTGTATTTGTACACATAACAAACCTTAGTTGTGCAGAGGTTTTCCTTTGTATTTATATACTTACAGACTTTGGTCATGCAGTGATCTTGCACTCATACTTGCATAAGTGACACAGTGGTTAGCACTGCTGCCTCACAGTGCCAGGTTCAATTCTGACCTTGGGTGACTGTGTGGAGTTTCCACGTTTTCTCACAGTCCAAAGATGTGCTTCGCTCAGTGAATTGGCCATGCTAAAACTTTCTCTTGGTGTCCAGAGGTGGGCAGGTTAAGTGGGGTTGTGGAATTAAGAGGATAGGGTGGTGAGTGGGCCTAGCTGAGGGTGCTCTTTTGGAGGGTCAGTGCAGACCCAATCAGCCAAATGTAGGGATTTAATGGATTATACCTCCAGATCCTCATTTTGAAGATACCTCTGATAATTCTATATGTACATACTTTTGCCATGTTGAAAGGTCTACTTTAGATATGTGTGCATATGAACTTCAGTTGTGTAGACATTCCCCTCCTAAGAGCTCCATCGCACAGATTTTTTTTAATGTGTAGAGGTGTCCACTCTACACATCTTTGTAGGGCAACATGGTGGCACAGTGGTTAGCATTGCTGCCTACGGTGCTGAGGCCCTGGGTTCGAATCCTGGCCCTGGGTCACTGTCCGTGTGGAGTTTGCACGTTCTCCCCGTGTCTGCGTGGGTTTCACCCCCACAACCCAAAGATGTGCAGGATAGGTGGATTGGCCATGCTAAATTGCCCCTTAATTGGAAAAAATAATTGGTACTTAAATTTTTTTTTAAAATATACATCTTTGCCGTAAGAAATAGCAGGAGTTAGTCTTACTGCCCTATGAGACTGCTTTGTCATTCAGTAAGATCACGGCTGAACTACAACATCAAGTCCACTTTTCCACCGTATCCCTTTGTGTCCAGAAATCTATTGATCTCAGTCTTCAATGTACTAAATGATGACCTATCCACAGGGCTCTGGGATACAGAATTCCTAAAATATAACCTGAGTGAAGTCATCTCTCTCGTCTTCCCTAAATGGCTGACCCCTTTTCCGAAAACTCTGACTCCATAGATCTATATAGCAACGGAAACAGTTTTTCAGCATTTACCTGCATGGTTATATATTTACACAGATCTTTGAGGAACTTCACTTGTAATTGCACTTAGATTTTGGAGAATGAGTCAGGCAGAGATCCTCCTCCCAGTTATATCTGCTTGTAGCAAGAAAGATTCCCATTATAGTTGTACAAAGGTCTTGGATAGAGTGCTATTCTTTCTGTATTTGCATGTAAATTTTAGTTGCAGGTGAATCGATGTCCTATACAGTTGAAGTGCGAGCTCAATCCCATTAGAATTGTTCAAAGAAATCTTTCAAATCCCAGTTGTCTTCTGCTTCAGTTTCTTTTTTTTTTAAATTATAAATTTCAAATATCCAATTCTTTTTGTCACAATTAAGGGGCAATTTAGCATGGCCAATCCACCTATCCTGCACATCTTTTTGGGTTGTGGGAGTGAGACCCACGCAGATACTGGGATACTGTGCAAACTTCACACGGACAGGGGGCTGGGATCGAACCCTGATCCTCGGTGCTGTGAGGCAACAGTGCGAACCACTGCGCCTCCATGCTGCCCCTTTGTGCTTCAATTTCTAACTGATTCAGAATACGTAAGTGAGCCTGACTTTGTTATAGATGAGTATATTTACTGAAATGTGAAAGTCATTAAGTAGGAAAATTAATATTAAGTGCTCAATCAGGCTGGACCTCTTTATTGGTAAATGAAAGTTTCATTCATGCTCCGTCTCCATCTGCTCAATGTGTTTGGAGCTGTTTAGATTTTCTTTACTGTGACTTTATCTAATGCTGTGCTGGCTAAACAGAAATACTGAATGGGATGGTGACGTTAAGTGAGCCAGTCTGTCTGGTTAGAATGAGGATTGTGCATAAGTCTCATTCCAGATCTTATGTTGTACAGAAAACTTCAGACATTGTTATGGCAATAGAGCAAGCCTGAAAAGGTGCTTCAGTTGAACTTTTATTGAAGTCGATCGGAGAGAAAGTTGGTCTGTGGGTTGAATGAGAGGAGCTGGAAGCCAGGTGTGATGTCTTTGCCACGGTATAGGTAACATGATGCAGTGGCTGCATCATTTAACTGGAAAGTTGTACCATTTACACACCCGTACGAAATTTTACATAGTACATAGAACATACAGTGCAGAAGGAGGCCATTCGGCCCATCGAGTCTACACCGACCCACTTAAGCCCTCACTTCCACCCTATTCCCGTAACCCAAGAATCCCTCCTAACCTTTTTTTTGGTCACTAAGGGCAATTTATCATGGCCAATCCACCTAACCTGCATGTCTTTGGACTGTGGGAGGAAACCGGAGCACCCGGAGGAAACCCACGCAGACACGGGGAGAACGTGTAGACTCCGCACAGATAGTGACCCAGCAGAGAATCGAACCTGGGACCCTGGCGCTGTGAAACCACAGTGCTATCCACTTGTGTTACCGTGCTGCCCCTTATGATGCCCAGTTAGTAACTTAAAAAAAAAAGAAGATTTTAGAGTACCCAATTCATTTTTTCCAATTAACGGGCAATTTCGCATGGCCAATCCACCTATCCTGTATATCTTTGGGTTGTGGGGGCGAAACCTACGCAACCACTGGGAGAATGTGCAAACTCCACACGGTCAGTGATCCAGAGCCGGGATCGAACCTGGGACCTCGGCGCTGTGAGGCAGCAGTGTTACTCACTGCACCGCCCTTCAGTTAGTAACTTAATTGTGTATGTCAACCCAGTGAATGTAGTGACATTATGACGATGCTTTTATTCTCATTACACACCAGTTCACCCATCAACCCTGTGCTCACTGATCGTTATTTCCTGGTCTTCTAATGAGTCGATTTTGCACATTCTCATCCTTATCTTTCAAGTCTCCCATGGCTTTTCCCATCTCTATCTCTGTAATCTCCTCTTGCTCAACAACCCTGTGAAAACTCTGCCTTGCTCCAACTTTGCTTGCTCCCACATCTTCACTTTGGCATTCATCTACCTCACCATTAAAATCTGGTGTTCCTTCCTTAAACCTCTCCAGCTCTAGCTCTCTTTCCTCCTATTAAGTAACTGCTCTTTGACCAAGCTTGTGGTCACTTTTCAGAATGCTTCCTTCCTTGGCATGGCTCAAATATTGCTCTATAACCTCCCTATGAAGCACTTTGGGGCATTTTACTAAGTTTAAATATTTACATGTTGTTTCAAGTTATCATTTTTACTGTTATGAAAACTGAGTTTGAAGTGCTGTGGCCGAAGTTCCTATATTTACTTCTCTGCTCTACTGCTATGCTGATTTGGCATGGGATCATCCAAAGTCTAAACTAGCCTGTTTAAAACAGTGATAGCAGCGTTTCACTTTTCAGCTCTACATGGCAGTCACCGCTGAAAACTCTGCACAGAGTAGGACATCACAATATCTGAGCAAGCTAAATGACTGCAGGGTTTCTCAAGCAAAAGTCATGCACCAGCTTCATGTCCATGCTGACTTGATGCTGTTCTTTGCACAAGGTGCTGAATTAAATATATCTTTGGGTGGCCCACTTGTATACAATGATTTGTAGTATCAGGAGTAGTGGGACGCAGATCCAAGCTTGTACGTTCCCCAAGTGGTGAGTTCCTGCTCTCGGTCAGACTGTGGCGGGGGGGAGGGACGCATTCCAGGAATTTGGTCACTGGTATTGTGAGAAGTTGAGATGGTTCTTCTCCGTACTTGTAAACAAAGGGAGCAGAAAATTGACAAGCAAGTCACCTGTGATCTGTTATAGCTTAGATGCCCTGTGCACAAGAACGGGGTGTGTTTCAGTGCAAAAAAATAATTGGATTGATATGCCCCATTCCATGTGGCATTTGGACTGCATGTGATCTGCATTTAGTCTGGGATTTGTATCCAGTGATTTCTTCAGTTGAGCTGCTTCGATAGATAATTCGAAGAGGATGGCACTAATGTTAGGCGACTTGAGTTCCACTGCATCGTAAACCAATTTGATCATATTGATAATTATATTATCATACCCATGCTGCTGTTACCTCAACTGATCACAGCTGACCTCTCCCAAGGCTGTGAATCAAACCTTCTGGTCTATTCAGATCAGCTGTACAGTGGCATCAGCAGCTGAACCATTGAGAACTATGCTGTGCCTCTAATATTTGTCCTTAAATTCACTCCTTTGGTACATGGTGCATGACCACAATCGGGAGAGAATTGATGCTGAAGCAAACCTAAATTCACTCCTTTGGTACATGGTGCATGACCACAATCAGGAGAGAATTGGTGCTTAAGCAAACCATGATTTCATGTTAAAACAAGAGAGTTATTGGGCAATCCCATTGTTGTTGGCCTGAGATTGTCCCTGTGAAATCCCTTGCTCCTGTAGTGCCGGCCCAAACTGTGCTTGGGCTACCTGTTCATCCACCAAGCCCACCTGGAACATGTGAAAGTGTTGAGCAAGAACTAGAGTGGCTGCAGCCTGCTACTGTTTGCTGTGTGAGCAGACACGTGAGGAACAGCAACTTTTGTAAAGTTTTGGTAGTCTGCCATTTGAATGTGGAACAGTCGTGGGGTGGTCAGCTCCTTGGCCTGGTGCTGCCATTCAGTTGGATTATAGTTGACCTGTACTTTAACTCATTTGACCGAGGTAGGTTCTTTACTCAGAAAGTGGTTAGGGTGTGGAATGGACTGCCTGCTGTGATAGTGGAGTCGTACACTTTAGGAACTTTCAAGCGGTTATTGGATAGGCACATGGGGCACACCAAAATGACAGGGAGTGGGATAGATTGATCTTGGTTTCGGACAATGCTCGGCACAACATCGAGGGCCGAAGGGCCTGTTCTGTGCTGTACTGTTCTATGACCCCCCACGCCTAACAAACTATCCGAGTTTTGGATTTGCACTACCAACTAACCATCGGAAAAAGGTTAGTGTCCTTCTGAGAATAGGAGAGCAAGGAAGGGTTCAGAGAAACCATACAGCCATGTGAAATAAAATGTGTCCCTTAACTGTATTTTGCTGTGGATGCACATTGTCTTTTCCCCTGCTTTGTTTAATATGGAAATTGTTTTTCAAAAGTTACTAAAATTGGGCAGTCACTTGTCTTCACAGATTTGTCTAGAAGTGCAAAAGGGGAGGAATGTCAGAGGAAAGCTTTGAATCACTGCCAGTTGTTTCTTACTGTGGTTTGAATTTGTGTGAAATAGTATCAGCATCACTTGCATCTGATGTTAGTGCGCAGTCCAGATGAGATGCAACACTATTGCTGTTTTTTTTCCTTTACCTCTTCCATGTTACCTTGGGGCTTGACTCTGCCAATCATCTCATCAGCAGCCTCCCATCTTCCACCTTGCATAAACTTCGGCTCATCCAAAACCTGGTTTCCCAAATAATCATCTCATCTGAAAGACAGCACCCCCATCAGTGCTACACTCAGTACTGGCAAAGGCCTTAAATTTGGGTTCATGTATCTGGAGTGAGGCTTGAACCCACAACCATCTGGCTCGGGTGGGAGTGCTACATGCTGAACTAACAGCTCTGTGTTTGATTGGGGTGTAAGTACTGCTGTTATCGTTATCACGTTGAGGCTTGTCAGTGGTCAGCTGTTGTAAGAATCTCGATGGTGATTGTTGGTCTGCCATTCAACTGTGGACATCATTGCAGCTGAATCTAATCCTGTTCCCACGGTGTCTCCATACACATGCAGGGGCTGTCGGCTGCAGGAATTCTGTTTCCACCCCTTCACTTCAAGCCAAGAGACCATGAGGTTTTCTGAGATATACCCCTCACTGGTACTACAATCATTGGGGAACCAAGACTAATTATTGCTTCTTCACTTGCCGATTCTTCCCTCCCTTTTGTCAAACACTTTCACCACCTTGAATATGACTAAGTTTGGGCACCACTCTGTGTGCTCTACCCCAATGCCATGACAGGTTGGGGCCCCAGCACCATGGATGATTTGGCACTGCAAATATTCAAATAAACAGCAGCGTGCTTTGTAATGCTTGAGCCCAGATACGAAAGTGGACTGGAAAGTTAAGTGGGAAGCTGTGTGGCTTGGTGTTTCAAGAGGGAGGATTTTGAATGCTGAGGGAAGTGAAACTGGGGAAGAGAGGGTGGTGGAGGGAGAGACTGGATTTTAACTCTTGTTCCCATTTCGAGATGAAGCATCCTGTAAGACTCGTGCTGAATGTACAATCCAGGTTGCACATTGCAATGTTGTATGGCTGAGGGTCTCAAAGAACGATTGTAAACAGTGCTATTTACTTCGTAACGCCCAGTGTCTTGACAAGTCTTGACAGCAATGCAGATCACACTTGTGCTGTACCTGACCACTAATCTGCAGGTAGGCCTGTCGACATCGTCACTCTCTTCCCCCTGTCTGATACAGCTCTTGTATTATTCTTCAGCGGGTTGCATGGCCCACAGTTCTACTGGGTAATTTGGAAACTAATCTTTTGAGGGTGAAAGTCATCCTCCGACATTTCATTTTGTCTCTCGCGCTCTGTTACTTTGTACCTCTGTGAGGTGAGGTCAAGCAGCACCCTGTGAGAAAATGCTCAAGTCTCAGACCTGACTCTGGCTGAGGGAAGTAACTCGGCCTCTAACGCAGAAGGTTTGGGTGGGTGGGGTTCAAGTTCCACTGCACGGACCTGACCATATAATCTAGGCTAAACCACCGCGTGCCAGTACAAAGGGAGTGCTGCACTGTCAGAGGTGCTGTTTTTTGGATGAGACCTTAAACTGAAGCCATGCCTATCATCTCAGGTGGATATGTAAAAGTTTCCTTGATGCTAGTTAAGAAAAGAGCAGGGGCGTTCCCCTGGTTGTCCTGGCCAATGTTTTTATCCCTCAATCAACATCTAGAAACAGGTGATCTGCCACTGATGTGTGTGGAATCTTTTTGTGTGCAAATTTGTTACTACACTTGGCACTTTACAGCAGCGATGACGTATCAAAAGTACTTTTGACAAAAGGTCATCTGGACTCAACGTTAGCATTTTTCTCTCCCCACAGATGCTGCCAGACCTGCTGAGATTTTCCTGCATTTTCTCTTTGGTATCAAAAGTACTTCATTGGCGGTAAAGCATACTGGGTTGTCCTGCCATCTAAATGCAAGTTCTTAATTTCTTGGACAAATAACCCACCATTGCCTCGGTGCTTTTGTGAAAATTGAACACGGGTGGACAGCAGATAAAACCAAGGGCTATTGATGCATCACTGGAATTTTCCTTTGCCATTTCAATCCTGGGATTTTTCTTTAGACTGCACACTGTCTCTTGGGTCTCAGGCAGGTGTGATATTGTCATTTGTAGAGTCGCTGGTATGTGGCGACACAGTGGTTGCACAGTAGCACTGCTGCCTCACGACACCGAGGACTCGGGTTCGATCTCGGCCCTGGGCTACTGTCCGCCCGAAGTTTGCACATTCTCCCCACGTCTGCATGGGTCTCACCTCCACAACCCAAAGATGTGCAGGTAGGTGAATTGGCCACGCTAAATTACCCCTTAATTGGACACAGAAGAAAGAATTATTTTTAAAAAGAGTCGCTGGTACAACATTTGACTCTGTGATTACCCTGTCCGGCTGTGAAAGCATTTGTTTGCCATGAGGTAGTTTGAAAAAATAAATTTAGAGTGCTCAATTCAATCCAATTAAGGGGCAATTTAGTGTGTTCAATCCACCTGCCATGTAAATGAAATGAAAATCACTTATTGTCACATGTAGGCTTCAAATGAAGTTACTGTAAAAAGCTCCTAGTTGCCATATTCCGGCGCCTGTTTGGGGAGGCGGGTATGGCACATCTATGGGTTGTGGGGGGCGAAACCCACGCAAACACGGGGAGAATGTGCAAACTCCACATGGACAGTGACCCAGAGCCAGGATCGGACCTGGGACCTCTGCGACGTGAGACTGCAGTGCTACCATTGTGCCACCGTGCTGCGCTCCATGAGGTAGTTTTAAGATGGTCTCTAAACAGCATTAGCACGGTCCGTTGTGTAGGATGAACTGAGGTGGGTGATTAATGCTGGCTATCTTTCTAGAAATTCGTGGTAGATGAGGAAGTTCTGGACGGCAAATTAGTTAGAAGTGAAGGAGTCAGTGACCAGCAGGTAGACCAGTAATCCATGCACATTGAATAATCAACATGTCAGGAGCTGCGAAGGAAGTGAAGATTGGACTAGGCAGGTAGAAGAGGTGCAGATGTATTGACAGGTGTAATGCATGGATCCCAAAATAGCCTAACGTCCTTTGCCAAGGTTTGCGCGTGAAGGATTGGCACTTTTAGAATTTTGGTGGCTGGGGAGAGCTTCTGTAACGCAACACATAATTTAATCACTCGACTCTTGGCTGTTCCACGCCCTGTTGTACCCCTAAATTTCTGCATCTCTAGCTGACTAAGATCTCAAATCTGCTGCTTTTAGCTCTCTCAGATTCTAATTCTCTTTGGCAAAGCCCCTGTGAGGTGTCTTGGGATATTTTACTATGTTAAATGTGCTGTCTAAATGCAATTTGTTATTAATTGAATGCTGATCCCTGCATTCAGATTTCTCTCTCCCCATCTCTAACTTGCTTCTGTCCTACATCATTCCAAGATTTTTTATCATATTCTTGTTTCTTGTGCTCCCTTGATTTCTGTGCCTTCAGCTGCCTTGGCCCGAAGCTCTAGAATTCCAATCCCCACCCTAAATGCCTCTGCGCCGTACCGATCTCTCCTTAAAGTCGACCTCTTCAAGCTTCATTATCATTCCTCATGCATCCTATATTGTTCTGTGTCAAATTTTGTTAACGTTCCTGTGAAGCACATTGGAATTATTTGGCTAAAAGTTGCTGTGTAAATGCACTGTGAAAAATATGTGCAGGTCACACCTTGATTACGTTGTGTGAAGGAGTGTCACTTACATAGACAATGTTCCGATAACTCTTGAGGCATAACAGGATGGTTCAGTTCTGAAAACCAGCTGCTGTCTGATCTCCCGTTTGGGATGAATTCATGAAGCTAAATTGGGTTAAATTAATCTGCCATTTTCAGACAGTAGCCAAAGCCAGGCTGGCTGCAGTAGTCATCACCACAAAATCAATTCCCAGCTAATAGTCCAGAGGGGACATGTTTGATGCTCTGTTCCCAAACTGTTTTTTTCTATTTGCGATCTATGTACTAAGCTGCTCTGGCCTAGTCAAAAAGAACATCTCCTTCACTGTAGTGGTTAAACTACTGGACTCATAATCCGGAGGCCTGGACACATAATCCAAAGAATGTTCATTCAATTCCTACCACAGCAGTTTGAGAATTTACGTTCAGTTCAAAATATCGGTAAATTGACCATGCAGCTGCTGGGATTGTCATAGAAACTCAAACTGGCTCACAAATTGAAACCTTGCTCAGTCTGACCGAATGTGACTCCCAATTCCAAACCAACATTGGCCGAGAAAGCCACACAGTGCATTGGAAACTCTGGATAAGAAATATGCATGCAACGTTCACAATCTCTAGTCTACTTGAGAGGAGTTTGGGTCAATTCCCCATGGATCGATACTTCTGCATGAGCTGATAATCGACGGGTAATATATTCAACCTAAAACAGCAAAGCTGTTCCCTTTCCCACTACTTGTGTTTCTCCACTGGATCAGCACAATATATGAAGTATAATTTGAAACTGACAAGAGTCCCACCAAAGTGAATATACTGAAGCATGTGCTTAGCGAGGGATATAATAATGAACACACTGACTCCAACTGGAGCAGAGTAACCCAGAAATCTAAACAGTGAGACCAAGTACTGGAAAAGGGCACATATACAAACAGGAAGACTGCTTTCTCCATTTTCCCCAAAGCCTGTGTGATGTGCTGGCATTTAATGAATAGGAATGAAGCAAATTTACCAGCTATAATGGAATTACGAACTGCAAATGCAAGAAGGCAGAATCCATTGGCAAATGTTACATGGCTAGTTTCATTCTCTGCATGACTGGTAAGTCGTGGCTGTGTAGCATCTGCTTTGTAATATAATGATTTAAGGGATTTCCCACTTTGGCAAGAGCAGAGGCCAGTGGTACATTCATATTTTTTGGAAGTATTTTTCCCCGCGGCTACCCTGAAGATAATCAGAAAATTTGTGCTCCTACATTTAAACCTAAACCATTGATAGTTAATGCAAGCAGCAAGGGACCTAGTACTGAGTTCTGCAGAGCTCCACTCGAAACAGCCATGTAGTTGCAAAACCGTTTTGTCAACCGTTACCCTTTGCTTCTGTCACTAAGCTAATTTTGAACCCAACTTGTCACTTTCCATAGAGAAAAGTAAATTACTGCGGATGCTGGAATCTGAAACAAAAACAAAATGCTGGACAATTTCAGCAGGCCTGACAGCACCTGTGAAGAGAGAGAAGGGAGCTAACGTTTCGAGTCTGGATGACTCTTTGTCAAAGGTTGTCCAGCATTTTCAGTTTTTGTCATTGTTTTGTCATTTCCATTGTTTCTCAAGAGCTTTTCATTTTCTGGTGAGTCTACCAGTAGACCAGTTGGTGGAGCGGGCAGATAAGTGGCAGATCAAGTTCAATGCTGAGATTTTCTGTGTGAGGCAATGCAGTTTGGTAGGAAGAACATAGACAATATAAAATAAAGGGTGCATTAGCAGAGGGGCTTGGATGGATTATTGAAAGCCGAACAGGTGGAGAGAGCAGTTAGGAAAGCATACAGCAACCTGGACGTTGTTTTTTTTTAATACACAACTTATTGAGATATTTTTGGTATTGTAACAACAACAAAACAAGCAATGTACATGAAATTATAAACATAGTGCAAAAGCCGTCTCCCTTCCTTACAGGTCCCATCTTTATTAACCCCCTACTCTAAGCTAAACTACCCCCCCCCCCCCCCCCTTCTGCTGACGATTAATTTTCCACGAAGAAGAGGACGAACGGTTGCCACCTCCAGGCGAACCCTAACAGTGACCCTCTCAAGGCGAACTTGATTTTCTCCAAACAGAGAAAGCCAGCCATGTCCGACTTCAGGGGCTTTGAGTCCCTCCAAGCTAATAGTATCCGTCTCCGGGCTACCAGGGAAGCAAAGGCTAAAACGCCTGCCTCTTTCTCCTGGATTTCCGGGTCATCCGACACCCCGAAAATAGTCACCTCTGGACTCGGTGCCACCCATGTTTTTAACACCGTGGACATGACATCTGCAAACCCCTGCCAAAATCCCCTAAGCTTCGGACATGTCCAGAACATGTGGACATGGTTCGCTAGTCCTCCCGCACATTTTGCACACCTATCTTCCACCCCAAAGAATCTGCTCATCCGGGCCACTGTCATGTGAGCCTGGTGAACGACTTTGAATCGTATCATCAGGCTGAGCCTGACACATGTTGCGGATGCGTTGACTCTACTCAACGCATCCGCCCATAGACCATCCTCTATCTCTCATCCTAGCTCCTCCTCCCACTTGCCCTTCAGCTCCTCGGTCTGCGTCTCCTCAGACCCCATAAGTTCCTTGTAAATGTCAGAGACGCTCCCTTCTCCTAGCCAGCTTCTGGAAACTACCCTGTCCTGAATCCCCCTTAGTGGTAGGAGCGGGAAGGTTGACACCTGTTTACGTAGGAAGTCCCGCACCTGCAGATACCTGAATTTGTTTCCCCTCGCCAACCCAAACTTCTCCAGTGCCCTACTCGGCAAGCTCCCCTCTATAAACATATCCTTCATCCTCTCAATCCCTGCTCGCCACCATATCCAGAACCCCCCTCCATACTTCCCGGGGCAAACTGATGATTATTACAGATTGGTGACCAGACCAATGCTCCCACATGTCTCCTCCATTGCCCCCAGACGCTCAGGGTCGCCACCACCACGGGGCCGGTGGAATACCGTGCCGGCGGGAACTACAGAGGCGCAGTTACCAACGCCCCCAGACTGGTATCCTTGCATGAAGCCGCCTCCATACGCACCCATGCCGATCCCTCCCCCACCACCCACTTCCTGATCATGGCTATATTCGCCGCCCAGTAATAGTTACTAAAATTTGGCAGTGCCAGCCTGCCCTCTCCCCGACTCCGCTCAAGCATTACCTTCCTTACACCTTCCGCCCAAACGAAGCCAGTGATCACTTTGTTGACCTGTTTAAAAAAGGACCGCGGAATAAAGATGGGGAGACACTGAAATACAAACCGGAATCTCGGGAGGACCGTCCTCTTCACTGTCTGCACCTTCCCAGCCAGTGACAACGAAAGCGCGTCTCATCTCCGAAAATCATCCTTCATTTGGTCTACTAGTCGGGCCAGATTTAATTTATGCAGCCGGTCCCATTCCTGCGCCACTTGAATGTCTAGGTACCTAAAGCTTCCCCCTACCAATCTAAACGGCAGCTCCCTCAAGCGCCTCTCCTGTCCCCTCGCCTGGACCGCAAACATCTCACTTTTCCTCATATTTAGCTTATACACCGAAAACCGGCCAAATTCCCCTAGAATCCTCATCCTGGACTTTGTTAATAGTGGCATAGAGACGAGAACAAGGAAATCATTGTTTTTTTTTAAATTTAGAGTACCCAATTCATTTTTTCCAACTAAGGGGCAATTTAGTGTGGCCAATCCACCTACCCTGCACATCTTTGGGTTGTGGGGGTGAAACCCACGCAAACACAGGGAGAATGTTCAAACTCCACACGGACAGTGACCCAGAGCCGGGATCGAACCTGGGACCTCGGCGCCGTGAGGCAGCAGTGTTACTCACTGCGCCACCGTGCTGCCCTAGAGCAAGGAGATCATGTCGCAAGACAAAAGTTCGGCCTCAGCTGGAATATTGTGCACAGTTCTGGCTGCCACACTAAAAAGAAAGGATGTGGATGCCTTGGAGAGAATGCAGATGAGGTTTACAAGAATGATTCCAGGGATGAGAAACTTCAGTTATGAGGATGGTTTGGAGAGGTTGGGACTGTCTTCCTCGGAGAGGAGAGGCTAAGAGGAGATTTGATAGCGGTGTTAAAAATCATGAGGGGGCTGAACAGTGTAGATAGGACGAAACTGTTCCTGCTCATAAAAGGATCGAGAACGAGGGGGCACAGATTTAAAGTGATTTGTAAAAGATATAACTGCAAAGAGAAACAACTTTTTCATACAGCGAGTGGTTCCAAGTCTGAATGCAGTGCCTGGAAGTGTGGTGGAGGATGGTTTAAGCGAGGCTTTCAAGAGGGCATTCGATGAAATATGCAGGGTTATGGGGAAAAGGCATCAAAGTCATGATGCTTGTTTGGAGAGCCGGTGCAGATACAATGGACTGAATGGCCTCCTTCTGCACTGTAACAATTCTGTGATTCTATGTTGTGACCCAATCAAAAGCCTTGGTAAAATCCATTTAGAATACATCAAATATGTTCCCCTCATCAATCTCCACGGTAGCACAAGTGGATAGCACTGTGGCTTCACAGCGCCATGGCCCCAGGTTCGATTCCCCGCTGGGTCACTGTGCGGAGTCTGCACGCTCTCCCCGTGTCTGTGTGGGTTTACTCCGGGTGCTCCGGTTTCCTCCCACAGTCCAAAGACATGCAGGTTAGGTGGATTGGCCATGCTAAATTGCCCTTGGTGTCCAAAAAAGTTAGAAGGGGTAATTGGGCTATGGGGATAAGGTGGAAGTGAGGGCTTAAGTGGGTCGGAGCAGACTCGATGGGCCAAATGTTCTCTGTTCCCTTGTTAAATCCTTAACACATTTGTGCTGACTGTTTTTGATTAATCCGCCCCTTTCCAAATGACAATTTAAACTCTCAGAATTTATTTCAATCATTTGCCGACCACAAAGATTTGTTGATTGCTTCTTTTCTCATTCTTGAGTTTTTCCCTTTTTAAAAATAAATTTAGAGTACCCAATTCATTTTTCCAATTAAGTGGCAATTTAGCATGGCCAATCCACCTACCCTGCACATCTTTTTGGGTTGTGGGGGCGAAACCTACGCAAACACGGGGAGAAGGTGCAAACTCCACACGGACAGTGACCCAGAGCCTGGGACCACAGTGCTGTGAGACTGCAGTGCTACTCACTGCGCCACCGTGCTGCCCCTGAGTTTTTCCCTTCTTGACTGTTAATTTATTTCCCAAATGTACTTTTGTCTTAATTGGTGCCATTGAATCTACATCAGCGTTTCCCTCATAACGATGGAACTTTATTTTCATTTTAACCCAGTCCTCTCGTCCACTGAAACTTGGGCCTGCTGATGTGTAAAAGCATTGTATTCGTTACAGTGGCTAGGTTCATTTCTTAGAGCCGTTGCCAACAATAACCTTTCCTCTCTGTTTAACAAGCTGTAGTTTTGACTCTCCCATGGTAAACAGCGTGAAAGCAAAGTCTGATGCAGGGTAAGGGACCTTGAGAAACTGTTGTGATGACCTTTATTTGTACAGTGTAGTCTGGTGATCAGGTCCGGGTGAAGATACAAACACGGTTTCCCACTGCTTTCCACAGGGGATTCGGGGATTATGGGGAGAAGGCAGGAGAGTGGGGATGAGAAATACATCAGCCATGATTGACTGGTGGAGCAGACTCGAAGGGCCGAATTGCCTAATTCTGGTCCTCTGTCTTATGGCCTTGTGTTTCAGTGCAATTATTTAATCGAGATCTGTGGTGAGGCAGCTGATCAGATTAACTGCCTTAGCTCTTCTAAGCCAGACTTGGTACTATCAACTTCCATGTCCCCAGGGGAAATCATCCAGGGTTTTCCTTCCCGACCGATTTATCCAGTCAGCTCGATTGAAAGGTGCAAGTATAAAAATGTATAGTGATGGCGTGCCTGTGCTTGTTCTTCTAGGTGGTAGAGGTTATGGCTTTGGGAGGTGCTGTTGAAGAAAACATGGCGCGACAGAGGATGTTACAAGTTTATTTCAACTAGTGCACACTTTGTGGGTCAGGTATTGCAATCTTTAATATTAATGGAGGCGATGTTGGTAGAATAGTGCACCCTGCTTGATTTCTGGGTAAGGCCACAGAGGTGTATGCTTTCACTGACAGTACCGCCGACATATTAACTACTGGTTCCTGGGCTTAGATCTTCAGAATTGTTTGGAGGCCGTTCCTATTTCAAAGCTGCGTCCTTTGCAAGTGGTCAATTAACCTGGTGTGTGCGAGGGAGAAGTTCAGCAACAAAAAGGCAAAATCAATGCAACTACTGAGAAATTGTGCACCTGTGCAGTTAATGCATTTCATGAGATTGTGGCCAGGACCTCCCTTGATTAAAGAGGATAAGCTTTCACAAATGTTTTATTTGTTAGCGTGTGGGCCAGGTTCACATTTATTGGCCACCCCTAGTTGCCCTGAGAGAGACATCGGAATGGCTTCACTCAATTTCAAAGGGCAGTTAAGAATCAACTATGTCAGTGTAGGACTGGAGACACATGTAGGCCAGACAGGGTAAGAACTCCAGGTTTCCTTCCCTTAAGGTCTTTAACAAACCAGTTGGGTATTTATGATGATCCAACAACTTAAGAGTCGCTTTTATGGCTGCCAACTTTTTATTTTCAGATTTTTCTAGCAAAATTCAAATGCTGGGATTTGAACTCCATTTGCTGAATTATTAGCCCCTTAGTGCTGCCAGCGTCAGTCATTTCACTTAACTTTGCCGCTGGTGATGTCCAATGAAATCCCTGCAACATTTTTTTTTTTTTTTAATTAAATATTTTATTGAAAATTTTTGGTCAACCAACACAGTACATTGTGCATCCTTTACACAATATTATAACAACACAAATAACAATGACCTATTTTATAAACAAAAAAAAAAATGAATAAATAAAAAATAACAAAAATGAAAACTAGCCCTAATTGGCAACTGCCTTGTCACAAGTAACACTCTCCAAAAATATAATTTAACAGTCCAATATATAATTATCTGTAGCAACGACCTATACATACTATACAGTATATATTAACAACCCTGAGAGTCCTTCTGGTCCCCCCCGTCCCCCCGTCCCCCGTCTCCCCCCCCCCCCCCCGTCCCCGTCCCCCCCCCGTCTCCTGCCTCCCCCCCCCCCCCCCCGTCTCCCCCCCCCGTCCCCCCGCCCCCCCGTCCGCCCCCCCGTCCCGTCCCCCCCCCCCCGTCCCCCCCCCCCCGTCTCTCCCCCCCCCGTCTCTCCCCCCCCCCGTCTCTCCCCCCCCCCCCGTCCCCCCCCCGTCTCCGTCCCCCCCCGTCTCCGTCCCCCGCCCGCCCCCCCCGTCCCCCGCCCCGCCCCTGCCCCCCCCCGTTCCCCCCCCCGTTCCCCCCCTCCCGTCCCCCCTCCCCCCCCCCCCCGTCCCCCCCCCCTCCCCTCCCCCCCCGTCCCCCCCTCCCCCGTCCCCTCCCCCCCCGTCCCCCACGTCCCCTCCCCCCCCGTCCCCCCCGTCCCCTCCCCCCGTCCCCCCCCGTTCCCCCCCCCCGTTCCCCCCCCCCCCGTCCCCCCCCCTCCTCCCCCCGTCTCCCCCTCCCCCCCCCCCCCCTCCCCCCCCGTCCCCCCCCCCGTCCCCGTCCCCCGTCCCCCCTCCCCCCCCCGTCCCCCCCCTCCCCTCCCCCCGTCCCCCCCCGTTTCCCCCCCCCGTTCCCCCCGTCCCCCCCCCCCTCCCCTCCCCCTCCCCCCGTCCCCCCCCCCCTCCCCCCCGTCCCCCCCCCCTCCCCCCCGTCCCCCCCCCCCCGTCCCCCCCGTCCCCCCCCCCCGTCCCCCCCCCGTTCCCCCCCCCCCGTTCCCCCCCCTCCCCCCGTCCCCCCTCCTCCCCCCCGTCCCCCCTCCTCCCCCCCGTCCCCCCTCCTCCCCCCGTCTCCCCCTCCCCCCTCCCCCCCCGTCCCCCCCACTCCCCTCCCCCCCCCCCCGTCCCCCCCACTCCCCTCCCCCCCCCCGTCCCCCCCACTCCCCTCCCCCCCTCCCCTCCGTCCCCTCCCCCCGTCCCCCCCCGTTCCCCCCCCCCCCCCGTTCCCCCCCCGTTCCCGTCCCCCCCCCCTCCTCCCCCCCGTCTCCCCCTCCCCCCTCCCCCTCCCCCCTCCCCCCGTCCCCCCCGTCCCCTCCCCCCCCGCCCCCCCCGTCCCCTCGCCCCGTCCCCCCCCGTTCCCCCCCCCCCCCCTCCCCCCCCCCGTCCCCCCCTCCCCCCCGTCCCCCCCCCTCCCCTCCCCCCCGTCCCCCCCCCCCGCCCCCTCCCCCCCTCCCCCCCCCGTCCCCCCCGTTCCCCCCCCCCGTTCCCCCCCCCTCCTCCCCCCGTCTCCCCCTCCCCCCTCCCCCCTCCCCCCCTCCCCCCCCCCCGTCCCCCCTCCTCGCCCCCCGTCTCCCCCCCCCCCCTCCCCCCGTCCCCCCCCGTCCCCTCCCCCCCCCGTTCCCCCCCCGTTCCCCCCTCCCCTCCCCCGTCCCCCCCGTCCCCTCCCCCCCGTCCCCTCCCCCCCCGTTCCCCCCCCCGTTCCCCCCCCCGTTCCCCCCCCCCGTTCCCCCCCCCCGTTCCCCCCCCCCCATCCCCCCCCTCCTCCCCCCCGTCTCCCCCCTCCCCTCCCCCCGTCCCCACCCGTCCCGTCCCCCCCCGTCCCCTCCCCCCCTCCCCCCGTTCCCCCCCCCGTTCCCCTCCCCCCCCCCGTCCCCCCCCCTCCCGTCCCCTCCCCCCCGTCCCCCCCCTCCCCTCCCCCCCCTCCCCCTCCCCCCCCCTGTCCCCCCCCCTCCCCTCCCACCCTCCCCCCCGTCCCGGCCCCCCCCGTCCCCTCCCCCCCCCCGTTCCCCCCCCCCCGTTCCCCCCCCCGTCCCCTCCCCCCTCCCCCCCCCCCCGTCCCCCCCTCCCCCCCCCCCTCCCCGTCCCCCCCTCCCCCCCCCCTCCCCCCGTCCCCCGTCCCCCCTCCCCTCCCCTCCCCCGTCCCTCCCCCCCTCCCCCCCTACCCTCCCCCCCCTCCCCCCTACCCTCCCCCCTCCCCCCTCCGCTCCCCCCGTCCCCCCCTCCCCTCCCCCCGTCCCCCCCCCTCCCCTCCCCCCCGTCCCCCCCGTTCCCGTCCCCCCCGTTCCCCCCCCCCCCGTTCTCCCCCCCCTCCCCTCCCCCCCCGTCCCCCCCGTTCCCGTCCCCCCCGTTCTCCCCCCCCCCCCCGTTCCCCCCCCCCCCCCCCCCCGTTCCCCCCCCCCGTTCATATGTGCCCTGTGTAATACCTTAAACTGAATCAGGCTTAGCCTGGCACACGAGGACGACGAGTTTACCCTGCTTAGGGCATCTGCCCACAGCCCCTCCTCGATCTCCTCCCCCAGCTCTTCTTCCCATTTCCCTTTTAGTTCATCTACCATAGTCTCCCCTTCGTCCCTCATTTCCCTATATATATCTGACACCTTACCATCCCCCACCCATGTCTTTGAGATCACTCTGTCCTGCACCTCTTGTGTCGGGAGCTGCGGGAATTCCCTCACCTGTTGCCTCGCAAAAGCCCTCAGTTGCATATACCTGAATGCATTCCCTTGGGGCAACCCATATTTCTCGGTCAGCGCTCCCAGACTCCCAAACTTCCCATCCACAAACAGATCTTTCAGTTGCGTTATTCCTGCTCTTTGCCACATTCCATATCCCCCATCCATTCCCCCCGGGGCAAACCTATGGTTGTTTCTTATCGGGGACCCCCCCATAAGGCTCCAGTCTTTCCCCTATGCCGTCTCCACTGTCCCCAAATCTTCAGTGTAGCCACCACCACCGGGCTTGTGGTGTAGTTCCTCGGTGAGAACGGCAATGGGGCTGTCACCATAGCATGCAGGCTAGTCCCCCTACAGGACGCCCTCTCTAATCTCTTCCATGCCGCTCCCTCCTCCTCTCCCATCCACTTACTCACCATTGAAATATTAGCGGCCCAATAATACTCACTTAGGCTCGGTAATGCCAGCCCACCCCTATCCCTGCTACGCTGTAAGAATCCCTTCCTCACTCTCGGGGTCTTCCCGGCCCACACAAAACCCATGATGCTCTTTTCAATCCTTTTAAAAAAAAAAAAAGCCTTCGTGATCACCACCGGGAGGCACTGAAACACAAAGAGGAATCTCGGGAGGACCACCATCTTAACCGCCTGCACCCTCCCTGCCATTGACAGGGATACCATATCCCATCTCTTGAAATTCTCCTCCATCTGTTCCACCAACCGCGTTAAATTTAACCTATGCAATGTGCCCCAATTCTTAGCTATCTGGATCCCCAGGTAACGAAAGTCCCTTGTTACCTTCCTCAACGGTAGGTCCTCTATTTCTCTACTCTGCTCCCCTGGATGCACCACAAACAACTCACTTTTCCCCATGTTCAATTTATACCCTGAAAAATCCCCAAACTCCCCAAGTATCCGCATTATTTCTGGCATCCCCTCCGCCTGGTCCGCCACGTATAGTAGCAAATCGTCCGCATACAAAGATACCCGGTGCTCTTCTCCTCCCCTAAGTACTCCCCTCCACTTCTTGGAACCCCTCAACGCTATCGCCAGGGGCTCAATCGCCAGTGCAAACAATAATGGGGACAGAGGGCATTCCTGCCTTGTCCCTCTATGGAGCCGGAAATATACAGATCCCCGTCCATTCGTGACCACGCTCGCCACTGGGGCCCTATACAACAGCTGCACCCATCTAACATACCCCTCTCCAAAGCCAAATCTCCTCAATACCTCCCACAAATAATCCCACTCCACTCTATCAAATGCTTTCTCGGCATCCATCGCCACTACTATCTCCGTTTCTCCCTCTGGTGGGGCCATCATCATTACCCCTAACAACCTCCGTATATTCGTGTTCAGCTGTCTCCCCTTCACAAACCCAGTTTGGTCCTCGTGGACCACCCCCGGGACACATTCCTCTATTCTCATTGCCATTACCTTGGCCAGGACCTTGGCATCTACATTTAGGAGGGAAATAGGTCTATAGGACCCACATTGTAGCGGGTCCTTTTCCTTCTTTAAGAGAAGCGATATCGTTGCTTCAGACATAGTCGGGGGCAGTTGTCCCCTTTCCTTTGCCTCATTAAAGGTCCTCGTCAGTACCGGGGCGAGCAAGTCCACATATTTTCTATAGAATTCGACTGGGAATCCATCCGGTCCCGGGGCCTTTCCCGCCTGCATGCTCCTAATTCCTTTCACCACTTCTTCTACCTCGATCTGTGCTCCCAGTCCCACTCTTTCCTGCTCTTCCACCTTGGGAAACTCCAGCCGATCCAAGAAGCCCATCATTCTCTCCCTCCCATCTGGGGGTTGAGCTTCATATAATTTTTTATAAAATGTCTTGAACACTCCATTCACTCTCTCCGCTCCCCGCTCCATCTCTCCTTCCTCATCCCTCACTCCCCCTATTTCCCTCGCTGCTCCCCTTTTCCTCAATTGGTGTGCCAGCAACCTGCTCGCCTTCTCCCCATATTCGTACTGTACACCCTGTGCCTTCCTCCATTGTGCCTCTGCAGTGCCTGTAGTCAGCAAGTCAAATTCTACATGTAGCCTTTGCCTTTCCCTGTACAGTCCCTCCTCCGGTGCTTCCGCATATTGTCTGTCCACCCTCAAAAGTTCTTGCAGCAACCGCTCCCGTTCCTTACTCTCCTGCTTCCCTTTATGTGCCCTTATTGATATCAGCTCCCCTCTAACCACCGCCTTCAACGCCTCCCAGACCACTCCCACCTGGACCTCCCCATTATCATTGAGTTCCAAGTACTTTTCAATGCACCCCCTCACCCTTAGACACACCCCCTCATCTGCCATTAGTCCCATGTCCATTCTCCAGGGTGGGCGCCCTCCTGTTTCCTCCCCTATCTCCAAGTCCACCCAGTGTGGAGCGTGATCCGAAATGGCTATAGCCGTATACTCCGTTCCCCTCACCTTCGGGATCAATGCCCTACCCAGCACAAAGAAGTCTATTCGCGAGTAGACTTTATGGACATAGGAGAAAAACGAGAACTCCTTACTCCTAGGTCTGCTAAATCTCCACGGGTCTACACCTCCCATCTGCTCCATAAAATCTTTAAGTACCTTGGCTGCTGCCGGCCTCCTTCCAGTCCTGGGCTTCGACCTATCCAGCCCTGGTTCCAACACCGTATTAAAATCTCCCCCCATTATCAGCTTTCCCATCTCTAGGTCCGGAATGCGTCCTAGCATCCGCCTCATAAAATTGGCATCATCCCAGTTCGGGGCATATACGTTTACCAAAACCACCGTCTCCCCCTGTAGTTTGCCACTCACCATCACGTATCTGCCCCCGTTATCCGCCACTATAGTCTTTGCCTCGAACATTACCCGCTTCCCCACTAATATAGCCACCCCCCTGTTTTTCGCATCTAGCCCCGAATGGAACACCTGCCCCACCCATCCTTTGCGTAGCCTAACCTGGTCTATCAGTTTCAGGTGCGTTTCCTGTAACATAACCACATCTGCCTTAAGTTTCTTAAGGTGTGCGAGTACCCGTGCCCTCTTTATCGGCCCGTTCAGCCCTCTCACGTTCCACGTGATCAGCCGAGTTGGGGGGCTTCCTACCCCCCCCCCCCCCCCCCCCCCTTGTCGATTAGCCATCACCTTTTTCCAGCTCCTCACCCGGTTCCCACGCAGCTGTATCTCCCCCAGGCGGTGCCCCCCGCCCATCCTCTCCCATACCAGCTCCCCCCTCTCCCCAGCAGCAGCAACCCAGTAATTCCCCCCTCCCACCCCCCCTGCTAGCGTAATTACTCCCCCCATGTTGCTCCCAGAAGTCAGGAAACTCTGGCTGACCTCGGCTTCCCCCCGTGACCTCGGCTCGCACCGTGCGACGCCCCCTCCTTCCTGCTTCTCTATTCCCGCCATGATTATCATAGCGCGGGAACCAAGCTTCTCCCTTGGCCCCGCCCCCAATGGCCAACGCCCCATCTCCTCCACCTCCTCTCCTCCCCCCATCACCACCTGTGGGAGAGAGAAAAGTTACCACATCGCAGGATTAGTACATAAAACCCCTCTTTGCCCCCCACATTCGCCCCACCACTTTGTTCGAACGTTCTTTTTAATAACCCGCTCATTCCAGTTTTTCTTCCACAATAAAAGTCCACGCTTCATCCGCCGTCTCAAAGTAGTGGTGCCTCCCTCGATATGTGACCCACAGTCTTGCCGGTTGCAGCATTCCAAATTTTATCATCTTTTTATGAAGCACCGCCTTGGCCCGATTAAAGCTCGCCCTCCTTCTCGCCACCTCCGCACTCCAGTCTTGATAAACGCGGATCACCGCGTTCTCCCATTTACTGCTCCGAGTTTTCTTCGCCCATCTAAGGACCATTTCTCTATCCTTAAAACGGAGGAATCTCACCACTATGGCTCTGGGAATTTCTCCTGCTCTCGGTCCTCGCGCCATCACTCGGTATGCTCCCTCCACCTCCAACGGACCCGCCGGGGCCTCCGCTCCCATTAACGAGTGCAGCATCGTGCTCACATATGCCCTGACGTCCGCTCCCTCCACACCTTCAGGAAGACCAAGAATCCTCAGGTTGTTCCTCCTTGCGTTGTTTTCCAGTGCCTCCAACCTTTCCACACATCGTTTCTGATGTGCCTCCTGCGTCTCCGTCTTCACCACCAGGCCCTGTATATCGTCCTCATTCTCGGCTGCCTTCGCCTTCATGACCCGAAGCTCCCGCTCCTGGGTCTTTTGTTCCTCCTTTAGCCCTTCGATCGCCTGTAGTATCGGGGCCAACAGCTCTTTCTTCATTTCCTTTTTGATCTCTTCCACACAGCATTTCAAGAACTCTTGTTGTTCAGGGCCCCATGTTAAACTGCCACCTTCCGACGCCATCTTGGTTTTTGCTTGCCTTCCTTGCCGCTGTTCTAAAGGATCCACTGCAATCTGGCCACTCTCTCCTTTTTCCATCCGTCTCCAGGGTGGATTCCCTTCTGGTTTACCGCACAGTGTTTTTAGCCGTCAAAATTGCCTTTGGGGCTCCTATCAAGAGCCCAAAAGTCCGTTTCACAGGGAGCTGCCGAAATGTGCGACTTAGCTGGTCATCGCCGCACCCGGAAGTCCAAATCCCTGCAACATTCAAACATTTGATTATTATTTAATTTCATGGATGCCATTTGGGAATTATCACAGTTTCCGATTGGGGAAAGAGGCCTTGACAGAATGTTCACACTGAGGATGTTTTCTTAATGAGCAGCCAGTCTTAATGATCTGTTTAATTCCCAGGTAGGGATTTGATAGGTGGTGGGCAAGTGTGGAGCTGGTGTTGGTATCTAGGTTCTGGTACCGGTCTGTGGCATCAGTCGTGGCATAGTGGGTGGCATTCTCGCCTCTGAGCCAGAAGACCGTGGGTTCAAGTCTCATTCCAGTCTTGAGCACAGAATTGTGGCTGACAACACCACTGCAGTACCAAAGGACAGAATGTTGTACTGTGGTAGAATTTGTTCAAGAAGAATAATGCGCATTTATACTGTGCCCTTTAACTTTGTGAAATGTCCCAACTAGCATGAGTGTTATCAGACTGGTGAACAAAAACTTAGTCAAACTGGTAGTTTTTTATGTTACTTGCCCAGTTCACTGTGAACAAGTCGGAATACCACTGTCCTAAATGCAACTGGGGTTAAAGGCTGTCACACAAACATTTTCCTGCTGCTGTCCATAATTTTAGGCTCTGTGGCTTCATTGAATCTTTTTGAGAGTTACCTGGAGTATTTTTAGGAAAGGGTATTAACTATACACACCCTCAATCAGATTTGTTTCACAGATTGCAGCAAGATGTAATGGTGTGATATTGTCCTGAATTCGCATGAACTGTGAAAACTGTACAACAGTTTTTTTTAGATTGTAGATTTTCCCTCCTAAACTGGGGTTACATAACACTAGCGTAGGCTTACCTGTAAAAGGCAACTATTTTAAGAAATTAATCAAGAGTATGATAACCTGTAACAGCTTAAATCCTATGTCTTTTCTAATTGATATTGAAGTTTGAGCACTAACATTAGTAACAACACTTGGAAAAGTGCCTTGAGTTCCTCTGAAGATGTAAAGTTCGAATTGTACCGTGGCGGGTGGCATCTCGTTTTCACCTTCTGTTCTGGGAGGGAAACTGAGCATCCTTATCAAAATCTGACCTATGTTGGTGCATTGGTTAGCACTGCTGCCTCACGACTTCGAGGACCCGGGTTCGATCACGGCCCCAGGTCACTGTCTGTACGGAGTTTGCACATTCTCCCCGTGTCTGCATGGGTCTCACCCCGCAACCCAAAGCTGTGCAGGGTAGGTGAATTGGCCATGCTAAATTGCTCCTAAATTGGAAAAAAAGAAATGAATACTTAAATTTTTTTTATTTTTTTTAAATCAAACATGACCTGTATGTGACTCCAGTCCCACCAATGAGATTGATCCTGAGCTGCTGCCTGAGCTAGCCTAACTTGCCCCCTCAAGTTATAATAAATGGCAGCCTTGTCACTGACTCACACCCCTGATCGTCAGCTACTTGGGAACAATAGTATAGTGGTTGTGTTACTGGGCTAGTAATCCAGAGGCCTGGACTAATGAATTGGAAATTAGAGTTCAAACCCCAGTATGCAGCTGGGGAGTTTAAATTCAGTTAATTAAATAAAACTAGCATTAATGATGTACAGGAACTTACCTCATTGGAGCACTGGGTATAGTTTTTGTCTCCTTATTTGAAATAAAGATACATTTGCATTAGAAACAGTTCAGCAAGGTTCATATGACTCATTTCTGTGATGAGGTTCTCTTCTGAAAGCTGGGACTGGACAAGTTGGGCCTAGACCCATGGGATTTCAGCGAATGAGAGGTGATCATATAGAAATATGTAAGATTCTGAGGGGGTTATAGAGGGTAGGTACCAGGAGGATGTTTCCACATATGGGGGAGAGGATAATCAGGCAGGACAGTTTATGAATAAGAGATCAACCCTTTTAAGATGGAGATGAGAATAATTTTCTCTGAAAGGGTCGGTAGTATGTGTATTGGCATCTGCAGAAAGCAGTGGAGGCAGGGTCATTGAATCTATTCAAAGCAGTTAGGCAGGTAATTGGTAGGCAAGGGAGTTGTGGGTTATGGGGGGACGGATGACAAAGTGGATTTGGGACCACAACCAGATCAGCCGTGACCTTGTTGAAGGATGGATGTTGATGGAGAAGACTCAAAGGACTGAATGGCCTTCGCCTGCTCTTAAGTCCTATGTTCCTCTGACCATGTAACTATCTGATTGTCAGAACAAAAACCCTACTAATTCACCAGTGTCATTTCAAGAAGAAAATCTGCTGCCCTTGTGCAATCTGACCTCTTTGTAACATAGCACAACAAAGTAGTTCTGTCTTAATTGCCCTCTGCAATCCATTTGGAGGGGCAATTAAAACGAGCATTAAATGCTGATCTTGCCAGTGACACTTTCATCCTCTGAATGCATTTGTTAAAAAGCGTAGGTTTTGTACTCCAACCTCTGTGGTGGGACTTGAACTCTGGACCTTCTAGTTCAAAAGTGAGGATGCTATCACAGAGCCAGCACACAGAGAGCTGGCAGATGGGCTGTCATCAGGGACTCTCTTCATCATACTGTTGGAAATGTATTTGCATCGATGTGACTTGTTTGTCAAACTGATTTTTTTTTTTTTGTTCCTGGCTGAACAACAGTGACAACGACGAGAGAGCTGGCTGGTTGAAGCCGCTGAGTTTGATATGTTGGGGCAGCTGAATTGACATCATAGAGGCAGTCATTAACCACAGGACGCTACAGCAATCCTGTCAGCCCAGCAATGTGTGTGTGTACATCTCTTTCATGACTCTGGGCTCTGTGACAGTCTTGAATCAGTTCATGCAGTGATGTGATTAATATTTACTCCCTCTATCAGATTTATCTTTGTTCACATCCTAGTCTCTTTTGTGGAAGTTATTGTATATGGGCGGCATGGTAGCACAGTGGTTTGCACTATTGCTTCACAGCAGCAGTGATCCGGGTCCGATTCCCGGCTTGGGTCACTGTCTGTGCGTAGTCTGCACGTTCCCTCCCGTGTCTGCGTGAGTTTCCTTCGGGTGTTCCCGTTTCCTCCCACAAAAGTGAAAGACGTGCTTGTTAGGTGAATTGGACATTCTGAATTCTCCCTCAGTGTATCTGAACAAGCGCCGCAGTGTGGCGACTAGTGGATTTTCACAGTAACTTCATTGCAGTGTTAATGTAAGCCTACGTGTGAGACTAATAAAGATTATAATTATCTACTGGTAGAATGTGTCATAATTGTCACCAAATAGAATCTGACCTTTGAATTTGCACACAATTTTTTTTTATGGCCAGAAGGGGCATCTGATCTGTTTTTGGAAGGATTCCCTCTATCAAATATAAACTTATATTTATATTCCATCCTGAAAGTCACAATGTCACAGTTAAAAAAAAACATTAACTTCAAGGTAGTTCTCCCTCTGTGTTCAAGTGAATTTTCCCTCTGTGTACCTGAACAGGTGCCAGAATGTGGCGACTAGGGGATTTTCACAGTAACTTCATTGCGGTGTTAATGTAAGCCTACTTGTGACAGTAAAGATTATCATTATTAAGGTAAAGAAGAAAATATTAGGAGGTGGTGATCAAAAGGAAAGTCAGAAATGGATTTTAAGGAGAGCCTTCAAAGGAAGTGGGAAATGTGGAGAGGTTGGGGGAGGGAATCCCAGAGCATGAGGCATTAAGAGCTGAATGCCAACAATGTCTGGCAAAAGGAGGGGGGTGATGCAGAAGAAAGGAGAGTCGCGCCTTTGTTGAGTCTGGAGAGGGGTTTTATAAACATAAATGGAGTGGCATGGCCTCATTTAAACGAGAAGGTGGGTTAGCAGGGCTAAATGGGGAATAGGGTGCAGGCAGCAGAGTTTGGGGCGAGCTGGAGTATACAGATCCTGTACATTTGAGTGGCCAGTCAGGTGAATTGGCATGAAGTGAAATTGTGAGCAGCAGGTGGGCTCAGGCTGATATTATGGAAGAGGAACCAAATGAGGGCAGTTGAAAATAAAGCAGAGATATTGGAAAGGAATGTAATGGTCAATACTGTTGGAGACCGCAGAGAGGGTAGAGAAAGTGAAGCAAAGTCCTAGGTCTCAATGCATTCAGTACTGTTGAGTAGAAAACTTTTTAAAAATTTGTTTGTGGTATGTAGGCTTCCCTGGCAAAGCCAACATTTACTGCCCATTTCCAATTGCTGGTGGTTTCACGGTGTTCAGCACTGTCGCAACTCCTCGGATGCTGAAACGGGATGTGTCTGGGTGCAGAGGGATCTGGATAGTATCTGGGCTTTGGCTGGCAGGTAGCATTCGCACTGCACAAGTGCTTTGTAGTGGGCATCTCCAGCGAGAGAGGGTCTGGCCGTTGCCCCTTGATGTTCAGTGTACCACCCACTGTCAGCAACCTGGGGTGTTGCCGTTGGCTGGAGGCTGAGCTGGACTGCCCATGTGGGTGCTGTGGCTGCGGGAGCAGGTTGGAGGCTTGGAGTCCTGCGGTGAGTAACTTGAGTTCTGACTCCTCAAAGTCTGTCCACCATCTATGGGGTGTGCGTGTCGTGAGTAGCTTTCCGCTTGTCTGGATGAATGCATCTCTGGCAAAGTTCTGGAGGCTTGGCGCCATCTAGCATGCAGTGGGCGGTCTGTTTGATTGGCACTCCTTCTTCCACAAACATTCACTTTCACCACCACCAATGAACAGTAGCAGCATTGTGTACCATTTACAAGATACTCTGCAGGAACTCACTAAGGCTCCTTGTAGGCAGCACCTTCCAAGCCCATGACAGCTACCATCTAGAAGGACAAGCGCAGCAGATTCCTGGAACACCACTACATACACCATCCTGACTTGGAAATAAATCACTGTTTCTTCACTACTGTTGGGTCAAAATCCTAGAACTGCTCGCCTAACAGCACTGTGGTTGTACCTACACTATTGGTATTGCAGCAGTTCAAAAAGGTGGCTCACCACCACCTTCTCGATGGCAATTAGGGTTGGGCAATAAATGCTGGCCTAGCCTGCAAATAAATATTTTTAAAAATTGCCCATGCAAAGGTTGTGCAGGTCAACTGCCTTTTGCTGATGTAATCCATGTGATGTAGGGCCAACCTGATTGGAGTTGGGGGATTAACAGCATGGATTTGGGAGGTGCCAATATATTCTTGGGATTTGGAAAAGAAGGATAGGTTGGAGTTTGCGAGGATAAAGGGTTTAGACTTTTTTGCGGGAATATGTTTTCTTTATTCGGAAGGAGGAGAATTGTATCTGAGAAGAGGGAACCATTTAAAATGTCAGCTAGCACTATAGAGAAGTTGAATGGTCAGCTGTTTAGTGTGACTTGATGAGGAATTAGAGATGGGTCTTGTGGACAAGATCAGCTTGGCGAGCGAGTGAGGGGAGAAACGAGAAACTTTGTAGGTAGGCAATGTATTAAATCTAAGTGGTGTTACCATAGAGTTGGCAAACTATATGGGAGGTTTAGGTTTAGCTAGTGTTAGCTGTGTGTTATTGCGTTTAATTTGAGGCAGGTGGTGGGATCTTGAACACTGACTGCAGTTGTTGGTTTAGGAGGTGCTTGCTTGAATCTGTAACTGCCAATGAATTTGTATGGAAGTATGTAAAAATTAGCTCCAGTTTTCCTTTATCGACTGGCTTTCTGGAATAGAGCTGGCAACACCCTTTTAAAATGGGTAGGTGAATTGCAGGATTAGCTGTATGTAGTCGTGGCACTGGTGCCCTTCCCCGTAGGCTCACTTATTTGGCTAGTATCTGATTGAGACAACCCAAGATCAGGTTTCCTACTTCTGATGATTATCCATTGACCCTGGCTGGAAAATGAATGTGTAACGAGGAAAAGGTTGCATTGGCATTTCAATAGTACTTGCAGCTGAGGCTCATTAATAACGAGAGGCCAATAGAACATACAGTGCAGAAGGAGACCATTCAGCCATCGAGTCTGCACCGACCCACTGAAACCCTCACTTCCACCCTATCCCAGTAATCCAATAACCACTCCTAACTTTTTTGGGCACTAAGGGCAATTTAGCATGGCCAATCCACCTAACCTGCACGTCATTGGACTGTGGGAGGAACCCGGAGGAAACCCACGTAGAAAAGGGGAGAACTCCTGCAGACTCCTCACAGACAGTGACCCAGTGGGGAATCGAACCTGGGACCCTGGCACTGTGAAGCCACAGTGCTAGCCTCTTGTGCAACCGTGAGGTACTGGAGGATGAAGGGAGCCTGAGGAAGGGAGAAAATGGATGGGAAACATAGAGCAGGAGGGGTTCTTGTGTGAGTTGTATGAGGTATAAACCAAAGAAAAGGGAACATGTCTTTCACACCATTGCAGGCTTGCTCATAAGCTAATTCATCTGGCTTTTATTACATGCAAACAAAATACTTTCCTCTTTTCTTCAGCCACAGTCCAATGGATAAAACGCTCAGCACTATTGGCAGTGCCGTATTTCTAATGAAAGGCTTTGTCTGACCTTTAAGGTGGACACAAGACCCTGTGGCACTATTGCGAACATAGCAGGGCAATTAACGCTGAGTTGTGGCCAATATTAGTTCCTCAACCAGCATCACTAAATCACATAATCTGGTCATTATCGTATTGCTGTCTGTTGGAGCTTTCTATGCATAAAAACGCTGTCATGTTTGCAACAATTGCAGCAGTGACTACACTTTTAAAGTACGTCATTTTCGGGAATTTTATAGTGAATTGTATAAATCAGACCCCCCAGCCGGGAGGAGGGGCTTCTCCTGGTAAAGGCTTTTAATGAGTCCAAGGAGCTGGGAGTGCACCCCCCAACATTATCATAGGCATCGATTTCCCTTATTTTGAAGTGGGATAAGGATCCAGAGAGCTGTGGGTCGCATAGGCCTATCTCCCTGTTGAATGTTGATGCAAAATTGCTGGCACAAATCTTGGCAGTGCGCAAAGAGGACTGTGTTCCGGGGGTAATAGGGGAGGACCAGACGGAATTTGTGAAGGGATGACACCTGACGTCCAACATTAGGTGGCTTCTAAATGTAATAATGATCCCTGCGGAGGGGCGTGAGGTCGAGGTGGTGATGGCCATGGATGCAGAAAAGGCCTTTTATCGGGTGGAGTGGAAGAACCTGTGGGATGTCTTGGGAAGGTTTAGGTTTGGGCAGGGATTTGTGGATTGGGTCTGGTTGCTATATCAGGCACCGGTAGTGAATGTAAGGACCAACCAGGTTCGATCAGACTATTTTAGTCTGTGGAGGGGGACAAGACAGGGGTGTCCACTCTCCCCACTACTCTTTGCCCTGGCCATAGAGCCTTTGGCAATGATGCTGAGGGCATCGAACATTTGGCGGGGGTTAGTGAGGGGGGGGGGGGGGGGGGGGGGGGGGGGGGGGGGGGTGGAACGTGGGGTCTCCTCTACGCGGATGATTTACTCCTTTTATATAACAAACCCGTTGGGGGGAATCGCAGGAATTATGGGAATACTGGAGGAATTTGGCCGGTTCTCAGGTTACAAACTGAATATGGGAAAGAATATTGGGCAGCACGGTAGCACAAGTAGATAGCACTGTGGCTTCACAGCGCCAGGGTCCCAGGTTCGATTCCCCACTGGGTCACTGTCTGTGAGGAGTCTGCACGTTCTCCCTGTGTCTGCGTGGGTTTCCTCCGGGTGCTCCGGTTTCCTCCCACAGTCCAAAGATGAGCAGGTTAGGTGGATTGGCCATGATAATTTGCCCTTAGTGACCAAAAAGGTTAGGAGGGATTATTGAGTTACGGGGATAGGGTGGAAGTGAGGGCTTAAGTGGGTTGGTGCAGAATGGCCTCCTGCACTGTATGTTCTATGTAAGTGAGGTTTTTGCGATCCAGGCAAGGGGCTGGAGAGGAGACTGAGGGTGATGCCATTTAAAGTGGTGGGAAGGAGTTTTAGGTACCTGGGGATTCAGGTGGCAAGGGACTGGGGTCAGCTTCATAAACTAAATTTGGGCAGGGTGACTGAGCAAATGAAAGGGGACTTCCGTAGGTGGGACGTACTCCCGCTGTCATTGGCGGGGAGGGTACAGACAATGAAGATGACAGTCCTCCCGAGATTGCTGTTTGTGTTTCAGTGTCTCCCAATCTTCATCCCCATGGCATTTTTTAGGAAGGTGAACGCGACGCTCTCGGGTTTTATATGGGCCGGGAAAGCCCTGAGGGTGAAGGTCCTTCTTGAGAGCGGGGGCGCGGTGAGGGGGGCTTGGCCCTTCCGAACCTTATTAACTATTACTGGGCGGCCAATATTTTGATGATTAGGAAATGGGTAGTGGGGGAGGGGTTGTGGGAGCGAGTGGAGGTGGCACCTTGTAAAGGCACGAGAATGAAGGCTCAACTGACAGCAACTTTGCCGTTCTTGCCGGCTCGTTACTCCACAAGTCCAGTGGTAGTGGCAGCCCTGAGAATGTGGGGGCAATGGAGGCAACACATGAGACTGGAGGGAGCGTCAGTATGGTCACCGATCTGTGATAATCACAGGATTTCTCTGGGAGGGCGCTGGACAGGGGCTTTAGGAGATGGCAGCGGTTCGGGATTTGGGGATTCTTCATTGAGAAGGGTTTCTGAAGCCTAGAGGAGCCAGAGAAGGAGTTTGAGTCACCAGTGGGAACAGATTTGGTACCTGCAGGTACGGGATTTTGTCCGGAGGCAGGTTCCAAGCTTCCCTCGCCTTCTCTAAGGGGACTACAGGATAAGGTGATGTCTAAAACAGGGGTTGGGGAGGGGAGGGTGTCTGAAATATATAAGGAACTGATGGAGTGAGAAGGAGTCCCAATCGGGAAGGTGAGGAGGAAGTGGGAGGAAGAATTGGGAGGGGAGTTGGAAGTCGGGCTATGGGAGAAGGCCCTGAGGAGAGTCGATGCATCCTCGTTGTGTACCAGCCTTAGCCTGATCCAGTTCAAGGTGGTCCACAGGGCTCATATGACGGTGGCCTGGAAGAGTAGGTTTTTTGAGGGGGTGCAGGACAGATATGGGCGGTGCGATGGAAGTCCGGTGAATCATGTACATATGTTTTGGGCTTGTCCGAAGCTGAGGCGATTTTGTCAGGGATTCTCAGAAGTCATGTCAGAGGTCCTGGAAGGGAGGGTGACTCTGAGTCCAGAGGTGGCAATATTTGGAGTGTCGGAAGATCCGTGAGCCCAGGGGGAGGGGGAAGGGGGGCGGGGGGGGGGGGGGGGGTGCGGCGGAAAGAGAGGCCGATGTTTTGGTCTTTGCCTCCCTGATGGCCCAGAGACACATTTTGCTGGGATGAAGGGACTCCGAGCCTCCTAAGCCAGGGGTGTGGGTCAGTGACATGGCAGGTTTCTTAGGCAAGAGAAAATTAAGTTCGCCTTAAGGGATTCATTACAGGGGTTCGCTCAGAGGTGGCAGACGTTCATCAACTTCTTTAAGGAAAACTGACCGTCAGCAGGGGGAGGGGCAGGCATGAAAGTGAAGAATAAGGGCAGGGAATCTAATATATGGGTAGCTAGGAGTTAGAGCGGGGGGGAAGTTGGGTACGTTATGGTGGGGTTTTTGCGTGTGTTGGACCGCTCTGTTTAGAATGTTAAAATGTTAAAATTATAAATGCCTCAATGAAATATTTTCTAAAGTACATCATTTGCTGTAGAGCACTTTGACATGTGCTGAAGTTGTAAACAATGCGATTATGAATGCAAGTTTATTCATTCTTGTACTGTGGCTGTCATTTGTTTGGGATCACTCAGGGTAAGAAGAGCAGTGATATCAGACTTGTATTGGATAAATTCACAGCATTGAGCTAACTTGCGCACATTAAACTATTAAATAATAAGTCCAGAGTGGGTAACCACTGCAATTTACTGATGACACTGCCACGACTCTCACCAATTTTTACAGATGCACGCACCATTGAAAGCATTCTTTCTGGTTGTATCACAGCTTGGTATGGTTCCTGCTCTGCCCAAGACCGCAGGAAACTACAAAAGGTCGTGAATGTAGCCCAGTCCATCACGCAAACCAGCCTCCCATCCATTGACTCTGTCTATAATTCCCGCTGACTTGGAAAGGCAGCCAGCATAATTAAGGACCCCACGCACCCCGGACACACACACTTCCACCTTCCGTCAGGAAAAAGATACAAAAGTTTTAGGTTACGTACCAACCGACTCAAGAACAGCTTCTTCCCTGCTGCCAGCAGACTTTTGAATGGACCTACCTCATATTGAGTTGGTCTTTTCTCTACATCCTAGTTATGACTGTAACATTACATTCTGTAGTCTCACTTTCCTTCCCTATGTACGGTATGTGTTATCTGTATAGCATGCAAGAAACAATACTTTTCGCTATACTAATACATGTGACAATAATAAATCAAATCTTTGAGTAGATCTCTGTAAGGTAAGGTAAAGTCGCCATAGTCCCTGATGACCATAGGCTGATTTCATCTTTGAGGGAGTAGAGCTGACTGGTGGTTTAACCTGAGGATCACCGCACCTCGGGTGAGGGGCAAGGTTGAGAAGGCCGGACCTTCATGAATAGCCTCAATATGGGAATTGACCCCACGCTGTTGGCCTTGTTCTGCATCGTAAACCAGCTGTCTAGTCCACCGACCCCCATTGCAATTAAATCATTGTCTTGTTATCATCAAATGGTATTAAGCCTATTTGAAATATAGACCTTTAATCACATTTGTTGTATAATTTTTATTAGACGGTGAATTGAACTTTATCCAGCGACTGTTAAATGTGTGCACATACTGAGTGGCTGTTTTTGTGGAGAAATTGCAGCATAACACCTGTCCTATTACTCGCAAGAGCTGAATTATCATCTTTGTGGTTCCAAAGTGGAATTAATAGCTTTGGAGCAGCATTACTCTGAATATTCACATTTCCCTGAAGCAAATTTAGAAAGGCTCAATATTTTCTTCGGTGGCTATTTAACCAGCAGCCTTCTGAAAGGAGTTTACACTTGAGTTGTCGCTACTGCATGGTAGCACAGTGGTTAGCACTGTAGATTCACAGCGCCAGAGTCCCAGGTTTGATTCCCGGCTTGGGTGTCACTGTCTGTGCGGAGTCTGTATGGTCTCCCCATGTCTGCGTGGGTTTCCTCCGGGAGCTCCGGTTAGGTAATTTGGATTACTGTTAGGTAATTTGGATATTCTGAATTCTCCTTCTGTGTACCCGAACAGGTGCTGGAATGTGGCGACTAAGGGATTTTCACAGTAACTTCATTGCAGTGTTAATGTAAGCCTACTTGTGACAATAAAGATTATTATTATAGTCTCTGAGGCCTCATGCTGGTGGAAGATTTTGACCCACTCATGTTGCAGTTAAACCTGTTCTCCACAAGGATTTTAGTAAGGAGTAGCGGAACAAGGGTGAGCATCTTGCACTACATCCACTCGAACCGAGAAAGAAAGCCAGCAAAGCTGTACAATGCAATGGTGAAGTAGCTATGCATATGGGCTTGTCGTTGCTGGTGGTTGCCATGCAAATGACTTGAAATTATGTCCAAAGTGTATTGCACAGAGGTTTTCTTTTACAGAATCGAAGTATATGGAAATAAATAACTTGTATTCACAGTTAGATAGATTTTTGATAGACGAGGGAGTTCAAGGGAATTGAGACTACAACCGGTTCAGCCATGATCTTATTGAAAGGCAAAGCAGACTCAAAGGGCCGAATGGCCTATTCCTAAGTCCCATGTTTCTACTCCTGACCTTGCACAACATCAGGACATCTATAGCGCTTGACAGCCAAGGAAATACTATTGAAGTGTTGTCACTGTTGTTCTGAAGGTAATTTGACAGCCAATTTGCACACAGCAAATTCCCACAAACTGCAGTGAAATAGTCTGTGCTTTAGTGATGCTGATTGAAGGACAAAAATTGACTGGACCATGGGTAGAATGCCCAGTTGGGTCATTCTGTCTTTTGCATCCAAAACTGATCATCATGATTGTATATGCACTGTAGCCATCCGTTGCAATGGTGGTGCCAATGATTTAATAGATAATTGATTAGGCTGCCAAGGAGATGAACATTTGAAGCTAGGAAAGGGGAGCTGCACTCCGCAAGTTAATGGCACAATACTTAACAAAACCAAAACGTGGATCTTGATGTGAAATTAATAAACAATTTGTATGTGGTGTGGTATTGCCAGTGATAGATGAACGCGCACACGCATAATGTGTTTTTTTTTTTGTTGGTCTAGATGAGAAAATATAAGATTCTCCACACGGGTAGTACATGGGTATACTGAATGCATGTTTTGTATATACAATATGTGAATAATGTATGTTTTGTGTGTTGAATATGTGACTTTTTTAATCAATTGTTCACATTTATGAATGAGGTGCTGTTTGCTGTGGAATCTGCTGTTCTCTTGTCCACGCATAGTTGATGTTATATTGTGCCGTATATATCTCAAAAGGGTGCCTGCAATGGATTGTTTAAAAAAAAACATTTAGAGTACCCAATTTATTTTTTTCAATTAATGGGTAATTTAGCGTGGCCAATCCACCTACCCTGAACATCTTTTGGGTTGTGGGGACAAAACCCATCCAGACACGGGGAGAATGTGCAAACGTCACACAGACAGTGACCCAGAACCGGGATCGAACCTTGGTCCTCGGCGCCGTGCGACAGCAGTGCTAATCACTGTGCCACCGTGCTGCCCGCAATGCATTGCTTTTTGAAATTTTTTCTAGTAAGTATTAATTTGACTGAATACAGACATATGAATTAGGAGTAGGGCATTCGGAACCTCGTAACCTCAACCCCGCATCCCTGCCTACCCCAATAACCTTTCATCCCCTTGTTACTCAAGAATCTTATCTAGCCCAGCCTTAAAAATATTCAGAGACTCTGCCTCCACCATGATTTGAGGAGGTGAGTTCCAGAGACTCATGACTCTGAGAAAAAAATTCTCCTCATCTCTGTATGAAATGAGTAACTTTCTATTTTTTAAACCGTGACCTCTAGTTCTAGATATGCTCACAGTAGGAACATTCGCTCACTATCCACCCTGTCAAGTCTTCTCAGGGTATTCAAGGTTTCAATCAAGTCACCTCTTACTCTTCTAAATTCCAAAATTCCAGTGAATTGTAAAACATTTATGTCTTAAATAAAGAGACCAATACTGTGCACAGTACTCCCGATGTGGTCTCACTAGTGTCCACATAACTGCAGCATAAACTCCTGACTTTTGAATTCCGTTCCCCTTGCAATAAATAATGACATTCTATCAGCTTCCCTGATTACTTGCTGTACCTGCATACTAGTCTTTTATGATTCATGCGCTAGGACACCCAGATCCTTCTGAATCTGAGTTCCTCAATCTTTCACCATTTAGTTTATTTTTTTATTCTTCCTATGGACCATTTAACATGTGCCCGCATTATACTCCATTTGCCAGATTTTTGCCCACTCACTTAACTTATTTTAAATAAATATTTTTATTCTCCTTTTCCATATTTTCATCAAAATTTCCAACAGCAGATAATCAACAATAACAACCAATATAATGGCAATCCCATAGCCAACAATCCCCTTATCCCACCACCCTCAAACAGCTCCCAACTTTTTGAATACCAAACACCAGTGAAAAAGAATTATTAATAACTTATAAATTCCAAACCGCACCCCCTTCCCCAATGTTCGATTTCATCTAATTCATGAAAATGCATGATGAACAAGGCCCATGAGTTGTAGAACCCTTCCACCCTCCCCGTCAGCTCAAACTTTACTTTCTCGAGCGTTAAGAACTCCAGCAGATCCCCCCGCCACGCCGAGGCATAGGGCGGAGAAGCAGACCTCCACCCCAACAGAATTCACCTTTGGGCGAATAGCAAGGTGCAGGCCAAGACATCTGCCTCCGCACCCGCTTCCAACCCCGACGGATCCGACACCCCGAATATGGCTTCCACTTACTTAACTTAGCTATGTCCCTTTGTAGCCTCATATTCTCTTCACAGTTTACTTTCCTTTCTTTGTGTTTTTAATGTATTTTTTCCAAACTTATATAAAGCGTTACAAAACATAAACAATTTGGGGAGCAAACTCCCCAACACACAACTATGCAGTTTGTACAAATGTTTCCCTTTTTCACCCCCCGCCCCCCCCCCCCCCCCCCCCCCCCCCCCCCCCCGGCGACGAATAGCTCCTCAAACACACGAACATCCCCCACCTTGCCTCGAAGCCCTCCGCTGAACCCCTTAATTCGTACGTGACCTTTTCTAGCTGAAGAAAGTCACACAAGACCCCCAGTCAGGCCGCCACCCCCCGGCGGTGTTGCTGGCTGCCACTCCAACAGAATTATTCGCCGGGCAATCAGAGAGGCAAAGGCACCAACGTTGTCCCTCCTCCCTTCCACCAGCTCCGGCTTCTCTGATATCCCGAAAATCGCCACTATCCTTGTTAACACTGTGGGCAGACCCACCCAGAATCTCTCCAACTTTCCGCAGCCCCAGAACATATGTACATGATAGGCTGGTCCCGGCCCACACTTCTAACACTTGTCTGCCACTCCCTGGAAGAACCCGCTCATTCTTGCCCGAGATCATATGTACCCTGTGTACAACTTTGAACTGTATCTGGCTCATCCTTGCACATGAGGAGGTCACATTTACCCTTCGTAGCGCCTCACTCCATACTCCCCAGTTTATCTCCTCTCCCGTTTCTCACCTCCATGCTCTCCCAGCCACCTGTACACCTGTATATGCCTCCGATCCTGCCCTCCCTTCCACATCCGAAAGCAGCAATCGCTCCAACAGTGTGTACCTCGGCAACCTGGAGAACTCTTTCCAAACCTTCCACATGAAGTCCCTTACCTAACCTAAACTCACTTCCTCTGGGGAGCTCTACCCTCTCTTTTAGTTCCTCTATACTGGCAAACCCCTCTTGCAGGTACAAATCCCTCACCTTATCCAGTCCCACTTCCTCTATGTACCATCTCCCCCCACGAAACCGTCGTTTTTGCACAGTGGCGCCAGCACCAACATCCGTTCTATCCTGAAATGCCTCCTCAGCTGATTCCAGACCGTTACTGTGGACTGCACCACTGCATCTCCGCATATGTCCATGGTGCTGTCGGCAATGCTGTCGTCACCATAGCCTTCAAGCTGGACCCCCGACTGAATTCTTCCTCCCATCTAAACCCATTCTGCCCCCTCCTTCTCACCGCCACCTCACCTTCTCCACGTTTGCCACCGAGTAACAGTGTAGCAGGTTGAACAACGCCAACCCTCCATTCTGTCTCTGTAACAAGATCCTCTTAACCCGTGGAGCCTTCCCTACCCATGCAAAGTCTGAGATAATCATATCCAGTTTTCGAATGAAGGCCCTCGGTACAAAGATCGGAAGTGTTTGGAATCTGTACATCGGCAGGATGTACATCTTCACCGCTTGGACCCTCCCTGCCAAAGTCCGGTGCAATGAGTCCCATCTCTTCAGATCCTCCCTAACCTCCTCCACCAGCTTTGTTAGATTCCATTTATGTAGCATCGCCCATTCCCTCGCTACCTGAATTCCCAGATATCTAAACCCGTCTCTCACCGATCCAACCTTTTCACCGGGAATACTTCACTTTTCCCTCCATTTAGCTTATAGCTCAAGAATGCCCCAAGCTTCCTCAGCAGACGCATGATCCTCTCCATGCTCTACAGCGGGTCCGAAACATACAGTAGTAGGTCATCCGCGTATAGCGACATCCAGTGCTCCCTTCATCCCCTCGTAATCCCTTGCCATTCTCTGGACCCCCTTAGCCATTGCCACAGGCTCTAACGCTAACGCAAACAATAGCGGCGACAGTGGGCACCCCTACCACCTTCTCCTGTGCAGTTCAAAGTTTTGTGAGCCCATGTCGTTGGTCCGTACACTCGCCTTTGGTGCCACATATAACAGGCGCTCCCATGCCACAAACTTCGGCCTAAACACAAACCTTCCCAAGACCTCAAACAGGTACCGTCAATCCACCTGGTCAAATGCCTTCTCTGCATCCATGGACACCACTGAGATCTCGACGGGGTCACATTTAACATCCTCTTTATATTACTAGAAAGTTGCCTGTCCATTACGAACCCTGTCTGGTCCTCCTCAACGACCCCTGGGACACATCTTTCCAACTTTCCTGCCACCAAATACGCCAGCACTTTCACATCCGTATTTAACAGTGATATCGGCCTATACAACGGATGTTCCAATGAGTCTTTCCCCTTCTTTGGCATTAATGTGATCACTGCTTCCAGCATCGTCTCCAGCAGCCCCCCCCCCCCCCCTTCTCCAACGCCTCATTAAACGCCCCCAAGATATGTGGTGCCAGGTCCGTTATAGAATCCGCTGGGTAACCATCGGGCCCCGGGGCCTTCCCCGAGTTCATGATCTCGTAGTTATGGATCCTCTTGGAAGGAGTGATCACAGTATGGTTGAATTTAAAATAAAGATAGAGTTTGAGAAGTTAAAATCTAATACCAGTGTCTTGTGCTTAAACAAAGGACACTGCAATGGGATGAGGGTGGCTTTGGCGAAGGTAGACTGGGAGCAAAGACTTTATGGTTTGGCAATAGAGGAACAGTGGAGGGCCTTTCAAGCGATTTTTCAGAGTGCTCAGTATAAGTATAATATATATATTTAATAATCTTTAGTGTCACATGTAGGTTTATATTAACACTGCAATTAAGTAACTGTGAATATCCCCTAGTCGCAACACTACTGCCCCTGTTCGGGTACACTGAGGGAGAATTCAGAATGTCCGAATCATCTAGCAAGCATGTCTTTCGGGATTTGTGGGAGGAAACCGGAGCACTCGGAGAAAACCCAGGCAGGCACTGGGAGAGCGCGCAAACTCCACACAGACAGTGATCCAAGCCGGGAATTGATCCCGGGTCCCTGACGCTGTGAAGCAATAGTGCCAGCAAAGGTATATACCAGTGAAGAGGAAGGACTGTAGGAAAAGGACTAATCAGCCATTGATATCTAAGGAAATAAAGGAGGGTATCAAATTGAAAGAGAAAGCATTCAAAGCAGCAAAGATTAATGGGAAACTGGAAGATTGTGAAATCTTTAAATGTCAACAGAAAGCCACGAAAATTATCAAGAAAAGTAAGATAGATTGAGAGTAAACTAGCTCAGAATATAAAAACAGATAGCAAACATTTCTATAAATCTATAAAATTAAAAGAGTGGCTAATGTAAACTTTGGTCCTTTCGAGGATGAGAAGGGGGATTTAATAATGGGAAATGAGGAAATGGCTGAGGCATTGAACAGGTATTTTGTTTTGGTCTTCACTGGAAATGAAAATGAAAAATGAAATAAATCGCATATTGTCACGAGTAGGCTTCAAATGAAGTTACTGTGAAAAGCCCCTAGTCGCCACATTCCGGCGCCTGTTCGGGGAGGCTGTTACGGGAATTGAACCGTGCTGCCGGCCTGCTTTGGTCTGCTTTAAAAGCCAGCTCTTTGGCCCTGTGCGTACATTACACGCCAGTAATTGATGACAAGGAAGCTGTGGCACGTGAGGATCTAAAACTGATCATTATCACTAAGGAGGTAGTGTTGGGCAAACTAATGGGGCTAAAGGTAGACAAGTCTCCTGACCCTGATAGAATGCATCCCAGGGTACTAAAAGAGATGACGCGGGGGGGAATAGCAAATATGCTCGTGATGATTTACAAAACATTGCTGGACTCTGGGGTGGTTCTGGTAGATTGGAAAACAGCAAATGTGATGCCACTGTTTAAAAAAGGGATAGACAAAAGGTGGGTAACGAGAGGCCAGTCAGTTTAACTTTTGTATGGGAAAATGCTTGAATCTATCATCAAGGAAGAAATAGTGCGACATCGGGATAGAAATTGTTCCATTGGGCAGGTGCAGCATGGATTCACGAAAGGTAGGTCACGTTTATCGAATTTATTGGAATTCTTTGAGGACATTACGAGTGCGATAGACAACGGGGAACCGATGGATGTGGTGTATCTGGATTTCCAGAAGGCATTCGACAAGGTGCCGCACAAAAGGCTGCTGCATAAGATAAAGGTGCATGTCATTACGGGTAATATATTAGCATAGATAGAGGATTGGTTAACTAACAGAAAGCAAAGAGTGGGGATAAATGGGTGTTTTGTTGGATGGTGATTAGTGGCTAGTGGTGTGCCTCAGGGATCAGTTTTGGGACCGGGACCTCAATTGTTTACAATTTTCAGAGATGATTTGGAGTTGGGGAGCAAGTGCAATGTGTCAAAGGTTTGAGATGACACTAAGATGAATGGTAGAATAAACTGTGCAGAGGACACTGAAAGTCTGCAGAGGGATTTAGTGAATGGGCAATGGTCTGGCAGATGGAGTACACTGTTGGTAAATGTGAGGTCATTCAAGTTGGTAGGAATAGCAGTAAAATGGACTAATATTTAAATGGTTAAAAAGAATTGCAGCATGCTGCTGAGCAGAGGGGGACCTGGGTGTCCTTGTGCATGAATCGCAAAAAGTTGGTTTGCAGATGCAGCAGGTAATTATGAAGGCAAATGGAATTTGGTCCTTCATTGGTAGAGGGGTTGAGTTTAAAAACAGAGAGGTTATGTCGCACTTGTATAGGGAACTGGTGAGGCCACACCTGGTGTACTGTACTATTTTGGTCTCCTTACTTGAGAAAGGATGTACTGGCACTGGAGGGGGTGCAGAGAAGATTCACTAGGTTGATTCCAGAGTTGAGAAGATTGGCTTATGAGGAGAAACTGAGTAGACTGGCACTATACTCATTGCAATTTAGAAGAATGAGAAACATGTAAAATTATGAAGGGAATAGATAAGATAGAAGTAGGGACGTTGTTTCCACTGGCGGGTGAAACTACAACTATGGGGCATAGCCTCAAAATAAGGGGGAGCAGATTTCAGACTGAGTTGAGGAGGAACTTCTTCATCCAAAGGGTTGTGAATCTGTGGAATTCCCTGTCCAGTGAAGCAGTTGAGACTATCTCGTTGAATGATTTTAAGGCAAAGGTAGATAGATTTTTGACCAGTCAAGGAATTAAGGGTTATGGAGTGGGCAGGTAAGTGGAGCTGAGTCCACGAAAAGATCAGCCATGATCTTATTGAATGGCGGAGCAGGCTCGAGGGGCCAGATGGCCTACTCCTCCTCGTTCTTATGTAACCCAGTTGCTTCTACATCCTGGTTTCCCGAACTGTAGGTCATCTCTCCCTAATGTGCTAATACCATGATTTTTTTATTTTTATTTTAAATTTTTTATTTATTACTAACACGTTATAGACCAATTAGCTCTTTTTTCAATAATTGGCTACGGTGGGCTTTCAACATTTTAAAGTAGAAGTAAGGGGTCTCAAAAAGCCATTCTGGGGGACAGTGGAAGAGGAGAGGTGGGGTGGGAGAGAGATGTTTACAGAGAAGTGCTTTTGGTGGTTTTCAGAGTCATCACTTCATGACTTGGTCTGAGAGGGGTGGTGAGAAATCTGTTCAATTGTTAAAGTTAGGCTTTCTCCTCTGACTGTTAATTACTGTTAATTGACACTGCTTATTATTTTTTCTGAATTGCTACTGTTTTAATGGTTATTAAACGTTCTAAATTCATCATTTAAAAAGTGTTCTTTCTTCCCACATGGTTAAATCTCGAGGACTTGATGTGATTTGCAATTGGGATGTTATTGCAACAAGTGAACCCATGAAGCTTACTTCAGATAAATCAAAAAAATCTTATGAGCCAGATTCTATACGTGAGCAGGCGCACACCCAGCCCTGGCAGGCAGATACTCAGACTGATCCAAAAGGCTCCAGGCCTAATTTGTAGCCATCGCCTTGGATCCCTGGCAGGCCATGCCCCAAGCTCGAACCCCCGCCCAGGCCCCAGGTTCGAACCCCCGCCCAGGCCCCAGGTTCGAACCCCCGCCCAGGCCCCAGGTTCGAACCCCCGCCCAGGCCCCAGGTTCGAACCCCCGCCCAGGCCCCAGGTTCGAACCCCCGCCCAGGCCCCAGGTTCGAACCCCCGCCCAGGCCCCAGGTTCGATCTCCCCGCCCAGGCCCCAGGTTCGATCCCCCGCCCAGGCCCCAGGTTCGAACCCCCGCCCAGGCCCCAGGTTCGAACCCCCCGCCCAGGCCCCAGGTTCGAACCCCCGCCCAGGCCCCAGGTTCGAACCCCCGCCCAGGCCCCAGGTTCGAACCCCCGCCCAGGCCCCAGGTTCGAACCCCCGCCCAGGCCCCAGGTTCGAACCCCCGCCCAGGCCCCAGGTTCGAACCCCCGCCCAGGCCCCAGGTTCGAACCCCCGCCCAGGCCCCAGGTTCGAACCCCCGCCCAGGCCCCAGGTTCGAACCCCCGCCCAGGCCCCAGGTTCGAACCCCCGCCCAGGCCCCAGGTTCGAACCCCCGCCCAGGCCCCAGGTTCGAACCCCCGCCCAGGCCCCAGGTTCGAACCCCCGCCCAGGCCCCAGGTTCGAACCCCCGCCCAGGCCCCAGGTTCGAACCCCCGCCCAGGCCCCAGGTTCGAACCCCCCGCCCAGGCCCCAGGTTCGAACCCCCGCCCAGGCCCCAGGTTCGAACCCCCGCCCAGGCCCCAGGTTCGAACCCCCGCCCAGGCCCCAGGTTCGAACCCCCGCCCAGGCCCCAGGTTCGAACCCCCGCCCAGGCCCCAGGTTCGAACCCCCGCCCAGGCCCCAGGTTCGAACCCCCGCCCAGGCCCCAGGTTCGAACCCCCCGCCCAGGCCTGCTAATACCATGATTAATTAACAGAGCCAACCCACCACCTTTTCTTAACTTCCTGTCCTTACTGAATGTCACACATTCTTCAAAATTCATATCCCAATCTATATCATCCTTGTGAACAATGTAGGAATTTTAGCTGTATTGTATTATAGGTATTATTTGCAGTAAGGGTTAAAAGTCTGGGTTTGTGTGTGTTTGACTGCTGCAGTCATGTTTTAAAAGAATCTTGGTTTGAAAGTTTGGGAGCGAGGAGTTGCAATTAAACCATCATAAAACACTTGGGCGAATGCAATTTTTTTGGATGCTTCATTGGTATTTGGACAGTCTGAGTGAGTGGGCACATGATGGCAGATGCAGTATAACGTGGATAAATGTGAGGTTATTTGCTTCGGTAACAAAAGTAGGAAGGTAGATTATTATTTGAATTAAATTGGGAGAGGCGACGAGAGCTTGATGTCCCTGTGCATCAGTCGCTGAAATTAAGTGCGCTGGTACAGCAGGCAATAAAAAAGGCAAACGGTATGATCGCCTTCATAGCGAGAGGATTTGAGTTTAGGCATAGATATGTTTTACTGCAATTGTATAGGGCATTGCTGAGGCCACACCTTGAGTATTGTGTACAGTTTTTGTGTCCTTATCTGAGGAAGGATGTTCTTGCTATGGAGGGACTGCAGCGAAGGTTTGCCAGGCTGATTCCTGGGATGGCAGGACTGTCATATGGGGGGGAGGCACGGTGGCACAGTGGTTAGCACTGCTACCTCATGGTGCTGAGGACCCGGGTTCGAAATCCCGGCCGTCTGTCCGTGTGGA
Source organism: Scyliorhinus torazame (assembly GCF_047496885.1). NCBI lineage: Eukaryota > Metazoa > Chordata > Chondrichthyes > Carcharhiniformes > Scyliorhinidae > Scyliorhinus > Scyliorhinus torazame. Next base: position 204,486,153 of record NC_092708.1, on the reverse strand, counting down.
GTTTGCACGTTCTCCTCGTGTCTGCGTGGGTTTCACCCCCACAACCCAAAGATGTGCAGGGTAGGTGGATTGGACACGCTAAATTGCCCCTTAATTGGAAAAAAATAATTGGGTACTCTAAATTTATTTTTAAAAAGGACTGTCATATGGGGAGAGACTAAGTCGGTTGGGATTATATTCATTGGAGTTTAGAGGAGAGAGAAGGGATCTCATAGAAACTCACAAAATTCTAACAGGATTAGACAGGGTAGATTCAGAAAGAATGTTCCCGATGGTGGGGTAGTCAAGAACTAGGGGTCATAGTTTGAGGATTTTAGGTCTGCGGTGAGTAGAAATTTATTCACTCAGAGTGGTGAATCTGTGGAATTCACTACCACAGAAAGCTGTTGAGACCAAAATGTTGTGTAATTTCAAGAAGGAATTGGATATAGCTCTTGGGGCTAAAGGGATCAAGGGATATGGGGGAAGACGGAATCAGGGTATTGAACTTGATGATTAGCCATGATCATAATGAATGTCAGAGCAGACCCAAAGGGCCGAATGGCGTTCTCCTGCTTCTATTTTCTATATTTCTTCTAGAAATCACTCCTGGAGCGGGGTATCCTTTCCTCACTGTTTTACAAAATTAAAATAAAATATTGGTGTCTCTGTCCAGTATTGCAGCCACTGTTGGGGGTCTGGCCTGGGATCGTAATATCCTGTAACCATGTCGCTATAATGGCTATCAGATCATAGTTATTAATTTATATTTGCATTATTGGTTCAACTCTTTTTTTTTCCCCTTTGATTTGAATGCTCCGTACGTTTAGATACAGATTCTTTAGTTTTGTCCTTTTATTATTTTTGTCACTTTTAGCCTTATCTGTTGATTTGCTTTTCAATTTGTACTCTGTCCCTTCCTGTCATGGTCTGTTTATCACTTCCTTTATTAATACCGATCTCTCTTGCCCTGTCTCCAGCTATTTGGTTTGCCACATCTTCCCAGATTTGACCTTTGCCCCATTATTCTATTTGAAACCCTGTCTACTTTCCTTGTTACGCAGCTCACTTGAACAACAACTCTTGCACTCAATGAAAATGCACTTAAGTTCTCAGTTGAGTTGTATTGATGAATGTAGCTGAGGTAGGTGTATGCTCAAGCTCAATGGCAGATGCTCCTAGAAGATAGGGGCTGAAGTCCATTGCTTGGCTAAAGTTGAACAAGCGTTAATCTATGTTTAACTGTGATAAACCTGAGCTGGGAGTCTGATGCAGGTGCTAAGTTGCTGAACTGTATAATATCTCAACACTGTCTTGAAACCGTAAAAATTCAGCCCATCAGACTGAAACTTCGGAGTCCGTCCTCCCCATTTCAAGATATTGATCAGTCATACTTTTCAGTTTATGTTCTGGGAACAGGGGATGGTAGTGAAACTAATGTTATACTCTGGATTGAGCTGGAGCCCATGACCAGTCCTCCGGGTCAAGGTGCCTCCCAGTATTGTACTGACAATGCCCTCGAGTCTAATCTCAGGTAAGTGAGGATAAAACAGGCCCACCCTAAACCATTTTACAGCCAATGAAGTACTTTTGAAGTGTCATCACTGTTGTAGTGGAGGAAATAGTTTGTGCCCAGCAAGATTCCACAAATTGAAATTATTGACCAGATCATCTAAATTTTAGAGGTTGGTTGAGAGAGAAAAATACTGTCTCGGTTGCCACGGAGTGCTCATCTCCAAAATAGTGCCACAGGATCATTTATTTCTGCCTGAGGGGGCAGGCGGCGCTTCGGTTTAACATCCAGTCCGTATGATGGCACCTCTGGCAATAGCAGCACTCACCCACTTGGCCTGGATTTTGTGCTCAAGCCCTGAACCATCTGACTCATGTCAAAGTGTTACCCACTGAGCCATGTACAGCTGGTTAACAAAGAGCAACATTTGAGTATGCTTCCACCAGATCACAATCCCGCGATACCTGCTCAAAACTGCATCAGTGCAGATGTCGGACAAGGAGAGGGTCAAGTTCAGTCGTGATTTCCCCCCCTCCCTTGTTGGATTAGCTCACAAATGGTTTGTGTCCAAATAACATCACAGATGATCCATTTGGATGAGCTTGTCAAGGGCTGTAGCTGTTTAGAGCTGTGCCTTAAGAGTACAAACTGGGGGTGAGATTCCATCATGCCCCCTTCTATTCACATGGCTATTGTTGACCCCAGCTGCACCATAATTGCCTTCTTTCAGTCGCAGCTTGTACCTGACACTCTGCCTTGCCTTTTTCTCTGTAGCTAATGTTCACAAGGAGAAGAATCACGTGATGTATGAAGGCAAACACATACACTTCTCAGAGGTCGATAACAAGCCACTGTGCTCCTACAGTCCCAAGCTCTGCAAACAGCGCCGACTCAACGGCTACGCATTCTGCATCCGCCACGTTCTGGAGGACAAAACTGCCCCTTTCAAGCAATGTGAATTTGTAGCCAAGTACAACAGCCAGCGGTGCACGAACCCTATCCCGAAATCTGAAGACCGAAGGCAAGTCGACCTTTTTTTAACTGTGTAAAAGCAGGAAAGGTGGGAGTGTGTCATTTTAACCATACACACCCATCTGAAAACTGATGAGATTGAATGTAATGTTGCTTTTACACCCACGTGATTTTACCAGTCAATGGTAATATTGGGCAGGGTATAAAGCTGATGTCCTGCACGGTGAGCTAACTAACGTATCTCAAGTTTCTCAGACCACATTGAATAAATGCAATAAAATGATTTCCAAAAAGGCTTGAGTGGATGGAATCGCTCTAGTTACATGCTAGTGTGTGTAATTATTTTATTGGTAGCAAAGAGCTACTGTTGTGTGAACCGTGTGTCATCAAATTGTTTGGATTGTCGCCAATCCCCTCCTTTTTTAAAATCCCTTTTACGTTGCAGCACGCCCACATATAATGCTCTTCCTAAGGTGACAGCTCTGGGGAATAATTTCGCTCATACAGGACCTCCCGAGGCAGCTTTCATTGAGTGAGCCTTGGGGGACACTCTGTCGAGCCCCCCAGGTGTCTCCTGATACAGCTGGTAAATCAGCTATGGTGACCTATTTGCCAGTTTAGATTTGTAGCCATCTGCTTAACAATATGACCAGGGTCAGGAAAGAAAGCAAGTATGAACCCATTTCCCTTCGCAATGGATGGTCCTCTATGTGATCAGGACTGTGTGGTCGTCACTCCTGCCGATGTTGTTGCTGGCAGACTCCCCTCCGTCATGTGGATTGCTGAGGAGGAGGTCCAGTTGGTTATTCCCCCTTATTGGTTTACACCAACTGCCATGAACCCTGTCCGGGAGTTTGCACCCCACGTAACCCGTGGAATAAGCATTGAAAGGTTATGCACAGACGTCCAGTATTATTGCAACAATGTTTGTGAGCTTGTGAATTGTCCCTCGTGGGGGGAAAAAGGGATTACATTGAGAATGAAGAAACCGAGAAAGACCTCTAATTGAGTTTGTGTTTATTATAAAGCTGAACCTTGCCCGTTGCTGCTTAAATGGAATTCTAAATTCAATGGGATTAATGGTCACCTGAATGAAAAAAAGGCAGCTTATTTTTCACAAAAGCCTGCTTCGAACAGTTGGCTAATCATTGTGTTATTGTTAGAATCATAGGTAATTGAAGAAGCTCTGAGCATTGACCAGGGCACCACATACTTTGTTTGTATCTGCTCTTCACTCCACTGCCTGCTAACATGGTTGCCCCCTTGCTGTTCCCTTGTTTTACAAGGATACACGTTTTATCTTGAAATAATTTATTTGGTTGTACCTGATGTGTTGGGTGTTCTGGATCACATACTGGTCACCAACACTTGAAGTAGTGCAACACTATTTTATTAAAAGGTTAACTATTTAAACATACTTGAACTGTGGGTAAATAAGATACCAGCTTTAACTAAAGACCTTTGCTTTGTCCTAACTAGTTGATGCCCTCAGCACATGGTGAATGTCTGTGTTGCAGGCTGTGAGCTCTGTGCTCCTAGCTAGCTGCTACTCGAATGAGTGGGAACTCTGATGTCCCCTGTCTTTATAATTCGTGTGCTCTTACTGGTGATTGGCTGCAGTGTTGTGTATGTTGATTGTGTCCATCAGTGTGTGTCTGCACCATGATATACTGGTGTATATTATGACAGCACCAACACATGACTTACTTCACTCTTGTTTCTTACTCTGCGGTCGTGGTTATTTTGTCATATTTATTTTCTCCCTCCCATCTTGGTGACCTAAATTGTTGAAGTATCCACAGTGTTATTTGCACTGTTGCCCCACATCATCTTTTCAACTGTTCCACTGTACCATTGTGTTGTGCAGCTGAGTGCCAGTGCTATTTGTTGCTGAAAGAATTTGGGAACACTCAACGAGTATGTACATGCACCTTCCCCCCTGCTTACTACCCCACCAAATGGTAAAGTATGTCGATGCGGACCGACTGAGGGCAGTTTTTCCCCTTTTATTTTTCCCTGCTGCCTTTCCAAGAGCTTCCATTTGACTTTCATATTGCACAACACGTTTATTATATGCCTAATTCATCCTAGCTTTTTTCCACCACCAGTGGTTGCTCAATATCCAGCAATACCTCATCATTGCACAGTGGTTTGCAGATCTTTTTGAATGGTGGACTCCGCTACCTATATTGGGGCATACTCCATCCTAACCCTGAAAAGCCAGCACCAGCCACTTGAGCGAACATTAACATTGCAGAATTGTATTTAGCTCATTCAGGTCCAGCAACAGGCATAATATGTGAATAAGTCAACAGTAGCGAAAGAAAAAACCTTTACAAACACACATCTTGGCTGGACATTTCTCTTTCTACAGCAATGAAGAGCTGAGGGGTGATGTAGGGAAGGTGTTTCCAATTATTAGTGGGCCCAAAACCTGGGGATATATATGTAACTATATATAGAAGACAGTCACTCATCAATCCAATAGGGGATTCCAGAGAAATTTATTTACCTGGAGAGTGGTTTAAATGTGAAAATCATTGCCTCATGGAATAGTTGGGACAAATGGTACAGATGAATCTAAGGGGGTGTTTAAGATAAACCCATGAGAGAGAAAGGAGAAGAAGGCTATGTTGATGGGGTTAGATAAGTTATGGTGTGAGGAGAGTTAGGTGACCTTAAGCAAAGGCACAGACTTGCTGGGTCAAGTGGGCCTATTTCATACAAGTTCTGTGTAATTCTGTGATACACAGTTTGGAACCTTGTACAACTCAAAGCTCTAGCCACAATCTCCAAGTTTGGGCGGAGATATTTTAAATTATACTGTTGAATCTTTTTCATGGTAGAAGTGGAAGCAGCTGTCCATATGGAGTTTGCACATTGTCCCTGTTCTGCGTGGGCCTGACCCCCACAACCCAAAAAGATGTGCAGGGTAGGTGGATTGGCCACATTAAATTGCCCCTTAATTAGAAAAAAAAAGAATTGGTACTCTACATTTATTTAAAAAAAAGAAGAGATTGCAGCAGGAAAATTTCTCCATGTCCACCATTGCATGTTTCTGAAATCTTGGGTTGAGAGCAATGCAGTGCTGGGATATTTATGCCGAGTTAGATCATGGTCCTGACACCCAGTGCCCTAAGGAATATGGAGCTCACTGGAGCAAGGTCTTGTACTTTGTGTTGTCGTGATTGTTCCCTTACTGTGCTGTGCTGATTCTTTCTTCCTTCTCTGACAGATACTGCAACAGTCACCTGCAAGTCCTCGGTTTGGTGCCCAAAAAAGGAGCGGAAGAAAAAGAATGAGCAGCTAGAGGACGTGCGCTCCAGACTGCACCCTGATGCTACCATGGCAGTCAGCCTGGCAGTGCCCTCACTGCCCTTGAAGGCGGCAAATGGTTTGAACGGGCCAACACGATCCCCACAGAGGCCACGGTTGACTCTCCAATACTTGGAGCATGAGCTCGACGACCCGTTTGCTTTCCCCGATGACGATGACTGCATCCTGAGGAAAGGGACTGTCAAACGGAAGCTTCAGACCAAACTCGTGCAGCAACGACTGCTGCGAGAGCCTGAGACATTCAGACTGCAAACAGAGCACTTTATCCCCCATATCGCACCATTACGGCCGCTATACCCTGGTACTCCCCCTCTCTCTAGCCCCCCCCGACCCGTCGGGACTGTCGCAGGGCCTGCTATGCAATCCACCCCCCACCCCCGACTCCCAGCTTGCCACAAGCGGCGGCTCACTGTATTGCTACAACAACGCCAGCCTCTCACTCGCCAAATGGAAAGACCCACCGGCCTGCCTCGTCGCCGCAGCAAACGCCACCACCACCGCCACCTTCCGCAGCCGACCCAACCTTCGCCTGTCGTGACAGTAAAGGACTCTCCCCGGCCCGATGTGGTTGTCCTCAAAGCTTCAAGCTCCACGCCGGCCTGCAAGCAGCACTTGGCATGTGTAAGCAGGCTGCAGAGACTAGCAAAGCTCTGCGCTGAGAAACAACTGTTGCACCCGGGATCTCTTCCCACATTTAGGTAGGTGTGCGTTCGGAATGCAGTCCTTTATCACATACGGCTCCTCAGGGCAGCCAAGTAACTCCCTGGGTAGCCAGGTTGATGCAGTGAAAACAAGCAGCAATTAATTAAAATAAATATTATGAACCAAAACAATATGGGGCACTCCGAGATGGCCCATAAAAGTTTCCAAGACTGATACCAGAACTGAGGTTATAACTAGCAAGAAAGATTAAACCAACTAGGGCTCTTTTCTCCATTGTTAAGAATGCTGAGGGATGACCTGATGGATATCTTGATGATTATGAGACAGTTTAGTGGCGTACACGTACAGCAAACGCTTCCACTGGTTGGGTA